>NW_004444104.1:685740-687039 GCF_000243295.1 Trichechus manatus latirostris
TCTTCATTTTTCTTTGTTCTTTTTTCTGAGTTTTCCTGAAATTAAGTTGTATCCAAGTGTTTGTCTTCAGTTCCACTGCTCCTGTCTTCCACCATTTCAAATCTGCTTCTCAGCCCTTCTATGACCTCATCCATTTCTGAAATCCTGTTGTTTATCTTTTGGATTTCCAATTGTTGTCTTTGTATAATTTCTAGTTGTGAATTTATTTTGGCATTTTGTTCCTGCATTATTTTCATGAATTCTTCCAATTTTTTTGTGTGTATTTTTCATGAATTTGTCTGTTTTTTCCTCATATTTGTCAGCTTTTTGCCTCAGTTCTTTGAGAATTCTTAGTATGAGAGATTTGAATTCCCTGTCAGGTAGTTCTAGTGGATTTTCTTCCAGAGGAGAGTCATCTGGTGTTTTATTTTGGATGCCTACTGGAACCATCCTGTCCAGTTTTTGTAAATGTTTTCATATTGTCTGCTGTTTTGGGGACATTCAGTAGTTATTTTTCTCGTTTATTGATTGTAGATTTGTTTGTTACATCCCTTTTTTAAAAAAAATTTTTGACTATGAGCAGGCGGACTGTGTGTTCTTTGTTGTTTGCTCGTCTGTGGGCACAATACTTTTCGCCTCCTTCTCCAGCTGGCAGGGTCAGTCACTCAGATACGGTATGGCAGGACAGGTCTAGCTGAAGAGGAGTTCCTGGGATGGGTTTTTGTGGCACTTACTACAGCTACCAGAGCGAGTCAGTAATCAGTTCAGGGCAGGTTCCAGTAGGCTGTGCCTGTGCAGCTTGGTAATGTGATGTCAAGCGCACAGTGCAGGTAGGCAGGATGCAACGGGGAGATTGTTATGTGTGGAGCTAAGATGGATATGGGAGATAGGAGAGAGGAACAGGAGCCAAAAACATACAAACAAACAGAAAAGAATGCTAGGGGAGCTTGCTGGTGGAGTGGAGAGATGAGAGACTACGAAATGGAGAAAAACAGAAAGGGGAAGAGGAAGAAAAGAAAAGAATGATTAAATAAAAATCAGTAAGGTTAAAGAACCGCAGAGTTCCCAGGGATCCCACCGGTGCAGCTATGAGGTTTGGGGAAGTCGCTTTCAGGTGTTGCAGTACAGCCTGGCTAGAAGGCGTAGAGGTATACAATGCCAGGTATTCAGGGAACAGAAAGAGAAGGAAGATATAGAGAGATGAGAAACTGAGCAATGAAGAAAGAGAAAATGGAAAGAGAGGGAAAAGAAAATGAAACAAATTTAAAAAAAAAATAGAATAAGAAAGCCCCCCCCCGAAAAAAAACAGAAAAAAAAAAA
>NW_004444104.1:687677-719184 GCF_000243295.1 Trichechus manatus latirostris
GGTGTTTCCCGGTCAAGAGTTTGTGGCCATGGGAAGCAGAGGAGGCCGAGTCGGGGTGAAGAGGGGTGTGGGGTGGGAAAGCGTATATTCATTGCGTAGTGACTGGGTCTTAAAGACTAGCAATCAGCCATCCAATGTACAACAATTGGTCTCCATTCACTTGAAACAACGAAGGAGAGTCAGGAATCAGAGGAGGAAATCAAATGTGTGTCGTGTGTGATTGCCTTCATGAACAGCTGCTTCCTTTGCCATGAGACCAGAAAAACTAGGCGGTACCTACCTACAATTACTGAACATTTTGACCAAAGATTCTGTAGAATTCTGAGCAAAAAGGGTAAAAATGTGGAACAGAATTTTAAATTCTCAGTGGAATCCAGATTTTCTGGAGCAAGTGAGGCTGGATGAACCTTCGAAACTATTGGCCTGAGATAATCTTTAAACTTTAAATAAAGAAATAGCTTATCTTAATTAGTTAAGTACATCTGATTTGAGCATTGTGACCTTTTAAAGAATTATCTACATGAGATCGAATTGACAATGGCCCCTCAAAAGATTGGATGGGAAGCTTAGAGGGCAATGAGTGTAAGATAATGGTGTTGGAATAATTTGGTAAAGGATAGTGAGAATCGTAGCACAACTTGAATGTAATCAGTGTCACTGGATTGTACATGTAGAAATTGTTGGAAGAGTGTATCCTTGGCTGTGTATATTTTCACCAAAAAAAAAAAAAAAAAACTATATATATATCTATATATATCTATATATATTTAGGGTGATGGTCAGCATGACAACTCTTACTTTCACTCCTTGATTCCCAGACTAATGTGTTCTGCCCACTGGGGACACTGCATCACAGGGGCCAGTGTCAGAGCTTTTCTTTTGGCTTCCCCACTGCAATAGCTCTTACCTGACAGGCCAAGGAAGCCCCAGTGTGGCATTTCTGCCAATTACCAACTACTATGTTCTTTGGATGTTGAAGAGAATAAGAAACACCAGAAGGCAGGAAAGAAAAACTTGCATTTCAAAGTAATCTGCTTGGTTTCAGAAGTAGGGAAATAGACTAAAGCTACAGACAACTGCAGCTTCCATGCTCAGGAATTCTATTTTAAATAGTAGTCAAATTCAGCTAAATAACTGTCCTTTTGCTCTCAATGTAGACAGATGAGAGGTCATTATTATTTTGGTGATTACTTTGATTAAATCATGTTATTAAACATTTAAGAGAACACAAATATAAAATGCTTGTTTTCAATATAATAGGAGGAATTGATAGTAAAAAGAATTTTAACATAATGGTTCTATTTAAAATAGTTTAATATGAGTGTACATGGAAAATATATAACAAATGCTATATAAATCATTTATATAATAATTTTGGTAAATTGGTATTTGAGTCTTGATTAATTTTATTAATGATATTATAGATTGAGTTCTTTTGATTTGATGTGAGTTGAATTTGAAGTACTAGTCTCCAGGACTTTGCAAAATGTAGCATCATCATATTCTATAACTGTGTTATCTTTGAATGAATAGGATGATCTGGGCTTAGAGGCAAAAGACCATGGATTTCATACTTAATATACAATAATAGCAAACATAATGCTTATTCTGTGCTGAACATTGTTCTAAGATCATCATATCTTCCATTTGGACTGTGATGACAAATTTATGGAAAAACAGGCCTCCAGATGTGCAAGATACATAAATATATATTTGAGGATGTATTATTTATAATAAAAATGGTGTACTTCACAGAAATTATAAGATTAATTGGTCGTGAATTTTATAATGTCCAGTGATAATAAAATGACTTGTTAGAAAGACACACTACAGCATCAATTACTAATTACTAGTTATAGTAATCAGAGAAATGATAACCTTTATGAAATTTAAAATTCTTGTGACATTAATTACATATAATTCATCAATAAGACTTGTAATGTACCTTTTGTGAGAAAGACAGCATGTACAAGAGTTAGAAATCTGGGAATTACTATCAGCATCACAGGAATTTGAAGAAAGCTATTACATCACTCATGATATTAGGAAAACTTTCATTATAAATTATGACGCCAACAAATAGCTCTGAGAACCCCTCATGTGTTAAAAATATTTTCTTGAATAAGTGAAATAATTAAAAATTACATTTGGTGATACTTTTTTTGCTGTTTCAGCTTTCAAAAATATTATAGAAACAAATATTCTACTCATTTGCAGGTACTTTATGAGTAACTTGACACTACACAAAATAAACATTAAAAAATTTTAAAAAATAACTATGCACTGTTTTCTAAAAGGGTACAGATTAAATCAAGAAAAAAATACTCTTGTTCATTTTGAACCATCTGAATAAAAGAACCAGATATTTAAAGACAAAGAGATAAGCTAAGATCAAATCATAGCAGGCCTTCGTCCTCCATTTTTGTTCAGGTGTCTTAATGCTAGGACATCGTGGGCCCCCAAGTAACACTTCTCGGTCATTTTCCCTAGAGATTTAGACACTGGAGTAGAGTTGAGGCAGGAATCCCACTCTGAAGAAGGAAGGGGAGAGAGTAAAGAGCAACAGACTAGGTGCACGGGTCAGAAAGAAGCCTAGCTCACTGGACCATATCTCAGGGACAGGACCAGGTATCAAATCACAGAGCCCCGTGGTTTGACACTTTGTAAATGTGTCCCACCAAATTTTAGGACGAGTCCCCAGCCATGAGGAGAAGTCTGATAGGCCATTTGAATTGATAGTAATAAAGTTTTGATGGTAGAGCTAAGTAAGTCTTGTCTTTAAAACTCAGTCTGGCTTATATGATAGCAAAAGGGAAACATCTAAGAAATTAGAGTTGAAAAGTAAAAGTAGAAAACAGTGCTTTTCTGATACTAATCTTCCTCCTAACTCCATTCATCTTATGAAGGTAGAAATTCATGTGGTCTTGAATCTTAAATAAACTTTTCAAACACAAAGAGTACTTATGGATTAAAGTTTGTCTAGGAAATGGAGTAGTGTGCTTGACCACTGAGATGTGAAATGAGGGAATTTCAGCTTATGAGTTATGACATATGCATCAATCATATCATTACAGCAATAAATGGATCTGGAAAATAATTTGTGAATCAATTTCCCCTTTTCTTCTGTGTGTTCCATTTCTTTTCCCAGCTGCTCAGGGAGTTTCTATTAAAGTTGGTAGACTCTAGATATGAAAGCCATATGAAGTATCAGTAAAGGCTGGATGATTTAGGTTTTTAGTCATGATGCTATAATCTAGACATGGGAATCTAGTCCACAAAAGTACATTTTCGATAAAAATATTTTTTAACAAGGTCTATCTGCCTGCCTGCCTTTAATACATACATATAATGGAGCCTCTACCATATGCCAAGCACTATGCTAGGTGCTGAATACATAACGATGAACAAAGCAGGCACCCTACCTGTCCTCATGGAGATAAGAGTCTAATGAGGGAACAAGCAATATAAAGTAAATGGACAAATAAATATATCATTGTAAGTCCTGATAAGTGATGTGAAGGAAATAAACAGGACATAGTTCTAGATTATAACAGGAGAAAACATACATGGAAATGGTGTTTTTGGAAGGCCTCTCTAACAGCATCTAACATTTAGCCAAGGCCAGGACAGAAGTGGTAACAGCAAACTTACCAGCCACAGAGAACAACATGTGAAAGGGCTGTGAGATAGGAAAAAGCTTATTCTGTTTGAGGGCAAGAAGGGCAGAGTCAGATTAAGATGGGCTGTTGAGGTTGGCCTTGGCCAGATGGAGTGGAGCTACGCTTGAAGAACAATGGTAATTCACAACGGACCTTAACCAGGGACCACTCGTGGTCCTGTTTTGGTTTCGAAGACATTGCTCTGGCTGCTGTGTGGAGAACTGGACGAGAGAGAGGCACGAGTCAATGTAGGAGACCAGTGAAGAGGTTATGGCAGCAGTCTTGGTAAGAGAGGAAGGTAGCAGTGCAAATGGACAGAAGAAAATGAATTTCAGCTATATTCAGTGTCTTAGGCTGGGTTCTCTAGAGGAGCAAAACCAGTGCAGCATGTATATATATAAGTAAAATAGAGAGAGAGGAGCACTGATGGCATAATGGTTGAGAACTCGGCTGCTAACCAAAAGGTTGGCAGTTTGAATACATCGGCCGCTCTTTAGAAACCCTATGGGGCAGCTCTACTTGATCCTGTAGGGTTGCTGTGAGTCAGAATCAACTCGATGGCAACAGGTTTTCTTTACATATTGAGAGAGATTTATTTTAAGGAAATGGCTCATGCAGTTGTAGAGGCTGGCAAGTCCCATATCTGTGGGTCAGGCATCAGGCTGGAGGCTTCTCCTGACTCACATGGTTGCAGAGGCTGGCGAACCCAAAATCAGCAGGTCAGATGGGAGGCTGCTGGTTCATGGGACTGTGGGAGCAGACTTATTGCAAAATTTGTGAGTCAGGCGACAGAGTCCTAGCTCACATCCCAAGAAGCGGAAGTCAAAGGATGACGAGTTGGATGCAGGATTGAGAGAGAGAATTTTTCCAGAACATCCATATATATTGAATGCAGGCCACATTCCCAAGGAAACTCCCCTTTCATCTGATTTGCTGCTCTCGCGTCAGATCACTAAATGGAGGATGATTACATAATATATGCCAAACCACTGGGAATCATGGCCTAGCCAAGTTGACACATAACCTTAACTGTCACACTCAGGATATGGACAAGGCAGGACTTGCTGATGACTTAGATATGGGGGATGATAGAAGGAGGACTCAAGGATGGCACTTAGGTTTCTGGTTTGATCAACTGGGAATGAGTTGGTACCATTTACAAAGATGTGAATAAAGAAGAGGAAAGAGTAGTTTTGGTGAAAGGAGAGGGTATGTTCATTAGTTACTTTTGTAATTTGAAATACCTGTGAAATGTCCAGTTAGTAGACATCAGGTATGAGTCTAGATTTTAGACATATGCTGAAAATTAGGCTGGGAAATCACCAGCCTATAAGTTGTATTTAAAGGCATGGTAATGAATACCATCACTTTAAAAAATAGAAAAGGAGAAGATTCCATAACAAGTCCTGGAGTAATACAACATTTAGAGGCCAGAGAGGAGAAGACTGAAGGAGGGTGAGAAGCAAAGTCCATTCAGGTAGAGGGTAAATTAGGACAATGTTAAGCCAAGAAAACAAGAAAGGAAAATGTTTTTAAGAGAGGAGTAGTCAACCATTTCAAATAAAATGAATAAAAGTAGTAAAGAATATAAGTAAAATGAGGATTATTGTTAGTTGCCATTGAGTTGACTCCAACTTATGGTAACACCATGTACAACAGAATGAAATGTTGCCCAGTCCTGGTCTATCTTAATGTAGATCATAACAAATTATGGATAACATTATGAAAAATGGTAATTCAAGAACACTTAATTGTGCTCATGAGCAACCTGTACATAGACCAAGAGGTATTCATTCGAACAGAACAAGGGGATACAGTGTGGTTTAAAGTTAGGAAAGGTGTGCATCGGGGTTGTATCCTATCACCATAATTATTCAGTCTGTGTGCTGAGCAAATAATCCGAGAAGCTGAACTATATGAAGAAGAATGTGGCATCAGGTTTGGAGGAAGACTCATTAACAGTCTGCATTATGCAGATGACACAACCTTGCTTGCTGAAAGTGAAGAGGACTTGAAGTACTTACTGATGAAGATCAAAGACCACAGCCTTCAGTATGGATTACACCTCAACATAAAACAAAAATCCTCACAAGTGGACCAATAAGCAACATCATGTGAAATGGAGAAAAGATTGAACCTGTCAAGGATTTCATTTTACTTGGATCAACAGTCAACACCCATAGAAGCAGCAGTCAAGAAATCAAACGACATATTACATTGGGCAAATCTGCTGCAAAAGATCTCTTTGAAGTATTAAAAAGCTAAGATGTCACTTTAAGGACTAAGGTGTGCCTGGCCCAAGCCTTGGTGTTTTCAGTGGCCTCATATGCATGTGAAAGCTGGACAATGAATAAGAAAGACTGAAGAAGAACTGATAGCTTTGAATTATGGTGTTGGCAAAGAATATTGAATAGACCACAGACTGCCAGAAGATCATACAAGTCTGCCTTGGAAGAAGTACAGCCAGAATGCTCATTAGAAGCAAGGATGGTTAGACTTCGTCTTATATACTTTGGACATGTTATCAGGAGGGACAAATCCCTGGAGGACATCATGCTTGCCAAAGTAGAGGGTCAGCAAAAAGAGGAAGAGCCTCAACGAGATAGGTTGACATGGTGGCTGCAACAATTGGCTCAAGCATAACAATTATTGTGAGGATGGCGCAGGACCAGGCAGTGTTTTGTTCTGTTTTACATAGGGTCGCTATGAATCAGAACCGACTCGACAGCACCTGACAACAACAACATATATATGTATGTGTGTGTATATACAGATAGATAGATAGATATAGATATCAATGTGCTTTAGGTGAAAGTTTACAGAGCAAATTAGTTTCCCATTTGATAGTTTGTACATAAAGTGTCTCATGACCTTGGTTTCATTACCTATAATGTGTCAGCACTCTCCCCATTTACACCCTGGTTTCCTCATTTTCTTTCACCCTGATTATCTGCCTCTTCCTGCCTTCTCATCTTATGATTGATTGTTCTGAGGAGTACGTTCCTCTTGGGTGTTACTGTTTATCTTATGTGCTTGTCTATTGTTTGGCTGGAAGGTGTTCTCCAGGAATGGCTTCATTTCCAGGTCAGAAGGGTGTCTTAGGGCCATTGTCTCAGGGGTTCCTCCAATCTCTGTCAGACCAGCAAGCCTGTTCTTTTTTGTGAGTTTGATTTTTTTTATTCTGCAAGTTTCTCCTGCTCTGTCCAGGACCCTCTGTTGTGATCCCAGCAGTTGGTGGTGGTAGCCAGGCACCATCTAGTTCTTCTGGTCTTGGGGTTATATAGGCTGTGGTTTATGTGGTCCATTAGTCCTTTGCACTAGTTGCTCCCTTAAGTCTTTGGTCTCCTTCACTCTCCCTTGCTGCAGTCAGGAAGAGACCCATAGTTGTATCTAAGATGGCAAGCTTTTAAGACCCCAGACACTACTCACCAAAGTAGGATGCGGAGCATTGACTTTATGTACTATGTTGTGGCTATTGAACTAGATGTCCCCCGAGTCTATGGTCCTTTGTCTTCTAGCCTAGGATCTTCATCCTGCGAGGTATTTGGTCATGTATAAGAGATTTCCCTGACTTTACCCCTTGTGTGTTCTATGTGAGTCACACTTACAATCATGTATGTAGAAATATCTATCACCAAACCTGTATTTGCCAGTGGGTGTGTTCGCTTACATATTCCCACACCTCTTGGCATATCTATCTACCTATTTGTCCATTCATTAATTATTGTTTATTATTCCTACTGCTGCAACACATCTGTCAGTTTGTCGTACAGTGGGCACTTGCATGTTCCTGCGATGCTGGAAGCTATGCCACTGGTATTCAGAAACCAGCAGGGTCGCCCAAGGCAGACAGGTTTCAGCTGAGCTTCCAGCCTAAGACAGACTGGGAAGAAGGACCTGGCAGTCTACTTTGGAAAAGAATTAGCCAGTAAAAACTTTTTGAGTAGCAGCAGAACACTGCCTGATATAGTGCTGGAAGATTAGCCCCTCAGGTTGGAAGGCACTCAAAAGACGACTGGGGAAGAGCTGACTCCTCAAAGTAGAGTCGATCTTAATGACGTGGATGGAGTCAAGCTTTCAGGACCTTCGTTTGCTGATGTGGCATGACTCAAAATGAGAAGAAACAGCTGCAAATATCCATTAATAATCAGAATGGAATGTACGAAGTATGAATCTAGGAAAATTGGAAATTGTCAGAAATGAAATGGAGTGCATAAACGTCAATATCCTAGGCATCAGTGAGCTGAAAAGAATTGGTATTGGCCATTTTGAATCATACAGTCATATAGTTTACTATGCAAACGAATGACAACTTGAAGAGGAATAGCGTTGCATTATCAAAAAGAACATTTCAAGATGTATCCTGAAGTACAATGCTGTTAGTGATAGATAATATCCATTTATCTACAGGGAAGAACAGTTAGTATGACTGTCATTCAAATTTGCACACCAAACACTAAGGCCAAAGATAAAGAAACTGAAAATTTTTACCAGCTTCTGCAGTCTGAAATTGATCGAACATGCAGTCAGGATGCACAGATAATTACTGGTGACTGGAATGCAAATATTGGAAACAAAGAAGGATTGGTAGTTGGAAAATATGGCCTTGATGATAGAAATGACACTGGAGATCGTATGGTAGAATTTTGCAAGGCAAATGACTTCTTCATTGGAAACACCTTTTTTCAACAACATAAATGGCTACTATACACATGGACCTCACCAGATGGAATACACAAGAATCAATCGACTAAATCTATAGAAAGAGATGATGGAAAAGCTCAATGTCAACAGTTAGAACAAGGCCAGGGACCGACTGCAGAACAGACCATCAATTGCTCCCATGCAAGTTCAAGTTGAAGCTGAAGAAAATTTGAACAAGTCCACGAGAGCCAAAGTATGACCTTGAGTATATCCCACCTGAATTTAGAGACCATCTCAAGAATAGATTTGAACACTAATGACCGAAGACCAGACGAGTTGTGGAATGCCATCAAGGACATCATACATGAAGAAAGCAAGGGGTCATTAAAAAGACAGGAAAGAAAGAAAAGACCAAAATGGATGTTAGAAGAGACTCTGAAACTTGCTCTTGGACATCGAGTAGCTAAAGCAAATGGAAGAAATGATGAAGCAAAAGAGCTGATCAGAAGATTTCAATGGGCAGCTCAAGAAGACAAAGTAAAGTATTACAGTGACATGTGCAAAGACTTGGAGTTAGAAAACCAAAAGGATGTGAGAGCTCAGTTCTCTGTTTGCTGTTCTTGTGGAGAAACTGAGGATATAGCTAGTGTTTCTGGTGAGATAATGTGTCCGGCCTATCAGCTGGATATGGGCTCAGGGAGGATTCTTGTATTGTGTATGCACTGTCAGTTGCCGAGTGTTCTGGTCGAGGATGTCCAGGTCATCGGTCACCAGATGAGTGACACAGAAACTTTCACCAATGGTCTCTGGTAGGCTGGGCTGGGCGTGGGTGATGGGAATGGGCACAAGCCTCCGGTTGTAGACTGGGGAGCAATGTGGGGGGTAAGGTAGGGGAGATTTAGCCAGCCCATGGGTGTCCAGTTGGAAAATGTGCCCCTGTCTGCTAGAGGCGCTGCAGGGGATGGTGTGCTGCCAGGTCCTTGGGCCCCCAGTGCAAGTAATTGGAGGAAGTAGAAGGCACTGCTGGACTGCATGCTGCCACTGGTGGCTAGGCGTAGGAGCGCATGGCTGTCTGCATTCACAGGGTAAAGCAAGCCAGGGCTGCCTGGTGGTGCTGAGGTTACTCGGGCAGGAGGTAGGGTGAGGCCACACCCACGCTGGGGCTCCCTGCTGGCACTCAGGTCATGGAAACCAGGGTGGGGCTAGAGCCATGCTGGATCTCCCCTCTTGCATTCAGGTCACTCAGGCAGGGGGTAGGGTGGGGACAGGCTGAAGTCCTGTGGAGTTCCCTGCCTAAGCTCAGGTCTCTTAGATGGTGGATGGGGCAGGGCCAGGCTGAAGCCACAGGGAGCTCCCTGCCTGCTCTTGGGTTGCTCAGGCGGGGGGCGGGGCCGGATAGGCAGCTGAATTTGGGGGTGGGGGGGAAAGAGAAAACGGAAAGAAAAAGGAGGAGAGCTCATACAGTCGTCCCCAGCGGACTGGGTTGCAGGTATGCGGGGAGGGGAGGCTTGTGCTTCTGATCACCTTGTTTCAATTTAGGTGTGTCTTTGCAGTTTCTCTGTGCCCTGATGGGAATTCTGTGAAGTTGCCTCCTGTTCTGCACACCCAGGATCCTCAGCTGTCTTTTTCTTAAAATGGTCCCACTGTGTCAAGCCAGTTGGCTAGGAACTGCTGTTCAGTCTTTTCTTGTTTGCTGTTTTCAGTCAGTTTCTTCTTCCTTTCGGCATTCAGTTTTATTTATCCCTTCATTTGATGCTCAGGGTTTCAGGATTGACATTTATATCTGTTTCACTTGTTTTTTCAGGTCTTTGCTGCATTCTGTGGAGCCTGGTGGCACAGTGGCTTAAGAGCTCAGCTGCTACCCAAAAGGTCGGCAGTTTGAATCCACCAGCCGCTCCTTGGAAACCCTATGAGGCAGTTCTACCCTGTCTTACAGCGTCGCTATTAGTCAGAATCAACTCAACAGCCATGGGTTTGGTTTGTTTTGGTTTATATTCTACATTTTTCATTTAACATTATTCCATGAGAATTTCCCTAGGTTACTGTATGTTTTCCAAATGGTTAATTCTCTTATACTCTGATAGTTCAGTGAATTAATTAGTTTAACCCTTAATCATTTAATTAGTTTCCAGTTCACCATTATAGCTCATGCTGCAATAAATACCCATGAATATAAATCTTTGTTTTCATCCCTAATTGTTTCTGTGGGATAAGTTCTTAGAATTGAAATTACTCTGTTTGAAACTCTTGGTACATAATGCCAAATATCTTTCTAGAGAGTTTATGTTAATTTTCACTTTTGACAGCAGAGGAGTAGCATTCCCATTTTTCAATCATTTTGTCAATATTGGCTATTACCAGTTTTTAAAAATTCCTTACTCTTTGAAAACTACTATAGCAGTTACGTGTATTTGCATTTTTTTGATTTATGGAGAAGCTAAAGATTTTGTTATGATGATTTGCCATTTGTGTTCTTTGATATATATGCATTTCATTGTTCAAGTTTTATTAGATTTTTGTGTTTTAATTATTTCTATCAATCATTTATCTTTAAGTGTATCAACCTTGTCTTACTTTTAAAGCAAGTTTTTTTCCAATTTATCTGCTGTTAACTTTTCTTTTTCATGATGTATTTTTTGTCACACACCTACTTGGGCAAGCACCTCCCTATAACTCTTGTTTTTGTAAATGTGGGAGCCTTTTGGGAATGATGTGTGAGTTAAAATGCAAACATGGTGGCAGAAAATGAGATTTACTGCTATTAATTAACATGGGAATTAACTGTTTCTTGGAAGTTTTCAAGAAAATGCAGGTAAAAATCCTCCAGTCAGTTACAGCACTAGCATATTGATCTAGTTCGCTTTAATTTCGTAAGCTACAAGAACTTCCCCTGGAAGAGTAACCTATACTTGATGTCTCTTATTTATCGCTTCTCATTTACTTATTTACCACTGTGTGTATTAGTTTGTTTCTGAATTCTTGATTCTGTTTTCTTCATCTATTTGTGTATCCTTTTGTCACTACCTCATTTTGTCACTACTATAACACCCAGCATGGCACAGGACCGGGCAGTGTTTCGTTCTGTAGTACATAGGGTTGCTGTGAGTCGGAACTGACTCAATGACATCTAACAACAACGTAGCACCCAGGAGGATGAGTCCTACACACCTTACAGATTCATTTGTTCAACAATATGGATTGATTGCCTATTACGTGCACATTACTCACACTAGTCATGGTTATATGGCCATGTAGTTGTAACTGACTTCTCATGTGGGTTGCGTTGTTTTGATGGATGATTGAAGATGATAGTGCTAGTTGCATAATGAGTTCCTGGGTGGTACAAACGGTTAAGCACTCATCTACTAGCTGAAAGATTGGTAGTTTTAATCTACCCAAAGGTACCTTGGAAGAAAGTCCTGGTTATCTACTTTTGAAAAAATCAGCCATTGAAACCCCTATGGAGCATAGTTCTACTGATACACATGGGTTTGCCATGAGTCAGAATTGACTCAACGGCAAGTGGTTTGTTTGTGTTTTTCTTCAGTTGTGTAATAAGAAATTACGCTACTCATACATTAGATCTAGGTGACATGGCTTATGAAAGGCAGTTTTTTTTACCTGTGAAAAGTAATTTTCCTGGACTTTTCAAAATGATCTGATAGATGATATAAGAGGCCTGATAGGACCTTACCCTAAGTGGACAGAATTTCATCTTTAACACTGAAATCAACCTGCATAAAGAAACTAGGGAGACTGGAGAGGCTGCCCAATAAACTTCCTTTACCCGCATGCCTCTTGGCTAACTTGTGAAAATTAACTGTTGAGCTTATAAAATATAATCTGAATAAGATGTATGTGTCAGTGAGCATAATCATCAAGTCTCAACCCAGCCCTCTGCAACACTGTTTCAAAGATTTTTGGTTTTTTTGTTTTATCTGTCTCTCAATTACAAGTTTCCAGTTTTACTATATACCAGAGAAAAGTATTTGACATATATTCCTTGGCATTTATTCGTACTTCCTTGTTGCATAGTATGTTGTCAGTCTTTGTAAATGTTATATGAGTTCTTGTGAGGAATAAGTGTTTGCCAGTTTTAGAAGTAGGACTTTGTACACGTTAATTTAAAGAAGTTTGTTTTTTTATAGACTTACTAATTTTTTTAAATCTTGATCCATCAGTAGAGGTGTGTAAAAATCTCCTACTATGATAATGTCTTTCTCAGTTTTTTCTTGAAGTTCTGCCAATTTTCATTACATATGAACAGATAAATATATATAGATATAGGTAAAGTACCGATATAGAGACAGGTATGTTAGGATAAATTGTTGTTGTTAACTACCATGTAGTTCGCTCTGACTCATGGTAACCTCCTGTACAGTAGAACAAAATGTTGCCCGGCAGGTACAGGTATACACATGCGTGAGAACAGATAGAAGTATCTATGTTATTGTTGTTAGGTGCCATCGAGTTGGTTTCAACTCATAACAACCCTATGTACAACAGAACAAAACACTACCAGCCCCTGTGCCATGGTCATAATTGTTGTTATGCTTGAGCCCATTGTTGTAGCCATTGTGTCAGTCCATCTCGTTGAGGGTCTTTCTCTTTTTCGCTGACCCTCTACATTACCAAGCATGCTGTCCTTCTACAGGAACTGGACCCCCCTGATAACATGTCCAAAATATGTTAGATGAAGTCTCACCATCCTTGCTTCTAAGGAGCATTCTGACTGTACTTCTTCCAAGACAAATTTGTTGGTCCTCTGGCAGCCCATGGTATTTTCAGTATTCTTCAGCAACACCATAAGTCAAAGGCATCAATTCTTCGGTCTTCTTTATTCATTGTCCAGCTTTTGCATGCATATGAGGTGATTTAAAGCACCATGGCTTGGGTCAGGTGCACCTTAGTCCTTGAAGTGACATCTTTGCCTTTGAACACTTTTGCAGCAGATTTGCCTAGTGCAATACATCATTTGATTTCTTGATTGCTGCTTCCATGGGCATTGATTGTGGAACCACATAAAATGAAGTCCTTGACAACTTCAGTCTTTTCTCTGTTTATCATGATGTTGCTTATTGGTCCAGTCGTGAGGGTTTTTGTTTTCTTTATGTTAAGGTGTAATCCATACCAAAGGCTGTAGTTTTTGATCTTCATCAGTAAGTGCCTTAAGTCCTCTTTATTTTCAGCAAGCAAGGTTATGTCATCTGCATAACGCAGGTAGTTAATTAGTCCAGTCCTGATGCCCCATTCTTCTTCATATAGTCCAGCTTCTCAAATTATTTGCTCAGCATACAGATTGAATAGGTATGGTGAAAGGATGCAACCCTGACACACACCTTTCCTGATTTTAAACCATGCAGTATTCCCTTGTTCTGTTTAAACAACTGCCTCTTGGTCTATGGACAGGTTCCTCATGAGCACAGTTAAATGTTCTGGAATTCCCATCCTTTGCAATGTTATACATAGTTTGTTATGCTTCATACAGCCAAATGCCTTTGCATAGTCAATAAAACACTGGAAACATCTTTCTGGTATTCTCTGCTTTCAGCCAAGATCCATCTGACGTCAGCAATGATATCCCTTATTTCACATCATCTTCTGAATCTGGCTTGAATTTCTGGCAGTTCCCTGTTGATGCACTGCTGTAGCTGCTTTTGAACGATCTTCAGCAAAATTTTACTATGTGTGAATTATCAATATGTCTGTGTAAATAGAGATATATGTAAGCAGGCACATATATTCATTGAAGACACAGAATCTCCTCAGACATAACCAAACACCTTCCAAGATGAATTTTCTAGGTTTGAAAGCTTAGGACCATTGTCTCATGGGACAGCTCAGTCAATTGGCATAATATAGCTCATAAAGTTTATGTTCTGCATCTTAGTGAGCTGAGTAGCATCCAGAATCTTAAAAGCTTGCGAGTGGCCATCTGAGATGCAACTTGCTGGTCTGTACTCGTCAGGAGCAAAAGAGTAAGAAGGTAGCCAAAGTCACAAAAAAGAAACAAGTCTACAAGGTTAGTAGCATACCTGAGCTACAACCTTAACTACCCTGAGACCAGAAGAACTAGATAGTGCCTGGTTACCACCACTGACCCATCTGACTGGGTTCACAATAGATGATCCTGGTTAGAATGGGAGAAAAATACAGAACAAAACACAAATTCTTAAAATTGGCCAGACTAACTGTGCAACGGAGACTGTGGGACTCCCTGAGACTGTCTCCCTGAAACACTGTTTAATCCTTGAACCAAAACTATTCCCTGAGACCACCTTTTAACAGAAAAGCAGAGTGACACACATAATAAAGGATATTACTCATTAGATCAGTGCTCTACTAAAAAAACATCTATATGAATCCAAAAGGTTAACATTTAATCCAAAGCAAAGATGAGAAGATAAGGGGGCAGGGACACTAGAGTACTGAAAATGGAACAACCAGAACACAATTAATGAGAATGCTGACATAATGTGAAAAATGTAACTAATGTTATTGATCTGTTTGTGTAGAAATTGACAAAGGGGAACCTAACTTGCTGCGTAAACTTTAACCAAAAACACAATATTGTTTTTAAAAAATGTTGCCTGCTCCTGCACCATCTTCATGATCATTGATATGCTTAAGTCCACTATTGAGGCCACTGTGTATTTTGAGTGCCTTCCAACCTAGGAGTCTTGCCTTCCAGCTCTATTGTGGAAAATATTCTGTTGTGATCCAGAGGTTTTTTATTGGCTAATTCTCTGAAGTAGAACCCCAGGCCTTTCTTCCTAATCTTTCTTAGTCTAGAAGCTCCACCTTTCTGCCATGGAAGATCCTGCTGGTATTTGAAATACTGGTGGCATAGCTTCCAGCATCATAGCAACACACAAGCCATCAGAGTACAACAAACTGACAGATGGGTAGTGGGGTAAGTTTTTAGATGCATACAAATCCAGCATTTTTATAACTTCCTAGTAAATTTATTTGTTTTATACCTATATTATTACAGTAATACCCCATCATAATGTGTACAGTATTTATGGGAATTCAGATACAACATAAATGACAAATGGCTCCTATCCGTTGTTCCTGCCCATGCCAGAGAATGGCTGAAGTTTCATCTTCTTTGGGGAAAAGGAGGTGATGGTTGTTGTAGTGGGTGCATCAGGCTTGTTGTTGTTAGATGCCATAGGGTCAGTTCTGACTTATAGTGACCCCATGCACAACAGAACAAAACACTGCCTAGTCCTGTGCCATCTTCACAATCCTTGCTATGTTTGAGCCCGTTGTTGCAGCCGCTGTGTCAGTCCATCTTGTTGAGAGGCTGTCTCTTTTTTTGTTGACCACCTGCTTTACCAAGATGATGTCCTTCTCCAGGGACTGGTCCCTCCTGATAACATGTCCAAAGTACATGAAATTAAGTCTCACCATCCTTGCTTCTAGCGAACATTCTGGCTGTACTTCTTCCAAGACAGAAACACTAGGCTAGAAACTAGCAATCTCAGTAAAGGGGACAGTACGGATGCGTCCTTATTACCAATAATCTGGACTAATCTCCGCCAAATTTTTGAGGAAACAGACTCTAATTAACTGGGAGATTCCTGGAATCAGTGACCCTCTTCTAGAAATCTGTGCAAGCCCTAGGGCCCAGAATCACTCTCATTACATGTCCTAACAAGCATTGCTGGCTGGGAGAGGGATGGATGTGAAACTCTGCCAGACCCTGGACTTCTAGCCTACAGCCTGTATGCGTGCACTTAGGTCGTTTCATTAAATTTTCAGAGTGTCTCCACATCTTACGAAGCTGAAATTTGGAGTCCATACATACTGTGTTAAGGTCTGCTTCACTTTATCTTTTTCCCGAATCATGCTTTTTTGCCTCTTTTACCTTGAAATCTGTTTTTGTCTGATACTGACTTTCCTGTACCAGGTTTTGGTTGTTAGTGTTTGTCTGGTATATATTTCCACTACTTTGCTTTCAGTAGTTCATTCATTTCATTCAGCATATATCGATAATATTCTTTGTTAGTAATATATCTTTTTTATGACTTGTTAATTAATAGACTTTATTTTTTTAGAGTAGTTTCAGGTTTACAGAAAATAGAGCATAAAATATAGAGAATTTTATATACTCCCTCTCTCACTTGTTCAGTTTCCCCTATTTTTATTTTTTTATTGTACTTTAGATGAAGGTTTACAGAACAAATAGTTTCTCATTAAACAGTACACATATTGTTTCATGACAATGGTTAACAACCCCACGACATGTCAACACTGTCCCTTCTCAACCTTGGGTTCCCTAGTACCAGCTTTCCTGTCCCCTTCTGCCTTCTAGTCCTTGTCCCTGGACTGTTGTGCCCCATTAGTCTCGTTTTGTTTTATGGGGCCGTCTAATCTTTGGCTGAACACTGAACCTTGGGAGTGACTTCATCACTGAGCTGAAAGTGTGTCCGGGGGCCAAGCTCTTGAGGTTTCTCCAGTCTCTGTCAGGCCAGTAAGTCTGGTAGTTTTCCCTATTATTACTATCTTTAGTTAGTGTGGTACATTTCTTGCAATTGATGAACCAATATCAGTACATAAAGTCCATAGTTACATTAGGGTTTACTCTTTGTGTTGTGCAGTTCTATGGGTTTTGACAATTTCATAGTATCATGTACACACCAATACAATATCATACAGTATAGTTAACTGCCCTAAAAATGTCCTTTGCTCCACCTATTCATCACTTCTCTCCCTTCCACCAAACCCCTGTGTCTTAGGCTGGCTTCTCTAGAGAAGCAAAACCAGCAAAGTATATAAATACCTATATAAAGAGATTTATATCAAGGAAGTGGCTCACGCAGTTGTAGAGGCTGGAACATCCCAAATCTATAGGTCAGACTGGAGGATTCACAAAGCCACAGGGGCTGGTGAACCCAAGATTGGCAAGTCAGACATCAGGGCTCTTGCTCACAGGCTGTGAAGATCAATGAATCCCAAGATTGGCAGGCAAGACCAAAGGTAAGCTGCTAGCTCATGTCCCAAGAACCAGAGGTCAAATGAACAGGAGCTAGCTGTAGGATCCAGTGTGATCAAAAGCCCGTGAGCTTTGCCAGAGAATCCACTCATACTCAGTGCAGGCCATACCCCCAAGGAAACTCCCTTTCAACTGAATGGCTACTCACAGCAGATCCCATCATGGAGGTGATCGCATTATATCATATCTTATCATGGAAGTGATAACATCATCATAAGACTGCCAAACTACATCAAAACTGCCAAACCACTGAGAATCATGGCCCAGCCAAGTCGACACAACCTTAACAATCACATCCTGACAACCACAGATAATTTACTGTCTCTACAGTTTTGCCTCTTCCAGAATGTCTTTTATTTGGAATCATATAATATGTAGCCTTTTCAGGCTGACTTTTTTCACTAGCAGTATGCATTTAAGGTGCCTCCATGTCTTTCTGTGGCTTGATATCTCTTTTTTTATCACTAAATAATATTCCATGGTATGGATGTACCACAGTTTGTTTATCCATTCAACTTTTGAAGGATATCTTGGTTGCTTCCAGTTTTTGACAATTATGAATAATGTTACTATAAACATTTATATGTAGGTTTTTGCATGGGCATATGTTTTCAATTCATTTGGATAAGTACCTAGGTGCACGATTGCTGGATTGTATGGTAAAACTATCTTTAGCTTTGTAAGAAACTGTCAAACCATCTTCCCAAGTGGCTGCACCATTTTGTACTTCATTATGAGTGCAGTGGATGAGAATTCTTTTTATTCCACATCCAAGGCAGCATTTGGTATTGTCAGTGTTTGGATTCTAGTCATTCTACTAGGTGTAGAGTGGGACCTCATTGTTTTTGTAACCCAATAAGGGTGGGTCCTGCCCAGCACAGCCCTTTGAGTCAGTTGAGTGACACCAGGCCTTTGAGAAAGAGTAAGTAGACTTTATTGCAACCCAGTCAAGCAAGGAACTTGGAGACTAAGTCTCAAATCAAGCTCCCTGAGGTTGGGGATTCTAGGGCAGTTATAGGGTTCGGGATAGGGAACTTTTTGTGGGAATAGGCGGGCAATTCCAGGAACTAATTAACATGTATGGGGGTGCAGTGGGGGGTGCAGTGTGGTGAATAGGGGGTGTCTTTTTTTGGGGGGTATGACACATGGAATTTATCTAAGGACAGCTTTGTGGCTTATTGCCTATGTCCAGATGGAGGGAGAGTGGCTGTGAGTAGTGAAGCAGCCTTGACCAGAGGAGCAGTAAGACGACCTTGGGGCTGTTACACGGAAAGACTCACCAGGAACTCACAGAGCCTGGGTGTGATGGGAAGAGGGGGAATAGTTTAACCCTGTTGGTTACATTTCAGGAGGGGTAACAGTTTAACCCTGTTGGTTACATTCCCTTCTCTGGTTTTCAGGGTCTTCGGTCTGTCTTGAAGATAGATCTTTATGTAGGTGGTGGCCCAGACCTCCAGAACTTTTGAGCTTGCTGTCTAGTGTAATCACGTGCATTGTAGGATCTGAGGTTTGTTGAGTTAAGAGGAAGGTGGTTGGACATCTGAAGCATCATGATATTCACAGCTGCTAAGCAATTTTGAATGAACTTGGTAAGGCAGTTTAAGAGGTAGGACAAAGACAGATTAGTAAAAGAATAATCAAAGAAGTAACAAGGAGCTAGAGCCAGTGGAAGCTGGGAAATAGGTAGGTTATCCATGACCACCAATCAGACAGAGTTTCTCCAGCAGTGGGTGGGTGAAGGGGACGTGTCCAATTGGCAGTTTGTTCTAATTTGTGGAGAATTGACTTCTACTTCATGGCTGGTTTATCCAGGTACAGCAGGAGGTGTCGGCTATGGTGCAGACACTCCCTTCTTTGACTAAGATATAGTCAAGAGCAATATGGTGGTCCATTATGACCCCAGCCAGGGAATTTAAGGAAGTATGTTGGGCTTTTACATCTTGGCTGGTAGTTTTGGAAAGGATGTGAATAGTTTCTGATAGGTTTAACGCAGCGTCTTGAAGAGCTACGAACTGAAGGAAAATCGTAAGCGTTCAAATAATTAACCATCACCAGTGTCAGTTATGGTATTACGCCTGGTTCCAGTTAAGTCCCATCCAGTTTTGTCAGAGTTGTCTGAGGTTTGAGTTTTTCTTTTATTCCTCAGGGAGTTAGTAGGTGGTTTCATTAGCAGAGTGAGGTTATAAGGGGAAGTGATTACTGTGGGGAAGGATGCTATTCCAAGGGTCCAAGTACCAAGCACAGCTCGGGGCAAGAAGCATTTGTAAGCAGTAGAATGGGATGTTTGACTCCTAGATTCAGTATAATTACCACAAAGAAATGAATATCCAGGCAGTGCGCAAATACGGGTATGGCTTGCAACTTTTGAGTTTTTTCTTTCTGCATAAAACCAGGGGTAGTCAGTGTCATTGAACCAATTATCCCAGCTTTGTGTTCTACTGTAGTTATTAATGACACAACCTGGGTGAGTTCCTAGGTTAATATGGCCGGTTAGATTTCATAGGTGTTTCATTTCTTCTGCAAAGGTGGAGTAATTAGTCCAAGTAAAATTGCCTATATTGTCTGAATCTATAACCCAGTAAAATATGTTTTTGATTTTAAAGCAAGGAGTAGTAGTACTTGCTTTTCTGGCTCTTACCTCTAACCCAGGGCTATCTAAAGTGTCATTATAGGTGGGAGGCAGTGCCTTCTTCAGATGTGTAACATCAGGTGTTAGAACTGTCCAAGGGATGCGAAGACTTTCCACGGTGGTGGGCAGAGGCTGACATACCCAACAATCGGTGAGATTGCCTCCCGTGGCTAATGATTGGATTAGTTTCAGGTAAAAATTGTCTGTCCATGAGATGGCCAGCATGAGGTCAAAATATAGGAAAGTGAGGAATGATCTGGAGCTGCTGTAAACAGAGAAGGAAGAAGACAATGATTGCCAAGACAGTAAAGGCAATGTAAACTTAGGAGCACAATCACGATGATGGGTCTCTGGCTTGGAGGGGTATGGGTTAGGCATCAGCTTTGTTTTTCTTTTTAAACAGATATTTTAAGTCCTGCACAGGCTTGCAGGTCCAGTTGTTTTGTTGAGGTTGTTCTTGTTGCAGAGGACCTTCTGAGGGTGGTGCAGGTTTGAGGTGAGTGTGATGTACCCAAGCTTTGATGTTTTCGAGTTTAGCTGCTGAGTGGTTGGTTAAAAGAACAGAGTATGGTCCAGTCCACTGGGGTTCAAGGGGCTCTGCTTTCCAGGTTTTCAGCAGAACTTGGTCACCAGCTGCAATGGGTGAAGCGGGACATCAGCAGGATATTTCAGATGGCTGAGAGCATACCTGTGAATAGAAGATAGGACACCAGACAAAGACAACAAATATTTTTGGAAAGCAAGCTCCCTGGTGACAGAAACCTGAGTATCGGTTAAAGCAAATTATTTTTAAGAAATGATTTTCCATACATAATTTCAAAAGAGCTTAATTTGAGCCTACTTCTGGGGCAACCCATGCCTGCTAGAGGGCTAAGGGCAAAGCTTGGGGACAGGCTATCTTTGTTTTTTCACAGATTTTGGCAGTTTGGTTTTTTTAGTGTGTGATCCATCTTTTCTGCTTGACTGTGGTTTTCAGGCTGAGTGTAAGTTCCCATTGATTCCTAGTCTAGAGACTTTGTGTGTAATTTGTGAGGTGAAGTGAGGTCCATTGTTGCTTCTGATCATTGCAGGCAGGCCAAACCTGGGAATGATTTCATTAAGCAATCATTTTGTAACGTCTGATACTTTCTCTATTTTACAAGGGAAAGCTTCTATCCAACCTGAAAAGGTGTCAACGAGCACTGGCATAAATTTATAATTTGCAGGGGCTCTTGGCATTTCAGTGAAGTTGACTTGTCAGTCTTCTCCTGAACTCTGTCCTTGATATTGGATTCCAGTGGTAGGGGGCCTGGTTGTTTTGGGGTTGTTTGGGGCACATATTTGGCAGGAATGAGTTGCCCACTGGATGGCTTGATGAAGGTTTTCTCCAATAATGTGTTTAGAGACCAAGTTGTAAAGGGTTTCATGCCTGGAATGGGTAGAACAATGGGCTTTTCAGAGAAGGGGGGATGTCAAGTATCCTGGAATCATAACCTTTCCTTTATGGGTACATTTCCATCCATGAAAATCTGCTGTTGCTCCCCATTCAGCTGCTTGTTTGAGATATCAAATAGTGTAATTTGGAGCTGTTACTGGAATGTGTAAAGAGGGATTCAAGTTAGCTGTCTGCTAGCCTTTGAATTCATAGTTTGTTCAGCAGCAGCTCTGGTGGCTTTGTTGGCTTTAGCGCTGTCTGAGGCAGTATCGGAAGTTCCCTTTTGATGTCCCAGACAATGCATGACTGAATCTTTCTTGGGCATTTTCACAGCTTCAAGTAGGGCTAAAATTTCTGTGACATATTAATGTCTTTCCGAGCTGATGCTGACAGGCCCCGTTCTTTCCAAATGTCCCCGTGAGCAGGCAAGACTGAGAAAGCATACCTGGAATCCCTGTAAATGTTGGCTGTTTTACCGGCAGCTATTTGGACAGGGCTCTTGCAAGAGCGGTTAACTCTGCTTTCTGTACCTAGGTTCCAGGTGGAAGAGGACAGGCTTGAGGACATTGGTTTGGGTTACCACTGCATAGCCTGCTTTTCAAGTTACGTTTTTTATAAAGCTGATTCTGTCTATGTAAAGGGTTAAGTCTGGATTTGAAATGCACTGGTTGGACAAGTCTGGCCGAGTGGAATAGACTTCTTCAATAGTTTGGAGACAGTCATGGACCGGCTCACCTGTGGGCTTTGTTGGTAATAGGCTGCTTGGGTTCAGGGTGGAAGTTACCTTGAGCATGACCTCTGGATTGTCCAGGAGCTGGGCTTGGTAGCAGGCCATTCGGCCTGCTGTGAGCCCCAGCCTGCCTTTCTTCTCCAGTGTCGTGAGAACTGCATGAGGCACAAACACAGTCACAGGCTGACCTTGAGAAATCTGGAAACCTTAGGTAAGTTACCTTTTGTTGTGAAATCTGAGCCTTGGCAGCGGATACTTGATAACTGGCCTGGGCTAGAAAGTTCAAAGTTAGAATTGTGTTTTTATCTGAATACTCTTTGGTAGGACTAATGATAAGGAGGTCATCAACATATTGAAGAAGGAAACCTCGAACCATCTGTAGACCTCAAAGATCTTTTGCCATGGCTGTTCCAAACAGGGCGGGGCTATTTTTGAACCCCTGAGGGAGAACAGTCCAACAATATTGTTGTTTTTCCCCCAAATATGGTTCCTCCCATTCAAAGGCAAATATTTCCTGAGATTCAGGGGCTAAAGGAATGCAGAAGAAGGAATCCTTCAGGTCTAGGACAGTAAATCATGCATAGTCTGGAGACAGGTTAGGAGAGTATAAGGGTTTGAAACCATAGGGTGAAGATCTTCAGTTACCTGACTGACTATGTGTAAGTCCTGCACACTGATCCTGTTTTTGGCTTCTTTACTGGGAGCACTGGAGTGTTGAAAGTGGATTTACACCAGCGGATGAGTCCTTCTTGTAGAAGTCTTTTAATTTGTGGTAGACTGGGCCTAGCTTCTAACTTTAAAGGTTATTGTTTAAGATGAGAGGGAGTATGGTTCCAGGTTTAAGCTTTCCTTGGACCAGATCTGCATTTCAAGCTCAGCTTGCCTCCCCTAAAGTAGTGGGTTAACAGCATTTATAATTTCTTCCAGTATTTCAGGGGAGGGATCCGTGGGACTAGGGGATAAAGCTAACAGGGAGGATTGGAGCTTCCATCCATTTTCAGGCCAGACTTGCAGGCTCAGTTTTCCGTTTTAAAAGCTGATCAGAGCATTTAGTTTTGATAACAGGTCCTGTCAGAGCAATGGGATAGGACATTCTGGCATGTATAGGAAACTAAGAGTCAGGGAGGTTTCTCCTACCTGGAACTCCAAAGGCTGTAGAAAGGGCCTTGTAGAAGGCTTTCCTGTTACCCCAGCTACTTGTGTAGTTTGGGGACAAAGTGATCCTTTCAGGTGATTCAAAACAGAGTCGGTTGCTCTTGTATCAACAAGAAAATCTACAAGGTTATTTCCCACCTTTAATGTAACCAGGGGCTCAGTGGATGAAGTTGGTAGGTGGATGACCCTGGTCCTTGTCAGTCTGAATCTTTGGGCTGGGCAGACTGAAGTATCTCGGGGGCAGCTGGGCTTCTTCCGGGTTTCCAGTTCAGACATTCCTTTTTACAGTGTCCCCGCGCCCCCCGCCCCTGTTTACAATAAGCACATTAATTTTGACCTAGCTAAGGGAGGCTCCTTGACAATGCCTGGGGCAGTTGTCCCTTCTGATGGTAATGTTGGCCTGGTTCAAAAGGCCCCCGAGCCAGAGCGGCCATGAGGAAAGCTGCTTACTGTTTGAATTTCTGGGTTTCTTTCTTTTCCTGGACCTGGTCTCTGTTGGTATACACTTTACAGGCTATTTCAACTAATTGTGCTAGGCTGAAACCTAGACTCCTCTCAGCTCTTTGTAACTTCCTTCTAATGTCTGGTGCATTTTGCCCAATAAATACCATGTTTATCATTTTCGCATTCTCTGGGTTTTCTGGGTCAACATCTGTATATTGTTGGAATGTGGCAAAAGTTCTTTCAAGGAAGGCAGATGGATCCTCAGTCAGTCCTTGACGGAACTTATAGATCTTATTTAAATTTTTTTGTTTTAGAGTGCCTCCTTTCAACCCTGCAATAAGACAAGTCTGAAAATTGTTGAGCCTACCATTTCCCAGAGGATCTTTAGGGTCCCAGCTAGGATTAGAAGGAGGTATTGCTAAATCAGGAGCTTCTTGAATAGGGTTGCTGGGCTGATGGAGCTGTTCCACTTCTTCCCTGGATTTTCCTAAGACTAATCTCCACTCCTTTAGGGTCAAAAGAATATCCAGCAGTGTCTGACAATCAGCCCAGATAGGGCAATGGGTGGCAAAGATGAAAGTAAAAAGATTTGCCATATGTTTTGAGTCCTCTCAATAAGGAGGGAGATTGTTTTTCCAATTGAACATAACAGATGTAGAGAGTGGAGTGTGTACCCAGACTAATCCTGGGGTTCCATTTTCCTCCTGCCCAGTAGGAACTTGTCTTAGTGGATAATGTCCTATTGCCTGTTGCCCTGTTTCAGGTAGGGAAGTCCCCGTCCAAAAGTCACGCTACTTTGCATGTGCAGTGGGGAAACCATTTCTGAGGCTGGCTCAGCCAGCCCAAACGGTTCCAGCAGATATAAGGCTGGGGCCGACAGAAGAGGAAGAGGGGAAAAATCATCTTCCCTTGAGGAATCAAAGACCTTGTGCCACTTTACCTCGGTTTGAACCATAATTTTACATTGCTTTTGAATGTTTTTTATTGTTATTCGAGGACATAAAGGCATGAACATACATTTTCTCATCCCATTTATCTTCCCTAGTGTAAAACAAATCTAACTGGACAGCAGTATTGTAATTTAGGGAACCATTTTGAGGCCAGTGTTCCTCATCAGCCAATTGATATTGTGGCTGCACAACGTTGCAGAAAAATTTCATCCTATCTTTTTTCATAGGAGCATAACTAAACAAGTCCCAATTAGTTAGGATGGCATCCTAGGGGGCTGCACTTTGGTATATCTTGTGCGTTGCGCATGCCTGAGCTGAGGCCAAAACCAGACACCGGAAAAACCAGGACCTAGGCTAAAACCAGAAAAACCAGGAGTACTAGAACCACAATGACCAAGGTGCAACAGAGGTTTCTTATGACCGGAGCAGTATAACCCTCAACCACCCAGATTCTGACAGAAATGACAGTTCTCTTGGGCTCGCCCCTGGCTTCTAAGTCACTCAACCCCTCAGAAGCCCTAGGTACTTGTGACACCCATCACACAGTGCTCATCAGATCAGGATCCTTACCCAGAGTCCATTTCTCAGTCTCAAAAAAAGTGGGTCACCATGAATCCGGGCACAGCTCTGGCCGGAAGATCAGTTCCGCAATCACCTACCAGAGAAATTAGCCATTGCGCGCTGAGGAGAGGTGGTCATGCCTAGTGGCCGGAGGTGATCCAGGAGCTGGGTGGCCGAAGTTAGAGGCAAAATAAAGGTCCCATCTGGGTCACCAGAATTTGTAACCCAGTGAGGGTAGGTCCTGCCCAGCACAACCCCTTGAGTCAATTGAGTGACACCAGGCCTTTGAAAAAAAGAAAGTAGACTTTATTATTTGGTATGATAAGAATCAAAATTCTATCCTTAATGTGGTTTTATTTTAAATAATAACAAGGAACCATTAATTCAAAAGTATATATACACTAAGATGTGTGTAAAAATGTGTAGTGTTTTATGTTTGAAGTTCTAGCCATTAGAAGATTGATAGCTGTATTCGAAAGAAGTATTTAAACCAATAAGAATTAAGTATGACATTAACACACTTTGAAAGATGGTTAATAGGAGGAGGGGTTAAAAAAATGAAGTCTATAAAAATACATTTTTTCAAGAGATATTAAAACTCAAAATACTTTACCCTGGAATGTAGATTTTAAGTTTTAGTATAAAGTATTTTTCATTAAATCATTTCTGTAAAGGGTCTATAAATAGACACAAGCTGATATGTCTTTTTCCAGTGTAAATTCTTAAAGTGCTGAACAATTGAACAATTATAATAAATATCTGAAGGAAGCTAGCCAAACGATATAGCCTCTGAAAGTCTCTTCTAGCTTTATGTTGAAACACATTTTTTAAAATTTAATACTTAGAGAGTGTCTAATAAAAATGAAAGCCACTGATGAGTTGTGAGAAATATAAATCAATATTCTATTAGATAACACAATCAACATTTTAGAAAAAAATTAAGTTGGTTCTTCCACGGTCATCTAAATCACGCTTATCTAGAGTAAAAGCCTTCTTTATGCATCATAATTAACAATGGCAGATTATCCCAAAAAATCAGTTAACATGGGAATCATAAAAAACGACACAATAAGAAGTAACTGGAAAAAAAAACAGGTTTGGGAACAAATAGAAATGGTTTTGGTTAAATATGGCTCAAATATGAAGAACTATAAAGCAGCTTGCTAGCTTCTGGTATTCAGCATGTAGTCAGTATGTTTTACAGAGGATATGGAGTCCAACTTCTACCTAAGCTGTCTGCAGGGCAAGTATGCAGATGTGGAGTGGTGCATAGCTGAAGAGAGTACATTCCTCTTCCCTGGGAGAATCCCACCAGACTGTGCAGATGTAGGAGAGCTTGCTGAGTGTCCTCAGTAAACAACTAACCATACTATCATACTTCATTGTTAGTAGGGTTCATCTTACTAATCATAAACCAAAAAAAAAAACAACTCATTGCCCTCAAGTCGATTCCAACTCATAGTGACCCTGTAATTCAGATGCAACTACCAACTTATTTAATTGCTTGTGTTGCAATTAAATTTAAAGAAAATTATCCAACTATTTATCTATTCAACATTTCTATTCAGTTTATTCAACAAATATTTATTGAGCATATACTCTGTGTCAGGTTTTATTCTCTAGGTTCTGGGATACCACAGGTTAACAAAATAACAAAACAGTTGAAAATCCTACTTCTCTGGGCTTATATTCTAGTGGGGTGAATATATTTAATTAAATAAAATAAATGAATTTAGTTACAATAAAACAAATAAACAAAATATATAGTATGTCATGTGGAGTTAAGCACTATGGAGAAAAATAAAGCAGGAAGTAGCCTAGAGTACTCCAGGGTAGTGTTGTGGGGTAGGGGTTATTATTTAAATAAGGTAGTCAGGTCAGGGAGGGTTTTGTTGATAAGTGACAGTTGAGCAGAGACTTGAATGATGTGAAGGAGCAATGCAGTGATCTGGGAGAAGACCTTCTAAGCAAAGGGAGTAGTAAGAAAAAGTGCCTAAGGTGAGATCATGCTTGGAGTACAGGTGGACAAGCAACACTAGTGTTACTGGAGCACAAGGAATAAGGGAGAACGTGATGGGGATGAAGACAGAGAAGTACCAGGAGGCCAGGTCAGGATGGGACTGTCAGTCATGGTAAGGATTTTGGTGTTTACTCTGAGTGAAATAGGAAGCCATAGGAAGATTTTACATAGGAGGGATGTGATCTGATTCAGGTCTTAAAAGGACTGCTTCAGTCTCTATTTTGGAAATGGTAGAAGATTTAAGACTGGAAGCAAAGAACAGTTAGGTGGCTATTGCAGTAACCGAGGTACAAGATGATGGTGAGAAATGGTTGGATTCTGGGCTAAAGGTAATGTTGACAGGATGTGCTAATGGAGTGGATGTGGTACATGAGAAAAAAAAAAATTAAGAAGTACTCTAGGATTTCTGGTTTGAGCTGCTTGAAGGATGAAGTTGCCAATTAGTGAGACAAAACAAAGTTTATAAGGAGAGGTTGGCGAGAGGAGGTTAGGAGTTTGGTTTGAGATGTGTGAAATGTAAGATGTCCAATTAGATATTGGAGTCTTGAGTTTGAGGTGAATTCAAGGCCAGGAATGACATTTTTGAGTACTCTGCTTAAAGGTGTATCCACAAGTAGGAGTAAATGCATATAAAAAAGAGAAGAACTGAGCCCTAGGCCAGGAAGTTGAGGAGGAGGCAGCAAATGAGAATGAGAAGGAACAGCCACTGCAATAAGAAGAAAACCAGGTAGTGAGGTTTCTGGAAGCCAAACGAGAAAAATGTTTCAAAGAGGAGGGAATGACTATTTGGCAAGTGCTGATGATGAGTCATGTAAGTGCACATGGAGATCCAGCCATTTCATTTAACAAAATGGAGGTCACCTGTGACCTTCAAAGAGCAAGTTCAATGAAAGCGTAGGCATGATAGCCTGTCTGGAAATGGATTCTAGAGAGAATGGGAGACAAGAAATTACAGAGGTAGCAAGTATGGACAACTCATTAGAGGAGTTTTGCTGTAAAGTAGAACAGGGAGATGGGGCAGTGCCTGGAGATATTTATTAATCACCTGCTGTTTGCTAGAGGATACAGTGAGGAGGCCTGGTGGTGTAGTGGTTAAGAGCTTGGCTGCTGACAAAAGGGTCAGTAGTTCAAATCCACCGTCTGCTCCTTGGGGCAGTTCTGCTCTGTCTTATAGGGTCGCTATGAGTCAGAACCAACTCGACAGCACCTAACAACACAAGCATAGTCACTCTTCTCAGAGGTCACAGGTTGTAACTCACCCTTTCGCAAACTGTTTTGCTGATCTTGTATGTTATATCCTTTTCAGTAATTCTTTGAACATTTAAAAACTGGAGACCCCATATTTATATATTATCAGCCTCCTTCTAAACATGTCTTTTCTGAAAATGCTCTACCATAAAGATGGCATGTTTTCTTTTTGCCCACCTAGTCCTCATCCCATTTGGGCCTAGCTTCTCATCCACAATCATTGTCTAAGAAGAGTGTTGGAGTTAGGCCACAAGGGTACTAAATTTTATCTTAATAGATTGGGCATGCTCATAAACCATAGAATATTTTACTTAATATACCTCAAAGGACTGATGGGTTGTTCATCTATCTAACCCTATTTCCTAATTTCCTAACATTATCCTTGCAGGTAGCTCAGTTAATGTTTGTCAGATTTAGCAGTTATTTAATCAAACAAACATTCATTCATTCATTCAACACACTTATTATGGGCTTGTTATTTGCCAGTTATACCATTTTAGTGACACCGCAATGAATAAGACAGACAAAACTCACTCGTAGTTTACATTCTAAAGAGCAGGAGGCAATAATCAAGTGAATAAATAAATAAACAACGTGTACTAGTTTATAGGGACTTAAGGACTGCCCTCCTAACAGAATTGCTATCAATCCTCCTGTAAGCTACAGAAAAGTTACCTTAGATGAATATCAGAGTTTTCCTAATTTATTTCTGTGGCAGGCAAAATAATGCCACCCCCACCCCCGAAGATGTTGTAATGGTTAAAATTGTGTATCAACCTGGCTGGGCCATGATTCTCAGTGGTTCGGCAGTTACGTAATGACGTAGTTTTGCAATTAATGTAGTGACATAGCTTGGCACTTACGTAATGATGTAATTTGGCAGTTATGTAATGACGTAGTCATCCTCCATAATGTGATCTGATGTGATGAGCCAGTCAGTCATAAGGGAAGTTTTCTCAGGGATGTGGCCTGCATCCAATATATACATGAACATTCTGGCAAAGCTTACTTGCTTGCTCTGGATCCTGCATCCAGCTCATCATCATCTGACCTCCAGTTCTTGGGACTTGAGCCAGCAGCCTGCGATAATTGCGTGCTGATCTTAGGATTCATCATCCTCCACAGCCTATGAGCCAGAAGCCTGCCATCTTACCTGCCGATCTTGGATTTGTCAGTCTCTGCAGCTCATGTGCCAGTGGCCTGCGATCTGACCTGCCAATCTTAAGTTTGTCAGCCCCTGCAGCTATGTGAGTCAGGGGAAGCCTCCAGCCTGATGCCTTACCCATGAACTTGGAACTTGCCAGCTTCTACAACTGCGTGAGCCACTTCCTTGAGATAAATCTCCCTCTATATATACATATATGTGTATACAAATATGTACATATAGCATATATATATATTTATGTATATATATGTATGCATGTATGTATACATATGTGTACATATATACACATATGTATACACCCATGACAAATATAGCATATATACATATATGTGTGTATATATGTATGTATACACATATGTGTATATAGTGTATATATGTACACATATATGTATATATATGCTTCACTGGTTTTACTTCTCTAGAGAACTCAGCCTAAGAGTTCTCTACATATATGCTATATATACAAACGCTATATATACATATATGTATATATATACTTCACTGGTTTTACTCCTCTAGAGAACTCAGCCTAAGACAGATGTCCATATCCTAATGCCCAGAACCTGTGAATATGTCACCTTACATGGCAAAAGGGCCTTTGCAGGTGTGTTTAAGTTAAGGCTCTTGAGTGGAAAGATTATCCTGGATTATCTGGGTGGGCTCAGTGTAATCACAAGTGTCCTTATAAGAAGGACACAGGAGGCTCAGAGTCAGAGAAGAAGCTGTAATGACAGAATCAGAGGTCGAGTAATGTAGGAACAGGAGCCAAGGAATGTGGGCAGCCTAGAAAGGCTGGAAAGGCAAGGAATCTGTTCTTCCCTAGAGCCTCCAGAAGCAATGCACCCCTGCCAACAGTTTGAAGTTTCACCCCATAAGGCCCACCTTTGCACTTCTGACCTCCACAACAATAATGCAGTAAATTCTTGTTGTGTTAAGCCACTAAGTTTATGGTAATTTTTTCCAGCTAAACTAAACACATTCTTTAAAAAACTTTCCTATTTGTATTAATCTATAACAACTAATCGCAGTAGAAACAATGTGCTTGCTTTAAATTCAGACTCTCTGGCCACCTTTCCCAATCCAACTGCAGTCCCTCAGACTATTTTTACACAAATGCTGGAGCTGCCACTCTTACTTCAGATAATGATATGTGCTTTGAAATAAATCTAATAGGGTGATGTGATGGAGAGTATCTGGTGAAGTTGTCTTTGAGGCAGTGACACCTGAGCTGCTATCAGAAAGATAAGAAGGAAAGGGCATTTCAGGTGGAGATAATGGCTAGTCTATTAAAAAGTGGAGTCTCTGAGTGGCACTCAGTTGAGTGCTTGGCTGCGAGTGAAAGGTTGGTGGTTCAAATCTACTTAGAGGTCTCTTAGAAGAAGGGCTTGGTGGTCTAATTCTGAAAAATCAGCCACTGAAAACCTTGTGAAGCACAGTTCTACTCTGACACCCATGGGTCTCTATGAGTTGGAATCAATTTGATGGCAACTGATTCGGGGTTTTTGGTTTTTTGTTTTTTTTTATTCTGCAACTTTTTTTTTTTAAATTTTTTAATAATTTTTTAAATATTTTGTTGTACTTCAGGTGAAGGCTAACAGAACAAATAGTTTCTCATGAAACAGTAGTACACATGTTGTTTTTTGACATTGGTTAACAACCCTACAAGATATTAACCCTCTAACTTCTCAACCTTTTTTTTTGGTGAAAATACACATAGCCAAAGATACACCGTTTCAAAAATTTGTACATACACAGTTCAGTGACATTGACTACGCTCTTCCAATTGTGCTGTTATTCTCAAGATGAAGGCTTACAGAACAAAATAGTTTCTCATTTAACAGTTACTACAAATGTTGCCCTATGACAATGGTTAACAATCTCACAACA
>NW_004444104.1:727142-730646 GCF_000243295.1 Trichechus manatus latirostris
ATTCTGTGTCAGTTTTCTCACTCCATTTGGTGCTTGGCTGAGTTCTTTATCTCTTCATTTGATGTTTTAGGGTTTCAGGATTGTTGTATTCTCTGTTCGGCTTAGTTTTTCTGATCTTTGCTGTGGAGGGACGGTGTGGTGCTTCTGCCTAGAGCGCCATTTTGCCAGAACCTCTTGGTTTTTTTAAAGAGTGGATGGAGCATTGTGAGTAAAGTATAACAAGGTAGTAGATGAAGTCAAAGAGGTAAGCAGAGGCCACATCTTGTGGGGTCTTATAAGTTACAGAAGAGTTTGATATTCCCAGTGAGGTGAAAAGCCATTGGAAGGTTAGAAATAATAGAGTTATAGGAGCTTAGATTTTACTTTTTGGCTACTGTGTAGGAAATGGTTTCTAGAGGGGAAAGAATGAAGGCAGCTATTGCCATAGTTCAGATGAGAGATTTCATGGTGGCTTGAACCAGAGTGGTAGCAAAGGAGAGGAGGGAGGTTGACACTTCTGGGATATGTTGAAGAGGGAGTTGTGAAGACTTGCTGATGTGGGGCTTGAGGGAAAAAAAAGCAGCAAAGATGACTTCTGGGACTGTGGCTTGAGTAACTCTGGATGTGGTGGACTTCTGAATATAGGGAAGATGGAAGGCGTTAAAAGAAATGAGCAAATAAATAATGCCCTTATGAAATCATTAAACATTTAGGTTTTGAATGATGTAGATTGTAAGACCCGAGCATTTGAAAATACTATGTGATAAATAGTACAATTTCATATACAATCATTTAGAACATGAGAAACTGTCTATTGTTAAATTGGAGAGAGATTTAAAGAATTATTTGCACCATGGCCTGTTTTCAGTAAAAACACCTCCAAACCATTCCTAAAAAATAAATGCAAAATTTTTTCAGAAAAATCTCAGAGGATAATATTTTCTATTCTGATTCATCATATCACCAAATTCACAATCTGAAAAGTCTCAATATCTAATCTTCACTTTATAAATTAAACCCACCTTATTTTGCTCCTCTGTGAAGGGAAGGATGACTGCTTAATTTTGTAAATCTCTTCATAGAGTTGAAATTGGGGCTAAAATTCTTACTCTAGTTTACATGAACACAATGTGGTAAACATTTGTATATACACATACATAGTCTTACCTTTCCTGAGAGAAGTCAATACTTTGAAACTTTATTATCGGCAAAAGTTAGTGCTGTAAATATGTTGCAAAGAGTTTTTTTTTTTTTTTTAATTTGAGTAATTCAGTAGCTGAACAAAGATGTGATTGAACCACGTGACATAACGTTAAGTAATTAGATTCTATTTTTTAAAAGGTATGTAGGGTAAACCAGAAACCCATTGTCTCGAGTCAGTTCCAACTCATAGCGACCCTAAAGGAAAGAGTAGAACTGCCCCATAATATTCCCAAAGCTGTAATCTTTATGGAAGCAGACTGCCACATCTTATCTCCTGTGGAGCAGCCGATGGGTTAGAACCACTGATCTTTTGGTTAGCAGCCGAGCATCTAACCACTGTGCCACCAGGGCTCATTGTATGTAGGATACTAGCTTTATTTTTCTCCCACTGAATCTTTTAAGAACTTGATTATTTTAGGTTGATTTTTCAGTTCTAAATTTCAACCATGCAGAATTTTGGAAGGTGTGCATATGTTGATTAAAATCTGAAAATAAGATCACAGAATTTCAAATAATTTTGTCATATCTGATATATTTTAAATGACAGATGAAATATCTATAGTTTAAACACAAAGTAATATTAACTGTGTTTTCAAAATCATTAATTTTGGAATTTTATTTTTAGAGTAAAAGTCTATTATTTTGTTAGGCTCATAGCAAATCAGTATTGACAAACAATATTGTTTTTTCTCTTTCTCTCTCTCCTACGGCAGATGGTACGTGAGCAATATACTACAACCACAGAAGGCACCCACATAGAGAGGCCAGAGGACCAGAATGTCTATAAAATTGGCATTTATGGCTGGAGAAAGCGTTGCCTCTACTTATTTGTTCTTCTTTTACTCATCATCCTAGTTGTGAATTTGGCTCTTACAATTTGGATTCTTAAAGTGATGTGGTTTTCCCCAGTAAGTATTTTTTCTTGTTGAGCACGTGTGTTTTGTTTGCTGTATCACTTCACCTATGTTATATAGGTAGAAGTTTCTTTTTATGTAATTTATGTTTTCTTTGTTTCTTTACTGGCCCCACCAGAAGTTTTAGAGCAAAATATACATATAACATGTACATTTTTTTCCTTTTTTACTGTCGTAGTTTTTGTTGTTGTTGTTGTTGTTTTTTTTTTACTGTATTTTTTTCATTACTCTTCATGGTATAAGACTGTTATAATCTTGTATTTGTGGCTGATTGAGTCAAGTTCATGTCACATGATTTTTCTTATCTTTTAGTCATGTTTTAATGATTCTTTAATCATAAATTTGTAAAATTTTCAAATTGTCTGTTTTTCTAATCTCATAAATTAAATATTTAGCATGTAGATGCTGCAATCTCATTTTTTAAAAACTCAATTCTGATATACAATAAATTTATGTCCACCTTTCAAGATTTAGCAACAACTTTAGTAAACAAAGTACCAGCAGTCCTAAGTGATTCATATCTTATTGTATACATCCTCATAATTTTAAAGACAACTGGCTAGTTTTATATGTTTTGATAATATTTTATGTTTACTTTTTGAAATATACTCATTTAATGTAGAATGCCTTAATTTTGCAGCATAGCTATGAGGCAAAAATGCTGCCTTGGATATTAGAGGGAGGTTAATCAGTCCATAATATGCATCTGGAGCCTCGGTGGTACAGTGGTTAAGAGCTTGGCTGCTAACTGAAAGGTCGGCAGTTCGAAACCACCAGCCATTCATTGGAAACTCTATGGGGCAGTTCTACTCTGTTCTGTAGGGTCACTATGAGTTGGAATTGACTCAGTGGCAATGGGTTTTAATATGCCTCTAAAGATGTGTATATGTATGAGCCTTTTGCAAGAACAACAGTTATGGTCCTTCACCTTAAATGTCTTCCATTGATTTAACATTCTTTATTTTCTATACAATTGCTTTTATCCTGCTATAGTTCTATAATCAATTGAGACATTATTTTGTTGACATAATAAATAAATATTTATATTTTTACATATGCGAAGAGGAAAATACCAATCAAATAAAAATATAGCTTGAAATGTGTGTCTGGATATACATATAACTATAAAATGATACATATTTTATATATATAGTACACTAAATTTAACCATATAACATGTATATACGCCAAATTTAAGCTGTGATTCTTTAATTCAGATATATATTTAAAAATCTGTGTTTCTACAGCATCACAAACATTTTTTTGCTTTTTTACCCTTTTTTTTATTGTACTTCAGGTGAAGGCTTACAGAACAAATAGTTCATCATGAAACAGTAGTACACATATTGTTTTATGACATTGGTTAATAACCCCACAATATGTCAACCCTCTAACTTCTCAACCATTT
>NW_004444104.1:733651-734857 GCF_000243295.1 Trichechus manatus latirostris
TTATGCTGGCTTCATAGAATGAATTTGGAAGTGTTGTTTCCTCTTCTATGCTCTGAAATAGCTTGAGTAGTATTGGTACAATCTCTTCTGTAAATTTTTTGTAGAATTCTCCAGTGAAGCCATCTGGGCCAGGGCTTTTTTTGGTTGGGAGTTTTTTCTATTTAGACTTAGTTTTTGTTATATGATTTTAGCAAGTGATCTGGGACAGTCATTAGAAATGAAGATTGCTAAGCTTCTTCCCAAGATGATGTTGTTAGGTGCCATGGAGTTGGCTCCAACTCATGGTGACCCCATGTATAACAGAATGAAACCTTGTCCAATCCTGCACCATCTTCATAATCATTGGAATGTTTGAGTCGTTCATTCTGGCTGTTGTATCAGTCCATCTCATTGAGGGTTTCCTTTGTTTTTGCTGATACTCTACTTTACCAAACATGATATTCTTTTCTAGCAGTTGATCTTTCCTGATGACCTGTCCAAAGTAAGTGAACCAGGTGGGGCCAAGATGGCGGAGTAGTCAGATGGCTTCCTATATCCCTCTTACAAGAAAGACCTGAAAAAACAAGTGATTTGATGGTATATGAAAATCTAGGAACCCTGAACAAGGCAAAGTTGAGGAACTGGACTGAGTGGTGGGGGGAGAGGGAGAGGGAGAGGGAGATGGTTCTGAAGAAGCAAGAAGGGCCAGACCAGACTCGGCTGAAGCTGCAGCTCTTCAGCCCCGACCAGTTCCAAGGTACACAGTGAAGCAGGTATACAGCTCCACATGCACGTTCAGGAGGCAGTTTCCACATTGAGAGAGATCTAGCTGCAGAGATTCTGCTTGGACACTCCGAATCAGTTAAAAGCAGCTCCCAAGTGGCTAATGATAAGTACATGCATGCAACCTTTCATGGTGATTTAAAAAAAAAAAAGCCCACTTGGGAAAAACCTCTTTCCCTTTCACCTCCTCCCTCCCCTCTCTGCACCAGTCCGGCCGGCTTCTGAAGACTCTTGAGTCCCCCGGGCCAGAAGTAGATCCCATAATGCACCCTGACGCATTCTCCTGGCCTTGGAGAGGGAACAAATAAGCCACTGACTCACCTAAGCCAGGAACTCAGTGTTGGCACAGCTCCTCTGCTAGGCACAGGCATAAGGAGTCTGCAGACTTTGAGTGCCTTCCACCCCTGTATAGACTTGTGTGGACCCATCTCAACAGTGTAAGCC
>NW_004444104.1:736005-737777 GCF_000243295.1 Trichechus manatus latirostris
GGGATAACAGAAAATACAGAGAAAAATGTTGAAAATTTGTTGGCAGAAAACTTCCCTGATGTCAAGAAAGATGAAAAGATATCTATTCAAAATGATCATTGAACCCCACATAAGGTAGACCCCAAAAGAAAGTCACCAAGACATATTATAATCTAACTTAGCAAAACCAAACACAGAGAATTTTAAGAGCAGCTAGGGATAGAAGAAAAGTCATCTACAAAGGAGAGTCAATTAGAATAAGCTCGGACTACTCAGCAGAAACCATGCAGACAAGAAGGCAATGGGATGACATATATAAAGCCTTGAAGGAAAACATCTGCCAGCCAAGAATTATATATCCAGCAGAACTGTCTCTCAAATATGATGGTGAAATTAGGGCATTTTCAGATAAAGAGAAGTTCGGGGAATTTGCAAAAACAAAACCAAAATTACAAGAAATACTAAAGGGAGTCCTCTGGTTAGAAAATCAATAACATCAGATAACAATGCAGGACTAGACACAGGACACAGCAACCAGATATTGACTCAGATAGGGAAGTCAAAAATACATCAAAGCTATAATATTGGAAACAGAGATATCAATATGTAAAAAAGGACAACATTAAAACAAAAAAGAGGGACTTAAAAATGCAGACATAGATTTTTCATATGGAGGGGAAGTCAAGGTGATATAAACAAATAAAAGACTGGTATAAACTTAGAAAAATAGGGGTAAATATTAAGGTGACCACAAAGAAATCTAACAATCCTACAAATCAAAATAAAAAACTAGAAAAATATAAAGACTCAGCAAACACAAAATCAACAACATTGGAAAAGATGAAAAAAATACATAAAAACAACTCAGCACAGAAAATAAAGGGGAACAAAGAAACTGTGAACAACACATAAAAGAGAGTGGAAGATTGGATAAAAAAGCATGATCCGTCTATATGCTGCCTAAAAGAGACGCACCTTAGACTTAAAGACACAAACAGGCTAAAAGTCAAAGGATGGAAAAATATATATCAAGCAAACAACACTCCAAAAAAAGCAGGAGTGGCAATATTAATCTCTGACAAAATAGACTTTAGAGTAAAATCCACCACAAACAATAAGGAAGGACACTATATAATGATTAAAGGGTCAATACCCCAGGAGGACATAGCTATAATAAATATTTTCTCACCCAACAATGGGGCTCCAAAATACATAAAACAAACTAACAACACGGAAAAGAGAGATAGACAGCTCCACCATAGTAGTAGGAGACTTCAACACGCCTCTTTCGGTGAAGGAGAGAACATCCAGAAAGAAGCTCAACAAAGACACGGAAGAGCTAAATGCTACAATCAACCAACTTGATCTCATAGACATATCCCAAACACTGCACCCAAGAGCAGCCAAGTATACTTTATTTTCCAACACAGATGGAACATTCTCCAGAATAGACCACATATTAGGCCATAATGCAAGCTTTAACAAAATCCAAAACATCGAAATATTACAAAGCATCTTTTCTGACCATAAAGCCATAAAAGTGGAAATCAACAACAAAAAAAAAGCAAGGAAAAAAAAAAATCAAACACATGGGAACTGAATAACACCTAACTCAAAAACTAGCGGGTGATAGAAGAAATTAAGGATGGAATAAAGAAATTCATGGAATCAAAGGAGAATGAAAACACATCCTACCAGAACCTTTGGGATACAGCAAAAGCAGTGCTCAGAGGTCAGTTTATAGCAATAAATGCACACATCCAAAAAGAAGAAAGGACCATAATCAAAACATT
>NW_004444104.1:739434-751371 GCF_000243295.1 Trichechus manatus latirostris
ATAAAGCGTTACTCACGAAGAAGAACAAAGTGGGAGGCCTCACACTACCTGATTTTAGAACCTGTTATACTGCCACAGTAGTCAAAACAGCCTGGTATTGGTACAACAAATACATAGACCAATGGAACAGAATTGAGAAACCAGACATAAATTCATCCACCTATAAGGAGCTGATATTTGACAAAGGCCCAAAGTCTGTTAGTTGGGGGAAAAGACAGTCTCTGTAACAAATGGTGCTGGCGTAACTGGATATCCCTCTGCAAAAAATGGAAACAAGACCCATAACTCACACCATGCACAAAAACTAACTCAAACTGGAAAAATGACTTAAATATAAAATCGAAAACGATAAACATCATGGAAGAAAAAATAGGGACAATGCTAGGAGCCCTAATACAAGGCATAAACACAGTACGAACCATAAGCAGTAACACACAAGCACCAGAAGAGAGACTAGATAAATGGGAGCTCCTAAAAATCAAACACTTATGCTCATCAAAAGACTTCACCAAAAGAGTGAAAAGACAGCCTACAGATTGGGAAAAAATTTTTGGCTACAACAAATCCGATCAGCATCTAATCTTTAAAATCTAAAATATACTGCAAAACCTGAACAACAAAAAGACAAATAACCCAATTAAAAAATTGGCAAAGGATATGAATAGGCACTTCACCAAAGAAGATATTCAGGCGGCTAACAGACACATGAAGAATTGCTCACAATCATTAGCCATTAGAGAAATGCAGATCAAAACTACAATGAGATATCATCTCACCCCAACAAGGCCAGAACTAATCCAAAAAACACAAAATAACAAATGCTGGAGAGGTTGTGGTGAGACTGGAACACGTATACACTGTTGGTGGGAATAAAATGGTATAACCACTTTGGAAATCGATTTGGCACTTCCTTAAAAAGCTAGAAATAGAAGTACCATATGTTCCATCTATCCCGCTCCTTGGAATATATCCTAGAGAAATAAAAGCCAACACATGAATAGACATATGCATACCCATGTTCATTGCAGCACTATTCACAATAGCAAAAAGATGGAAACAACCTAGGTACCCATCAACGGATGAATGGATAAACAAATTATGGTATATCCACACAATAGAATACTATGCAACAATAAAGAACAACGATGACGTATAACATTGTATAACATGGTGGAAGCTGGAACTTATTATGCTGAGTGAATTTAGTCAGTCACAGAAGGACAAATACTGTGTAAGACCACTATTATAAGAACTCAAGAAAAGGTTTAAACACAGAGGAAAACATTCTTTGATGGTTACAATGGTGGGGAGGGAGGGTGAGGATTATTTACTAACTAGATAGTAGATAAGAGTCATCTTAGGTGAAGGGAAGGACAGCACACACTACAGGGGAAGTCAGCACAACTGAACTAAACCAAAGTTAAGAAGTTTCCTGAATACAAGGAAATACTTTGAGAGACAGAGTAGCAGGGGTAGGGGTCTGGGGACCATGCTTTCAGGGGACATCTAGGTCAATTGGCATAAAAAAGCTTATTAAGAAAGTGTTCTGCATCCTACTTTGGTGAGTGGCGTCTGGGGCCCTAAAAGCTTGCAAGCAGCCATCTAAGATGCATCAATTGGTCCCAAACCACCTGGAGTAAGGGAGAATGAAGAACACCAAAGACACAAGGAAAGTATTAGCCCAAGAGACAGTAAGGGCCACATAAACCAGAGACTTCATCAGCCTGAAGTCAGAAGAACTAGATGGTGCCCGGCTACCACCAATGACTGTCCTCACAGGGAACACAACGGAGAGTCCCTGATGGAGCAGCAGAAAGATGGAGTGCAGAACTCAAATTCTCGTAAGAAGACCAGACTTTATGGTCTGACAGACTGGAGGAACCCTGGAAAGCATGGCCCCTGGATTCTCTATCAGCCCAGAACTAAAACAATTTCCAAGGCCAACTCTTCAGAAAGGGATTGAACTGGACTGTGGGACATGAAGTGATGCTCGTGAGAAGTGTGCCTCTTAGCTCAAGTAGATACAAGAGACCAAAGGGGCAGCTTCTGTCCGGAGGTGAGATGGGAAGGCAGAGAGGGTTAGGAGCTGGTTGAATGGTTATGGTGAATAGGGTGGAAAGGAGGAGTGTGCTGTCGCAGAATGGGTGAGCAATTAGGGTCACATAACAATGTATGTACAAAAATTTTGTATGGGAGACTAACTTGAAATGTAAACTTCATTTAAAGTACAACAATTAAAAAAAAAAGTACAAAAAAAAAAATAAGTGAACCAAAGTCTCGCCATCCTCACATCTAAGGAACATTCTGGTTTTATTTCCTAAAATATGCTGGTTAGTTGGGTCAGAGGAGGGATCCAGGGACTTTTGTGGCACCCAGGTAAGTCTGGTTTGCAAACCACACTTCAGAAACCCTGCTTTAAAAATTGTCTAAAGTTTAAATCATATTCATGAGATACAGTTTCCTGTATTATGAAATATATAAAATATTCTTAATGCTTTATGCTGACAGTGCTAATATATATCGCATATAGAGTTATCCTTTTCCTTAACTGGTGAAATGAAAACAGAATAGGGTCTCTGCCTGAATGAGATAATACAAAGCAAGAAATGGAAGCTTATCCCTAAAGAGCAGTCAACCTCATTACCCATATCTCAATACTGGTTTTTCTAGCAAATATGTAAGGAGCCCTGGTGGTGCAATGGTTAAGCGCTCAGCTGCTAACTGAAAAGTTGGAAGTTCAGACTCACCCAGTGGTTCCACTGGAGAAAGACCTGGCAATCTGCTCCTTTAAAGATTACAACCTAGAAAACCCCTACGGGGCAGTTCTGCTCTGTCACCTGGGATTGCTATGAGTTGAAATCGACTGGATGGCACAAAACCACAACAGCAAACATGTTAAATAGGATTACATTTTGTAATATGTAATTAATTCATTTAAAAAAATAACATTATAGGTGATAAAAGGAAAGATGAAATTATATGTCTTTGTCAATCCTTGCTAATTTATTCAACTTAAAAAATCAAATTTAGACAAAAACAAACCTTTTATTAACATACTTCCTGTTGGGATGTTCAATATTTTACAAATATGAGTTTTATTGGATTGGATAGAGATTTTGTATTATGCAGTAGTTAAATGGAAAAACAAGAGTTCCTATCGTATTTTTTGTGACTGTTACAAAGTTGTATTTTAAGATACATTTGTCCATCCGCACACTGTGCTTCCCTTAATTGCTGTGAGGCTCACACCATGCTGTTGTTACTAACCATCCAGTGGGCTCCAACTCATGGTGACCTTTTGTATAACAGAATGAAATGTTGCCCAGTCCTGTTCCATCTTCATAATCGTTGGCATGTTTGAGCCCATTGTTGTGGCTACTGTGTCAATCCATTACATTGAAGGTTCCCCTTGTGTTCACTGACTCTCTGCTTTACCAACTATGATGTCCTTTTCTAGAGACTGGTCTTTCCTGGTGACATGTCCAAAGTAAGTGAGCCAAACCATCTCCACCCTCACTTCCAAGGAGCATTCTGGTTCTGTTTCTTCTAAGAACGATTTGTTTGTTTTTCTGGCAGCCCATGGTACATTCAATATTCTTTGCAAACACCACAATTCAAATGCGTCTATTCTTCTGACTTCCTTTTTCATTGCACTTCTAGAAGGGTACCACATGCCGTCTTCTAGTGAAGATCACACTTGAACAGTTTATGTTTCTTCTTCACTTACTCTGGGCTCATTTCAGATTGTTTCCATGAGTACTTCTAGTTTGTTGTCAACTAGGGGAAGGCCTCTAACAAAATTGGTCCTGAGCCCAAAGCAACATAGTCTGTACCCAAAAGAGGAAAAAAAATGTAAGAGTGGAGGCAATCCAATTTTATCTGGCACGCAGACTGTGGAAGATTTTTACTTCTTCACAGTATCTAGCTAATATGTTTGATGCCTCATTTTAGCAATATTTTGCCATTGATCTTTCGCCTGCTTTTACATAGAATGTGCTAGTGGTAGATATACTTACAGTGTCGAGCACAAGCTTGGCACATCTTTTCCCCTACTTTCACGTGCTCTTGCCAATGCCTGGCCCACGTTGTAATTACATTTTCAGTGATCGGATATTGATTCCTTAAACTCCCTCTCTCTCTTTTCCATTTGTGTTTCAAGCTAATGGAAACTATGATTAAAAGAAACATATGACACCGTGGCATATTTTAACCAGTACTTTGGCATTTTTTTCCAAATTATTTATACCTTTCCAAAAGATACTATATTATATCAGTGCTTCCTAGTTCAAAAAGCAGATTGAAATTTTTGATTATATGTTACTTGTAATAGAGTGGGATTGAAACAGAGGTCATAGACTGTAGGAACATGTACTAACTTAATTGCATTTTATTTCTAAGGTATGATTAAAACTAAGTTTAGAGGAGGAAGATAAACCTAGAGCAATTCCAAGTACAGAGGAATTTCATTATCACTGGTATCAGTGAAACAATTCTATTATCACTGGTGTCTAAAGATACAAATAGAACTAGAGTTTTATTTTCTTTCCTAGGGTTATGCCTTCAATTTTCCTCTTTATTGTAATTTTTCTATCACATGAAGTGATTTATCTGTATTTTGATAATTGGAAATGAAGAAGGCAGAAGTACACATGGTTTCACAAGCTGTAGGGTCTTTCTGTGAAGTGTGATACTCATCAACTTGAACCAGAAATATGATTCACATCCCTGTCGTATGGAGCATTGTTATAACACAATGTGCTTTAGATGTGAGTTTATTCACTTTTCTTTTCTCTTCCACCAACAATATAAATCAGTTAATGTCTTCTTGGTAACATAATTTTTTTTTTCACAAATGCTAATGAAGATAATACCTTGCAATTATAAACCAACCTAATTTTATTTACTTATTTAGGTTTTATGGTGAAAAAAATCTACCTTAGAGTTACTGTGTTATAGTGGAGAGAATATGGGTTTAGAAGTCAGAATGGGTAAGAATCTTGGTTTTAATTAGGATTATGTTCAATCTATGATCCTTAATAGCTTGCACACACACATACACAACACTAACAACAGCAACAAAAAAACCCTTTGCTGTTGATTCCGACTCATAGCAAAGTAAACAGAACAAAGTAAAACTGCCCGATAGGGTTTCCAAGGAGTGGCTGATGAATTTGAACTGCCGACCTTTTGGTTAACAGCCTTAGCTCTTAACCACAGTGCCACCACACACAACTAAGTACTGATTATGATCACTGACATTAATTAGATACTTAGCCTTGGCACGAAATTATGAAATTTCTTGGCCAAAGTTGTTCTTTATTTTCAGTATAAAATGAAAGTGCCTGTCATCCTGCTGAATTTCTCATTGTAAAACCCATGTGGAAAGTGACACTTTGGACAAAAATAGGGGTCTCCGTGTGGATGATATATTAGATGTTAGTAAAATGAGCAGGGGGTTAAAACCACAACAAAAACAACATATTTTGTCAATAAACACCACTGCTATATAGTCGTAAACACCCTGGGTGGTGAAAATGGTTAGCACTCAATGCCAACTGAAAAGTTGGAGGTTTGAGTCCACTTAGAGATACCTCAGAAGAAAGTCCTGGTGATCTGTTTTCCAAAAAATCAACCATTGAAAACACTAAGGAGCACAGTTCTACTCTGACACACATGGGATCTCCATGAGTCAGAGTTGACTTGACAGCAACTGGTTTTTGATATCCTGTAAGATTTGGACCATATACAACTGTCACATGTGGAAATTGGACCATTCAGATATTTTCCCTGCACAAAATAACAGAATTTTAAAGATGGCAGTACTCAAACGTTGAGTCTTGCCTTATATATGTCTTGTTTTAAAAGTGAAGGATATTCAAATCTTGAACGTGTTTCTCAAGAGTAATCTCTTTACTACAAATTTCATCATTGCTTTCAATTAATTCCATTAATAAATAATTTAAAAGTCTTATAAGAATGAAGTAAAGATCCCTGGTGGCACAACAGTTAAGCACTTGGGTGCTAATTGAAAGGTTGGCAGTTCCACCCCACCTAGTGTCTCCACAGGAGAAAGACCCGGCGATCTGCTTACTTAAAGATTACAACCTAGGAAACCCTGTGGGGAAGTTCACCTGTGTCACATGGGGTCATTAATTAGTCAAAATCAACAGTATCCAACAAAAACAAGAATGAACTTAAGACTTGTCCTTCTATCTTTCCTAGCTCAAGTCCTACACCTTTCAATAAGTTTTCTCCAAGTTCTCCAATACACTCCAAACTGGCCCCATTCTCAGTGCTTTTAGTTTTCTGTACTACTGTTGTCGTTGGGTGCCACTGAGTCTGTTCCAACTCATAGCGACCCCATGTACAACAGAACAAAATGTTGCCTGGTCCTGAGCCAGCGTCACAATCCTTGTTATGCTTGAGCTTATTGTTGCAGCCACTGTGTCAACCCATCTCATTGAGGGTCTTCCTTTTTTTCACTGACTCTCTGCTTTACCAAGCATGATGTCCTTCTCCAGGGACTGGTCCCTCCTGATAACATGTCCGAAGTATGTGAGACGAAGTCTCGCCATCCTTGCTTCTAAGGAGCATTCTGGCTGTACTTCTTCCAAAACAGATTTGTTCGTTCTTCTGGAAGTCCATGATATATTCAGTATTCTTTGCCAATGCCATAATTCAAAGGCATCAATTCTTCTTCAGTCTTCTTTATTCATTGTCCAGGTTTCACATGCATTCTGTACTACTAGTGCATCTTTTTATACCGAACAACTTCTTGAGGGACCAATAGAGCTTTGTACCTCTTTGAATCCCCAGCCATATCACAGTGCCTTGTACATAATTAAGTACCCAATAAATATTTTATGATCCTAAAAAATCAGAAGACATGAAAGATGACTTTTACTTGATGCACCAAATAGCAAAGTCTTGTAACTCACATAATAAAATGAATGTACTGTCTCACAGATAACACACACACAATAATACACACACACATACAGTTATAGATGAAATCAGCAATGGCAAAGAAGGAATGCCACACTTAGTTGATGCCCCAAAGTTACTGCAGGATTTTCAGGTAGGTTGATGAGTCTGTGATTACTACCTAAAACTCATTAATCTATTAATTGAATCCTATACTTAATAGACAGTGACATTCTGTTGAAAATTCCTAAGTTATTTGCAAATGAACTTGAATAAATTGTTCTATAAAATGTGTGTCCTTCAAGTTGTTGCTTCCTCAAATATGCAGAGACATACATGTAGTTGTCTAACATTGATTTTTCTTCTGTACCTAAATGCCCACGTGTGTGGTAGCAAAAGCACCCATCATTTTCTAGTACAGTTCTTGGTTATTAGTAGCATAAAACAATATGGAATACTGGATTCAATGTAGACACCTCGTGCTGATGATCCTGGTGCTTTTACTTTAATGCCGGAATATATCTGCTTAAATCATCTGGTCTTGGTGTCACCACCCTATTGGTAACATACGGAGAAGCACATTCAGATACTCTGGAAATAAGGATTTGATTCCTGGGTAGTGAGAGATAATAATGATTATGATTAAAAAAAAAAAACAAAAAACTGTTGCTGTTGAGTCGATTCCAACTCATAGCGATTCTATAGGACAGAGTAGAACAGCCCTATAGGATTTCTAAGGCTGTAATCTTTACAAAAGCTGACTGCCACATCTTTCCCTTGGAGCAGCTGGTGGGTTTGAGCCACTGACCTTTCAGTCAGCAGCCAAGCACTTAACCACTGTGCCACCAGGGCTCCTTATGATGATGATGATGATGGTAAAAATAACCTTTGTTTAGTGCTTTACGATTTATAAGGCAGTACCCCTAAGGTCCCCCACCTTTCTGTCAGTTTGCCATACTGTGATGGCTTTTGTGTTGCTATGATGCTGGAAGTTATGCCACTAGTATTTCAGATACTAGCATGGTCACCCATGGTGGACAGGTTTCATCATCACTTCCAGACTAAGACAGGAAGAAAGGCCTGGGGATCATTTCTATGAAAATCAGCCAGTGAATACATTAATGAATCACAATAGAATACTGTCGCATGTCGTGCTGGAAGGTGAGCCTCTGGGTTGGAAGGCACTCAAAATACACAGTGGCCACAACAATGGACTCAAGCACACCAATGATTGTGAGGATGGCGCAGTTCCAGGCAACGTTTTGTTCTGTTAGACATAAGGTCGCTATGAGTCGGCGCCAACTCAATGGCAACTAACAACACCTCCAAGGTACATAACATGCTTTTTATAATCACCATTTCCAAATAGCAAATTAAGGGACTACCATTCAGATTGTCTTATGAAATGAAGACAGGTTCTAACTTGATTCTTCTCCCCAAGTAGCCAGTTTTATGAACACCATTATTGAATATAAACTTAGGTTTTCCCACTAGTTATTATGTGTTCTTTATGACATAGTAAGCTCTTCTGAATAGATCTATTTCAGAGCTACATGGCTTATCTACCTGTTTGTTACTTTTTTTGCTAATGTTTTGTTGTTGGGAGCTGTTGAGTCCATTCCAACTCATAGTGACTGTGTGACAGAGTAGAACTGTTCCATAGGGTTTTCTTGGCTGTAATCGTTACGGTAGAAGATCTCCAGGTCTTTCTTCTGTGGAGCCACTGGGTTGGTTCAAACTGGCAACCTTTCGGTTAGCAGCTGAGCACTTAACCATTGCACCACCAGAGCTCCTTTACCAGTGTTTTAGAATCTAACAATTCCAATTCTAATGAATTTATCATTGCTTTAATATATGAAGAGGCAAGTCATTCCTCATTGTTTTTAACTTTCCAAGTGTTTTAGTACTATGGCCTTATTATTCTTTTTTGTCTTTGCAAACAGTCTATTATGAACAATTTCAAACATGGTTTGAAAATATTAAATTCTTCATGAAGTGGCATTTCATCCTAACATAGGTGCCATGCTCATCTTTTCTGATTTTTTCAGTTGCAATATATGTGCTACTAAATGGGCATACACCCAAAAACCAAACCCTTGCCCTGTAGTAGATTCGAACTTATAATGACCCTAAGGACAGAGTAGAGGGTTTCCAAGGATGTGATCTTTATGGAAGCAGGCCATCGTATCTTTCTCCTGCAGAGCAGCTGGTGGGTTCAAACTGCCAACCTTTCAGTTAGCAACCCAGTGTTTAACCACTGCACCAACAGGGCTTCTTAAATGACCACACCATCTATTAATTCTTGAATCTTTTTTGCCCCTTGATTCTCTTCCTTGCTCTCAAACTGATGTTCTCTTGCAGAATCTCTTCTATTTCCTCTTCTTGGTCTTTATATCAGCGCTACTTCACAGGACAACCACCATCTGTCAGTTTCTCGTACTGTGGTGGCTTGCATGTTTCTGTGGTACTGGAAGCTATGCCACCAGTAATTCAAATACCAGCAGGGTCACTCATCATGGCCAGGTTTCAGTGGAGCTTCCAGACTAAGACAGACTAGGAAGAAGGACCTGGCAGTCTACTTCTGAAAAAACTGGCCAGTGAAAACCTTATGCATAACAGCGAAATATTGTCTGACATAGTGCGGGAAGATGAGCCCCTAAGGTTGTTAGGCACTCAAAATACAACTGGGGAAGAGGTGACTCCTCAAAATAGAGTTGACCTTAATGATGAGGGTGGAGTCAAGCTTTCAGTACCTTCATTTGCTGAGGTGGCATGACTCCAAATGAGAAGAAACAGCTGCAGATATCCATTAATAATCAGACCATGGAATATATGAAGTATAAATCTAGGAAAATTAGAATCTTCAAAAATGAAATGGACTTCATAAAGATTGATATCCTAGGCATTAGTGAGCTGAAATGGACTGGTATTGGCCATTTTGAATCAGACAATCATATGGTCTACTGTGCCGAGGATGACAAATTGAAGTGGAATGGTGGTGTATTCATTGTACAAAGAACATTTCAAGATCTATCCTGAAGTACAATGTTGTCGTGATAGGACAATATCCATACACTTACAAGGAAGATCAGTTAGTGTAACCATTACTCAAATTTATGCATCAATCACTAATGGCAAAGATGAAGAAATCGAAGATTTTTACCAATTTCTGCAGTCTGAAATTGATCAAACATGCAATCAAGATGCATTGACAGTTACTCGTAATTGGAATGCAAAAACTGGAAACAAAGAAGGATTGCTATTTGGAAAATATGGCCTTGGGTGATAGAAATGACACTGGAGGTTGCATGGTAGAATTTTGCAAAACCAACGACTTCTTCATTGCAAATACCTTTTTTTTTCAACAACATAAACTGTGACTATATACGTGGGCCTCACCAGATGGAATACACAGGAATCAAATCAATTTTATCTATGGAAAGAGACAATGGAGAAGCTCAATATCATCAGTCAGAACAAGGCTAGGGGCCAGCTTCAGAACAGACCATCAACTGCTTGTACACAAGTTCAAGTTGAAGCTGAAGAAAATTAAAGCAAACACATGAGAGCCAAAATATGACTTTGAGTGTATCCCATCTGAATTTAGAGACATCTCAGGAATAGATTTGACACATTGAACAAAATGACCAAAGACCAGAAGGGTTGTGGAACGACATCAAGGATATCTTACATGAAGAAAGAAAGAGGTCATTAAAAAGATAGGAAAGAAAAAAAAGAGACCAGGGTGGGGCCAAGATGACAGAGTAGTCAGATGCTTCTGGTGGACCCTCTTACAACAAAGACCCCAAAAAACAAGTGAACTAATTATATATGACAATTTAGGAGCCCTGAACATCAAAGGCAAAGTTGAGAAACTGGACTGAGTGGCAGGGGGAGGGAGAGACGGTTCAGAAGCAGTGAGGAATTGCCAGACTTGACCCGGAGAGAGCCTGAGCCCTTCAGGCCTGATCAGCTTGTGGGTGAGTGGTGAGGCAGGCAAGCAGCCGTGCTCAGGGGGCGTATTCTGTACTGGGAGAAACCCAGAGGCAGAGAATGTACTCGGCCACCCAGAACCAGTGAGAAGCAGCCCTCGACCGGCGAAAGATGAGTAATTGAGTCTGGCCTGTCGTGTGGATCAAAAGCACCCCCCTTAGGGAAAAAACTCTAACATTTACCTCCCTGCTCCCTTCTCTGCACTGGGTCCCGGAACGGCTTCAGCAATTGCCGATTCCCCTGGGCCGGAAGTAAGATCCGTCACACACCCTGAGCCACTCTCCCTGCCTTGGAGAGTGAACAAATTAACAAATGGGGGGAGAAAAAAAAAACTGCCGGCTCCCCTAAGCTAGGGACTCAAGGTAGGCACAGCTCCTTTGCCTAGGCACAGGCATAAAGGATCCACGGACTTTGAGTGCCTTTCCCCCCACACAGACTTGTGTGGGCCCATTTGAACAGTGTAGGCCCTCATTGCCACAGTACAATAAGGTATATACCTGAAGTCTAGCTTCAACTGTTTCAGCTGTGAAGTAGCAAGTTTGTGACATTTGACTTTGCTCTGCCCATTAAGCACGGTCTTCACCTACCCACATCAGGGCCCTGAGGACTGGTGGCTCCACCCATGCCCCTATCCCACCTGCAATAGCTGCCCCCGAGTCCTTACAGCCAACAGCATTGAGTGCATATAGGCTGGCTGCAAAACCCACCCACCTACGTGCTCTAGGGAACAGGGACATGTCTTCCTGGACACATGGGGAAGGCTGTCACCCCCTGCCTTGCTCAGAGTGTGTCCCCCTACTGCAGCCAGATGCCTGTGCCTACACCAATCACTCATGCCTGTCTAGGACTGTAGGTGAGAGCCTGCACCGCACACTTGGTGGCTATCTACCTGGGCACCTGAGCTGAATCCATACGGGAGGAGTGGGCAGACTCCTGAGCTCACATACCTAGTAACAGATCTAACCACCTGGAGATGGGACATTAAAGCTTCGAAGGTGCCAATAATCAAACTAGCTCACA
>NW_004444104.1:752275-753702 GCF_000243295.1 Trichechus manatus latirostris
AAAACTGTCTCTCAAATATGATGGTGAAATTAGGGCATTTCCAGATAAACAGAAGTTTAGGGAATTTGCAAAAACCAAACCAAAATTACAAGACATACTAAAGGGAGTCCTCCAGTTAGAAAATCAATAACATCAGATAACAACCCAAAACTAGAACACAGGACAGAGCAACCAGATACCAACCCAGCTGGGACGTTACGAAAATAAACCAAAGCTAAAACACTGAAAATAGGGCAACAGAGATGTCAATGTGTAAAAGATGACAACATTAAAATAAAAAGAGGGACTTAAAAAATGTAGACATAGATTTTTCATATGGAGAGGAAGTCAAGGTGATATAAAGAAATAAAAAAAAGACTGGTATAAACTTAGAAAAATAGGGGTAAATATTAAGGTAACCACAAAGGAAACTAACAACCCTACAAGTCAAAATACAAAGCTAGAAAAATATAAAAACTCAGCAAATAAAAAAACTACAACAATGAAAAAGATGAAAAGAGAACACATGAAGAAAAACGACTCAGAACAGAAAATAAAGTGGAACAAAGACACCGTCAACACACAAAAAAGACATAAAAACAACAGCACTAAACTCATATCTATCAATAACTACGCTGAATGTAAATAGACTAAACGCACCAATAAAGAGACAGAGAGTGGAAGATTAGATAAAAAAACATGATCCGTCTATAGGCTGCCTACAAGAGACACACCTTGGACTTAAAGACACAAACAAACTAAAACTCAAAGGATTGAAAAATATATATCCAGCAATCAACACTCAAAAAAGATCAGGAGTGGCAATATTAATCTCTGACAAAATAGACTTTAACGTAAAATCCACCACAAAGGATAAGGAAGGACACTATATAATGATTAAAGCGTGAATACACCAGGAGGACATAACTATAATAAATATTTACGCACCCAATAACAGGGCTCCAGAATACATAAAACAAACTCTAATAGCATTGAAAAGAGAGACAGACCCACAATAGTAGTAGGAGACTTCAACACACCGCTTTCAGTGAAGGACAGAACATCCAGAAAAAAAGCTCAACGAAGACATGGAAGAGCTAAATGCTACAATCAAACAACTTGATCTCACAGACATATACCAAACATTGCACCCGATAGCAGCCAAGTATACTTTCTTTTCCAATGCCCATGGAACATTCTCCAGAATAGACCACATACTAGGCCATAAAGCAAGCCTTAACAGAATCCAAAACATAGAAATATTACAAAGCATCTTTTCTCACCATAAAGCCATAAGCATAGAAATCAACAACACAAAAAGCAAGGAAAAAAAAAATCAAACACATGGAAACTGAACAACACCTTGCTCAAAAACTACTGGGTTGTAGAAGAAATTAAGGATGGAATAAAGAAATTCATAGAATCAAACGAGAATGAAAATACATCCT
>NW_004444104.1:755109-791381 GCF_000243295.1 Trichechus manatus latirostris
AAAATACTTAGGAATAAATCTAACCAGAGACATAAAAGACCTATACAATGAAAACTACAAGACACTACTGCAAGAAACCAAAAGAGACTTGCATAAGGGGAAAAGCATACCTTGCTCATGCATAGGAAGACTCAACATTGTGAAAATGTCAGTTCTACCCAAAGCAATCTACAGATACAACGCAATCACCAATAAATCACCAACTTCATATGGAAAGGGAAGAGGCACCGAATAAGTAAAGCATTACTCAAGAAGAGGAACAAGGTGGGAGGCCTCACACTATCTGATTTTAGAACCTATCATACCGGCATGATAGTCAAAACAGCCTGGTACTGGTACAACAGATACATAGACCAATGGAACAGAATTGAGAATCCAGACATAAATTCATCCGTCTATGAGCAGCTGATATTTGACAAAGGCCTAAAGTCCATTAATTGGGGAAAAGACAGTCTCTTTAACAAATGGTGCTGACATAACTGGCTACCCATCTGCAAGAAACTGAAACAAGACCCATACCTCACACCATGCACAAATACTAACTCAAAATGGATCAAAGACTTAAATACAAAATCGAAAACTATAAAGATCATGAAAGAAAAAATAGGGACAACGCTTGGAGGCCTCATACATGGCATAAACACAATATGAACCATAAGTTACAATGCACAAGCACCAGAAGAGAGACTAGATAACTGGGAGGTCCTAAGAATCAAAGACTTATACTCATTAAAAGACTTCACCAAAAGGGTAAAAAGACAACCTACAGACTGGGAAAAAATTTTGGGCTATGACAAATCTGATCAGTATCTAATCTCTAAAATCTACAAGATACTGCAAAACCTCACCAACAAAAAGCAAATAACCCAATTAAAAAATTGTCAAAGGATATGAACAGGCACTTTGCCAAAGAAGATATTCAGATGGTTAACAGACACATGAAGAAATGCTCACGATCTTAGCCATTAGAGAAATGCAGATCAAAACCACAATGAGATATCATCTCACCCCAACAAGGCTAGCATTAATCTAAAAAAACACAAAATAATAAATGCTGGAGAGGTTGTGGAGAGACTGGAACACTTATACACTGTTGGTGGGAATGCAAAATGGAACAACCACTTTGGAAATTGATTTGGCACTTTCTTAAAAAGCTAGAAATAGAAGTACCATACTATCCAGCTGTCCTGCTCCTTGGAATATATCCTAGAGAAATAAAAGCCGACACATGAATAGATATATGCACACCCATGTTCATTGCAGCACTGTTCACAACAGCAAAAAGATGGAAACAACCTAGGTGCCCATCAACGGATGAATGGATAAACAAATTATGGTATATCCACACAATGGCATGCTATGCAATGATAAAGAACAACAATGAAGCCGTGAAACATCTCATAACATGGAGGAATCTGGAGGGGATTATGCTGAGTGAATTTAGTCAGTCACAGAAGGACAAATATTGTATAAGACCACTATTATAAGAACTCATGAAAAGGTTTGAACACAGAAGAAAACATTCTTTGATGGTTACGAGGGTGGGGAGGGATGGTGAAGGTTATTTACTAACTAGTTAGTAGATAAGAATTATCTTAGGTGAAGGGAAGGACAGCACACACTACAGGGGATGTCAGTGCAACTGGACTAAACCAAAGCTAAGAAGTTTCCTGAATGCAATCAAACACTTTGAGGGACAGAGTAGCAGGAGTAGGGGTCTGGGGACCATGTTTTCAGGGGACATGTAGGTCAATTGGCATAACAAAGCTTATTAAGAAAATGTTCTGCCTCCTACTTTGGTGAGTGGCATCTGGGGTCTTAAAAGCTTGCAAGCGGCCATCTAAGATGTATTAATTGGTCCCAGCCACCTGGAGTAAAGGAGAATGAAGAACACCAAAGACACAAGGAAAGTAGTAGTGCAGGAGACAGAAAGGGCCACATAGACCAGAGACTTCATCAGCCTGAGACCAGAAGAACGAGACGGTGCCCAGCTACCACCAATGACTGCCCTGACAGGGAACACAACGGAGAGTCCCTGATGGAGCAGGGAAAGGTGGGGTGCAGAACTCAAATTCTAGTAAGAAGACCAGACTTTATGGTCTGACTGAGACTGGAGGAACCCCAGAAAGCATGGCCCCCAGACTCTCTGTCAGCCCAGAACTAAAACAATTTCTGAGGCCAACTCTTCAGACAAGGATTTGACTGGACTGTGGGACATAAAGTGATACTCGTGAGGAGCATGCCTCTTAGGTCAAGTAGATACGAGAGACTAAATGGGCAGCTTCTGTCCGGAGCTGAGATGGGAAGGCAGAGAGGGTTAGGAGCTGATTGAATGGACATGGAGAATCAGGGGTGGAAAGGAGGAGTGTGCTGTCACAGTATGGGGAGAGAAATTAGGGTCACATAACAATGTATGTATAAATTTTTGTATGGAAGACTTACTTGAAATATAAACTTCATTTAAACTACAACAATAAAAAAAAAAAGAAGACCAAAATGGGTGTCATAAGATACTCTGAAAGTTGCTCTCGAATGTAGAGTAGCTAAAGTGAACTGAGGAAATGAAGAAGTAAAAGAATTGAACAGGAAATTTCAAAGGTTAGCTAGAGAAGATTAAAAAAAATTGCTGTTGAGTCGATTCGAGTCATAGCGACCCTATAGAACAGAGTAGAACTACCCCATATGGTTTCCAAGGAATAGCTTGCCGATTCAAATTGCCAATCTTTTGGTTAGTTGCCAAGCTCTTAATCACTGCGCCACCAAGGCTCTCCAGAGAAGAGAGAGTAAAGTATTATAATGAAATATGCAAAGACCTGGAATTAGAAAACCAAAAGGGAAGAACACAGTATTTCTCAAGCTGAAAGAACTCAAGAAAAAATTCAAGCCTCAAGTTGCAGTATTGAAAGATTCTACAGGGAGAATATTAAATGATGCAGGAAGCATCAAAAGAAGATGGGAGGAATACACAGAGTCAGGGTACTAAAAAGAATTGTTTGACTTTCAACCATTTCAGGAGGTTGCATATGATCAAAACCGATGGTACTGAAGGAAAAATTCCAAGCTGTACTGAAGGCATTAGCGAAAAACAAGGCTCCAGGAATTGATGGAATACCAATTGAGATATTTCTACAAATGGATGCAGTGCTGGTGGTGCTCACTCATCAATGCCAAGAAATCTGGAGGACAGCTGCCTGGCCAACTGACTAGAAGAGATCCTTATACGTGCATACCCCAAAGAAAAGTGATCCAACAGAATGTGGAAATTACCTAGCAATATATTAATATCACAAGCAGGTAAAATTTTGCTGAAGATCATTCAAAAGTGGTTGCAGCAGTACATTGACAGGAAACTGCCAGAAGTTCAAGCCAGATTCAGAAGAAGATGTGGAATGAAGGGTATTATTGCTGATGCCAAATGGATCTTGGCTGAAAGCAGAGAATACCATAAAGATATTTACCTGTGTTTTATTGACTATGAAAAGGCATTCAGTTGTGTGGATCATGAGAAATTACAGATAACATTGTGAATGGAAATTCCAGAACACTTAATTGTGCTCATGAGGAACTTGTACATAGAATAAGAGGCAGTCATTCAAACAGAACAAGGGGATACAGTGTGCTTTAAAGTCAGGAAAGGTGTGCGTCAGGGTTGCATCCTTTCACCACACTTATTCAATCTGTATGCTGAGCAAATAGTCTGAGAAGCTGGACTGTATGAAGAAGAACGGGGCATCAAGATTGGAGGAAGATTCATTAACAACCTGCGTTATGCAGATGACACAGCCTTGCTTGCTGAAAGTGAAGAGGACTTGAAGCACTGATGAAGATCAAAGATCACAGCCTTCAGTATGGATTACACCACAACATAAAGAAAACAAATATCCTCACAACTGGACCAATAAACAACATCATGATAAATGGAAAAAAGATTGAAGTTATCAGTGATTTCATTTTACTTGGATCCACAATCAATACCCATGGAAGCAGCAGTCAAGAAGTCAAACGATTTCTTATTGCATTGTGCAAATCTGCTGCAAAAGACCTCTTTGATGTGTTTAAAAAAAAAAAAAAAAAAAAGCAAAAATGTTACCTTGAGGACTAAGGTGAGCCAGACCCAAGCCATGGTATTTTAGTCACCTTCTATGCATGTGAAAACTGGACAATGAATAAAGAAGAATGAAGAAGAATTGACGCCTTTGAATTACGGTGTTGGCGAAGGGCACCGTGGACTGCCAGAAGAACAAATAAATCTGTCATAGAAGAAGTGCAGCCATAATGCTTCTTAGAAGTGAGGATGGTGAAATGTCATCTCACGTACTTTGGACATGTTATTAGGAGGGACCAGTCCCTGGAGAAGGACATCATGCTTGGTAAAGTAGAGGGTCAGCAAAAAAGAAGACCCTCACAAGATGGATTGACACAGTGGCTGCAACAATGGCTCAAGCATAACAAGGATAGTGAAGATGGTGCAGGACCAGGCAGTGTTTTGTTCTTTTGTACATTAGAGTTGCTGTAAGTCGGAACTGACTTGACAGCACCTAACAACAACTTCACAGGATAGGAAGGAACCCTTGTCTGTATGTATTTTCTCCAGCACCTAATATACTACAAGCTCATAATAGGCACTCAGTAAATATGCATGGACTTTAATTAAATTGTCAAAAATTAAATAATTTTCCTGAGATCACACAACCAGCAAATGAGAGTTGACACTCACATCCATTCAATTTGACTTGAAATCAACACTTTTCCTAACTGACCACACTACATAAGGTATTATAAAGGACGGTTTAAGAAAAGAAAAAATATATAGTTTTTCTGGGTCTCAGACTGATAGAGTCTCTGGTTTATGTGGCTGTTTATGTCTCTTGGGCTAATATTTTCCTTGTGTCTTTGGTGTTTTTCATTTTCCTTTGCTCTAGTTGGTTTGGGACAAATTGAACCATCTTAGATGGCCGCTCACTAGCTTTTAAGACCCCAGACGCCACTTATCAAAATAGGATGCAGAACATTTTTTTAATAAACTTTGTTATGCCAATTGACTTAGATGTCCCCTGAAAGCATGGTCCGCAGACCCCCGCCCCTGCTACTCTGTCCCTCGAAGTGTTTCGTTGTGTTCAGGAAACTTACTAGCTTTTGGTTTAGTCCAGTTGTGCTGACTTCCCCTGTATTGTGTGTTGTCTTTCCCTTCACCTAAGGTAATTGTTATCTACTATCTAATAAGTGAATACCCCTCTCCCTCTTTCCCCACTCTTGTAACCATCAATGAATGTTTTCTTCTGCGTTTAAACCTTTTCTTCAGTTCTTATAATAGAAGAAATAGATGATGTCCAGCTACCACCAATGACCACCCTGACAGGGAATACAACGGAGAGTCCCTGATGGAGCAGGAGAAAAGTGGGGTACAGAACTCAAATTCTCGTAAGAAGACCAGACTTAATGTTCTGACTGACACTAGAGGGACCCTGGAAGACATAGCCCCCAGACTGTCTGTTAACCCAAGGCTAAAACCATTCCGAAAGCGAACTGTTGAGACGTGGATTAGACGGGACTATAAGACATAAAATGATACTCATGAAGAGAGTGCTTCTTAGCTCAAGTAGATACACGAGACTAAATGGGCAGCTCCTGCCTAGAGGCAAGATGAGAAGCCAAAAAGGGACAGCGGCTGGTTGAATGGACACAGGAAATCTGGGGTGGAAAGTAGTGTGCTGTCACATTATAGGGAGAGCAACTAAGGTCACATAACAATGTGTGTATAAATTTTTGTATAAGAAACGAACTTGAACTGTAAACTTTTACTTAAAGCACAATAAAAAAAGAAATATATCTATCTCTCTAACGTGTTTGAAACCAGAATAAATATTTGAAGAATGACAGAGGATGACTAAATAATAAAAAGAAAATTGTGAACTTGGCAGTAATTTGGACAGCCACAGAAAATAATTTATGCCAAGACATTCCTTTTGGCTCACCATTAGCCTCTGTGTCTTTTCCTTGAAAAACTGCCAAATTTCCATTTCATTTCTGTAGTTTAAAATGAGGAAATTGTTGTTAAACCCATTTAAGCATTCTTATTAAGAAGCCTTGGTGGCGCAGTGGTTAAGAGTTTGGCTGCTAACTGAAAGGTTGCTGGTTTGAACACACTGTCACTCCATGGGAGAAAGACATGGCAGTCTGCTTTGGATAAGATTTACAGCCTTGGAAACCCTATGGGACAGTTCTACTCTGTCCTACAGGGTCACTATGAGCTGGAATCGACTCGAGGGTAGCGAGTTTGGTTTTGGGTTTACTACTAAAGTTTAAAGTTTTTGTATAATTTGCTACATTTAAAAAACTCATATAGTTTATTTTGAAAATCCGGCATTGAATATTACTTGCATTTTCTAGAGAAGCTATTTCCTTTATATTATTTTACTTTCTTAAAAAGTTAACTAACATGGTAGGAAGACCACGTGGGCATTGGTAAGGAAAGACCCCTTTCCTTGATTCAGCTTCAGCTTCAGCTTCTGAAATTGTTCATATTTTGGCAGAGTATAGAGACCAAAGAGATCCCCCTACCATATAAGAATCAAAGATACATATTTAGTAATTCTGTAAGTAATCCTGGCCTCGTTGTTGTTAGTTGCCATCGAGTCAACTCCAGCTCATGACAGCCTCGTGTATAACAGATGAAATGTTGCCCGGTCCTGATCCATCTTCATGATCTTTGTTATCTTTAAGTCCATTTCTGGCATAGGTTATAGAATTTTAGATTTAGAAAGGAACCCAGATATGATCAATATCCTCAATTCACAGAGGAGTGTTTGTTGTTGTTAGGTGCTGTCAAGTCAGTTCCAACTCATAGCGACCCTACGTACCACAGAACGAAACAATGCCTAGTCCTGTGCCACACTCATAATCATTATGCTTGAGCCCATTGTTGCAGCCACTGTGTCAGTCCATCTCGTTGAGGGTCTTCATCTTTTTTGCTGACCCTGTATTTTACCAACCATGATATCCTTCCCCAGGGACTGATCCCTCCTGATAACATGTCCAAAGTATGTAAGACATAGTCTCACCATCCTTGCTTCTAAGGAGCATTCTGGTTGTACTTCTTCCAAAACAGATTTGTTCGTTCTTTTGGTAGTCCATGGTATATTCAATATTCTTCGCCAACACCACAATTCAAAGGCATAAGTTCTTCCATCTTCCTTATTCATTGTCCAGCTTTCGCATGCACATGATGCGATTGAAAATGCCATGGCTTGGGTCAGGTGCACCTTAGTCTTCAAGGTTACATCTTTGCTTTTCAACACTTTAAAGAGGTCTTTTGCAGCAGATTTGCCCAATGCAATGCATCTTTTGATTTCTTGACTGCTGCTTCTATAGGTGTTGATTGTGGATCCAAGTAAAATGAAATCCTTGACAACGTCAATCTTTTCTCTGTTTATCATGATGTTGGGTACTGGTCCAGTTATGAGGATTTTTGTCTTCTTTTTGTTGAGGTGTAATCCATACTGAAGGCTGTAGTCTTTGATCTTCATTAATAAGTGCTTCAAGCCCTCTTTGCTTTCAGCGAGAAAGGTTGTTTCAGCTGCATAAAGCAGGTTAATGATTCTTCCTCCAAACCTGATGCCCTGTTCTTCTTCATATAGTCCAGCTTCTCAGATTATTTGCTTAACATACAGATTGAATAGATATGGTGAAAGGATGCAACCCTGATGCACATGTTTCCTGACTTTAAAACACGCATTATCCCCTTGTTCTGTCCGAACAACCACCTCTTGCTCTATGTACAGGTTCCTCGTGAGCACAATTAAGTGTTCTGGAATTCCCATTCTTTGCAATGCTGTCCATAAGTTGTTATGATCCACACAGTCGAATGCCTTTGAATAGTCAATAAAACACAGGTAAACATCTTTCTGGTATTCTCTGCTTTCAGCTAAGATCCATCTGACATCAGCAATGATATCCCTGGTTCCACATCCTCTTCTGAATCTGGCCTGAGTTTCTGGTAGTTCCCTGTCAATTTACTACTGTAGCCACTTTTGAATGATCTTCAGCAAAATTTTACTTGCCTGTGATATTAATGATATTTTTTGATAATTTCCGCATTTGGTTGGATCACCTTTCTTGGGAATAGGCATAAATATGAATCTCTTCCAAGCAGTTGGCCAGGTAGCTGTCTTCCAAATTTCTTGGCATAGAAGAGTGAGCACTTCTAGAGCTGCATCCATTCGTTGAAACATCTCAGTTGATATTCCGCTGATTACTGGAGCCTTGTTTTTCACTAATGCCTTCAGTGCAGCTTGGACTTCTTCCTTCAGTATCATCGGTTCCTGATCATATGCTACCTCTTGAAATGGTTGAATGTCGACCAATTATTTTTGGTATAGTAGCTCTGTGTATTCCTTCCATCTTCTTTTGGTGCTTCCTGTGTCATTTAATATTTTCCCATAGAATCCTTCACTATTGCAACTCCAGGCTTGAATTTTTTCTTCAGTTCTTTCAGCCTGAGAAATACCAAGCATGTTCTTCCTTTTTGGTTTTCTATCTCCAGCTCTTTGTACATGTCATTATAATACTTTGTCTTCTCGAGCCTTCCCTTTGAAATATTCTGTTCAGTTCTTTTACTTCATCATTTCTTCCTTTTGCTTTAGCTACTCGATGTCCAAGAGCAAGTTTCAGAGTCTCTGCTGACATCCATTTTGGTCTTTTCTTTCTTTCCTGTCTTTTTAATGACCTCTTGCTTTCTTCATGTATGATGTCTTTGATGTCGTTCCACAACATGTCTGGTCTTTTGTCATTAGTGTTCAACGTGTCAAATCTGTTCTTGAGATGGTCTCTAAATTCAGGTAGGATATACTCAAGGTCGTACTTCGGCTCTCGTGGACTTGTTCTAATTTTCTTCAGTTTCAACTTGAACTTGCATGTGAGCAGTTGATGGTCTGTTCCGCAGTCGGCCCCTGGCCTTCTTCTGACTGATGATACTGTGCTTTTCCATCATCTCTTTCCACAGATGTAGTCGATTTGATTCCTGTGTATTCCATCTGGTGAGGTCCATGTATATAGTCACCATTTATGTTGGTGAAAAGAGGTATTTGCAATGAAGTCATTAGTCTTGCAAAATTCTATCATGTGGTCTCTGGTGACATTTATATCACCAAGGCCATGTTTTCCAACTACTGATCCTTCTTTGTTTCCAACTTTCACATTCCAATCACCAGTAATTATCAATGCATCCTGACTGCATGCTCGATCAGTTTCAGACTGCAGAAACTGGTAAAAATCTTCAATTTCTTCATCTTTGGCCTTAGCGGTTGGTGCGTAAATTTGAACAATAGTCATATTAATTGGTCTTACTTGTAGGCGTATGGATATTATCCTATCACTGATAGCATTGTACTTCAGGATAGATCTTGAAATGTTCTTTTTGATGATGAATGCAACGCCATTCCTCTTTGTGTTGTCATTCCTGGCGTAGTAGACCATATGATTTGCTGATTCAGAATGGTAATACCAGCCCATTTCAGCTCACTAATGCCTAGGATATTGATGTTTATGGGTTCCATTTCATTTTTGATGATTTCCAATTTTCCTAGATTCATACTTTGTAGATTCCACGTTCTGATTATTAATGAATGTTTGTAGATGTTTCTTCTCATTTTGAGTTGGGCCACATCAGCAAACGAAGGTCTGGAAAGCTTCATTCCATCTCTGTGATTAAGGTCGACTCTACTTTGAGGAGGCAGCTTTTCCCTAGTCCTCTTCTGAGTGCCTTCCAACCTGAGGGGCACATGTTCAGCACTATATCAGACAATGTTCTGCTATTATTCATAAGTTTTTCACTGGCTAATTCTTTTCAGAAGTAGACTTACCAGGTCCTTCTTCCTAGTCTGTCTTAGTCTGGAAGCTCAGCAGAAACCTGTCCACCATGGGTGACCCTGCTGGTGTCTGAATACTGGTGGCATAGCTTCCAACATCACAGCAACACGCAAGCCCCCACATTACAACAAACTGACAGACACATAAGGGAAGAGGGTTTAGAGAGGGTTTAAGTGGTTTTCCTACACAGCTACCTGACTAGTGGCAAACCTGAAACCAAGAAAAGCAACTTTAGCCGTAGATATAGGAAATGTTTAATATGTTAAGAAAATACAAATCTTTCCTGTTAAATTTAAAAATACTAATAAAATGGAAGCATTTCTAGAAAAATAATAAAAAAAAAAAAAGCCACAAAAAGAAGTAAAAAGCTAAGCAGATCTTATGTATGGGAGAAATTGGAGAAGTTATCTAAGGATTTCTTTCAAAAACAAGAGCCTAAGATGGTTCTTTAATTTTTGAAAAAAGAGCTAAGCATATTCTGTACAAACCGTTCTAGAGTTTAGAAAAAAGAAGGAACTCTTTCCTGTCATTTTCCAAGCTAGGCCAACCTTGATTTAAAAAAAACCTGACAAACAAACACCAAAAAAGAAAACTGTGGGACAATTTCAGTCACAAAATACTAAGAAATAAATGCTAGCTATATATTAAAGGAATTATATACCATGACCAGGTAAGCCTTATATAAACAGTGATGATTAATATTAGAAAATACGTTACTATAATTTATCACCTCAATAAGCCAAAGAAAACACTAAATACAGTCAAATCCATTCCTGATTTTATAAAATCTCTTAATAAACTAGGAATTGAAAGAGATGCCCCTAACATGATAAAGAGTATTTACCACAATCCAGCAGCCAAAAGCATACTTAATACTGAAGCCCTACAGGCATTACCATTGAAATCAAGAACAAAAAAATCGTAACTAATAACACTACTGTAATTTAGCATTTTTCTGAAAGTTTGACACATGCAACAAGGCAATTTGTTAAATAAGAAAAGAAATAAAAGGCAGACAAGTTTTTATTCTTGATCCACAAAATTTTTTTTGCTAATTACAGAAAAGTATTAGGGTTAAGAGAGAGCAACAAAAGAAAAAACAGATAAATTGGATTTCATCAAAATTAAAAACTTTTGTGCATCAAAAATCAAGAAAGTAATGAGACAACCTGCAAAATAGGAGAAAATTTTGGGGAAATACATATTCGATAAGGATCCCTGGTGGTGCATTGGTTGCACTTAGCTGCTAACCAGAAGTTTGGCAGTTTGAACCCACCCAGTAGCTCCATGGGAGAAAGAACTGGTGATCTGCTCCGATAAAGATTATAGGCTAGAAAATCCTGTCGGGCAGTTCTACTCTGTCACATGATGAGCTATAAGTCAAAATTGAATCAACAGCACCTAACAAAAATAACAACATGTATCTGATAAGTGTTTAATATGCAGAATGTATAAAGAATTTCTACAACTCCACAACAAAAAGACAACCCAATTAAAAAATGGGCAAAGGACTTGAACAGACATTTCTCCAAAGAAAATACACAAATGGCCAATAAACACATGAAAAGATACCCAACAGCATCAGTCATCAAGGAAATGTAAATCAAAACCACCATGAAATACCACTTCTTACACAGTAGAATGGCTATTATAAGAAAAACAGAAAATAAAAACTGTTGGAGAGGATGTGGAGAATTTGGAACCTTTGTCCATTGTGGTAGAAATGAAAAACGGTACAGTTGCTGTGGAAAAGTATGGCAGTTTCACAAAAAGTTACACATAGAATTACCATATGACCCAGCAATTCCACTCCTAGGTAGATACCACAAAAACCTGAAAGCAGGGACTCAAACAGATAGTTGTAAACCAGTGCTAATTTCAGCATTATTCATGATAGCCAAAAGGTGGAGACAACCCAAATGTCCATCAACAGATGAATGAATAAACAAAATGTAGTACTGTATTTATACAATGGAATATTACTCAGCTATAAAGAAAAATGAAGTTCTGATACATGCTACTGTATGGATCAACCTTGAAAACATTATGCTAAGTGAAATAAGTGACACATAAAAGGACAAAAATTGTATGATAGCACTTGTAAAAATGGCATGGAAACATCTGACCTCCTCTAACTGCACAAGGGGAAGGAGAGAGAATCACCATCAGCATCAGCCCAAGGCTGATCCCTATGAGGTGGAGGTCAAACATACCTCCTACCTCCAATCGTTTTACCAATTCTGACACTACCTGTTCCTCTCTATTTCTCTGCTGGTTCAATAATTTGTTACAACAGCCACACAGAACTCACAGACAATACTCAAGATTTTGGGGTTTATTAGGGAAGTAACAAGTTGCAATTCAGGTTCAGGAATACTCAGGATACAGTTCTTTGATTGGGACAGTCTCTTCTCAGCCGTACCCTCAGGCAGGACTCTCTCTGGCCCTCAGCTAATTGGGTAGGCCTCTGTCCTGCTCAGGCCAAGTGTTACAAAACTCTTTATCTCTGCTGATAAGTGCCCAGAGGCCCCTTACTCCTCCAGGAAGCCTCCCGCTGGAAGGCACTCAGCTCTTTTACTCTTTGGGTTAGCAAGCCTACTGTAATCACCTTGCTCCATGGTCCGGGAAGTCCACTGAGCTGTATGGTGCCCATCTCCTGGTTCTGCTGTCACCATTTCTCTGCCACTGCTTCTCGACATCTCACTCCATCTTCAGTGTTGTAGTGCTCTCTCTCTCCTGGGTCTAGGAAGTTCTCAGCACAGGAATCCCAGATCCAAAGGATGTGCTCCACTCCCTTCTCTTCTTCATGGTGATTAGTGAGGTCCCCACTAGCAGACAATTTGAGTAAAAATTATTTGCAAGTAATTTTAGTGTTGTCTTATAAAATTCCATTGCTGTCGAGTAGATTCTGACTCATAGTGACCCTATAGGACAGCGTAGAACTGCCTCATAGGGTTTCCAAGGAGAAAATTTCCAAGGTGGATACGAACTGCTGAACTTTTGGTTTGCAGCCAAGCTCTTAACCACTGTGCTCCTTATAAAATCCAGAAGAATTAAATAAAAATATGCTAAAACAAATAAGTTTGTAATACAGTGCATATAATATGGTGCTCACTTGTTTATGCAAAGAAATTTGGAAGACAGCTACCTAGCCAACCAACTGGAAGATATCCATTTTTGTACCCATACCAAAGAAAGGTGATCCAACAAAATGCAGAAATTATCAAACAATATCATGCAGCCAGTTTTGAATGATCTTCAGCAAAATTTTGCTTGCGTGTGATATTAATGATATTAATTCACACACAAGTAAAATTTTGCTGAAGATCAGTCAAAGTGGTTGCAGCAGTACATCAACAGGGAATTGTCAGAAGTTCAAGCTGGATTCAGAAGAGGACATGGAACGAGAGATATCATTGCTTTTGTCAGATGGCTCATGGTTGAAAGCAGAGAATACCAGAAAGACATTTACTTGTGTTTTATTGACTTTGCAAAGGCATTCCACTGTGTGGATCATAACAAATTATGAATAACGTTGGAATTCCAGAACACTTAATTGCGCTCATGAGGAATCTGTACTTAGACCAAGAGGAAGTTGTTGGAACAGAACAAGGGGACACTGTATGCTTTAAAGTCAGAAAACGTGTGCGTCAGGGTTGTATCCTTTCAACATACTTATTCAATCTATGCTGAGCAAATAATCCAAGAAGCTCAGCTATATGAAGAAGGCAGCATCAGGACTGGAGGAAGACTCATTAACAACCTGCAATATGCAGATGACACAACCTTGCTTACTGAAAGTGAAGAGGACTTGAAGCACTTATTGATGAAGATCAAAGACCACAGCCTTCAGTATGGATTACACCTCAACATAAAGAAAACAGAAATCCTCACAATAAGCAACATCATGATAAATGGAGAAAAGATTGAAGCTGTCAAGGATTTCGTTTTACTTGGATCCATAATCAACACCCATGGAAGCAGCAGTCAAGAAATCAAAAAACACATTGCATTGGTCAAATCTACTGCAAAAGATCTCTTTAAAGTGTTAGAAAGCAAAGATGTCACTTTAAGGACTAAGGTAAGTCTGACCCAAGCCATGGTGTTTTCAGTTGCCTCTTATGCATGTGAAAGCTGGACAATAACTAAGGAAGACTGAAGAAGAATTGATGCTTTTGAATTATGGTGTTGGCAAAGAATATTGGTATTATGGACTGCCAGAAGAAAGAACAAATCTGTCTTGGAAGAAATACATCCAGAATGCTCCTTAGAAGCAAGCATGGCGAGAAGCAGGAGGGGCCAGTCCCTGGAGAAGGCCATTGTGCTTGGTAAGGTAGGTCAGTGATAAAGAGGAAGACCTTCAATGAGATGGATTGATACAGTGGCTGCAACAATGAGCTGAAACATAACAATGATTGTGAGGATGGTGCAGGACTGGGCAGTGTTTCCTTCTTTTGTATATAGGGTCACTATGAGTCAGAAATGACTTGATAGCACCTGGCAACAACATGGTGAGTAACAAAACAAAGTTTCAAAAATCAGTGTTTGCTATATACCAATTAGAAAATGGTAAGAAAAATCACTTTTCATATTGCAATAAGTCTGCATATTACTAAGAACTTGTCAATCTGAAGAAATTTACTGACAGTCCTAATATGAATACTGAATTTAAAAGGATATACCATAAACTGGATGAAAAGATTTAATGTTAACTTTAAAACTAACAAAGCAGAATAATAATAATAGGGAAAAGTTGTCCTAGCAGGTATCAAACCAGTCTATAAAGCTAGAGTAGTACAAACCATATGGCACATAAATACCAAATAGACTAATGGAACAAAGAGATTTCAGACACCATTCGTGGGAATATATTTGATAAATTCAGTATATTTCTAATTGTACACTTTTCTGAAGGTGTTATAAATGTTCTAAAAATAAATCAAAACCTTAACAAAAGAACTTGTTTGTTGAGAAAAGGTACTAAACTCAAACATATTCTATTAATTTAAATATCATTTTCAGATAGTAACCAGTATTTCAACATACAATGGGATAACTCTGGTGATTAAATAAGGATTGGATATTTTGTATTTAATCATGTTTTAATATAAGTTATTTGGTGCTTTTATCATACAAATATACCAATACATTTGAATGATGGTTAATGGGGGGAACATTACTTTTTTGAAAAGAGTGCATCTGTTTGAGTCTAAAGAAATTACTATGCTTTCAGTTATTAAGAATTCTGCTTGGACAGGAGAAACCCCAAGAGTACGGCCCCTGGACTCCCTTTTTACTCAGTACTGAGGTTTAAGTCACTCCTGAAGCTGACCCATCAGCCAAAGATTAGACAGACCCATAATACACAATGAGATTAAGTGAGCACACCAGCCCAGGGGCAAGGATGAGAAGGCAGGAGGGGACAGGAAAGTTGGTAACGGAGAACCCAAGGTCGAGAAGGGGAGAGTGTTGATATGTAGGGGTGGCAACCAATGTCACAAAACATTATGTGTATTAATAGTTTAATGAGAAACTAACTGGCTCTGTAAACCTTCATCTAAAACACAATTTAAAAAAATTTAAAGAATTCCAGTTGGGAAAATGATGAGCCAAAATAAGATTTATTATAACACTGCCTGCATTTTTATACATTGTATATTTTCACTTATAGTTTTTTAATTAAATGGCATTTTGGACCATTCCTAGGACTATTTGTAGTGTCTGAGTAGAGCTATTCATATTTATCAGAAAACAAGTTTTCTATCAAATGAGTGATCTTCAGGGAATTTTGTGTATTTATAACTACAGTTGTATTATAGGCATGTTTTGTGTCTGGGAAAGAATATATTTTTTACTTTGTTCTGAAAGTTAATTAGAAGATATGATTCAGTTGAAATTAAATTTGCTTCTATTGCAAAATATTGGGAAATAGCAATTTCATTCAACAAAGTACACCCAGAAGTGGTTTCCATACATATTTCTAGAGTCTCACATATTCCTAATCTTCACAGTTTAGAGAACTACCTTGACCAGTCTTTATCCTTTCTTGTGTTGAATATGAAAATTGAATGTCCAGTCTTCTGCACAAGTCATAAGAAAGAAAAGTCAAAAATCTCTCAAAATATTGAAGTTACTAGGGAAAGAGAAATGAGAAGTGAGTCTCTTTGTGGGTATTAGAAAATAGGTAAGGCAAGCATTGACTATTCCTAGAATCTGCCTTTTAACAATATGTATTTACTTTAGGCTTTCTGATAATTTCTAAGAATCCCCTGTCTGCAGTTCAACTACCAGGATCACTGTAAAATTGAGAGGAAGTTTTCTACAGATCTTTTCACAGAAGAAGAAATTTATCTCACTGACCTATAGCAAAGTTTTAGAATATAGTCAGATAAAAAAATTGAAATAGTTATTCATGAAATCATTCTTCCTGTTTCTAAGGGAAAGAAAATTTTACGAACTAGAACAGTTTACATTTGATGCCTCAAATTGACACCAACATCCCAGAAAAAAATGAAAAATTATTAGCAAACTACCAGAAGTGACTGAAAAAGAAAAAACCTGATGCAAGCAAAGAAGAACTATTAAAATAATTAAAGATAAAGAAATTTGTGTTTGAATTTATTTTATAATGGCTATCAAATGCTGGTGTGAAATTATGAAAGCATAATAAGGTTTAAAGTGTTTAGAATCACCATTATACAATACAAAAGGTCCCTGGGTGATGCAAACGGCTTGCACTCAATTGCTAACCTAATGGTTGACAGTTTGAACCCACCCAACAGGACCGTGGAAGAAAGGCCTGACGATCTGCTTCCATAGTGATTACAGCCAAGAAAACCCTATGGAGCAGTTCTACTCTGTAACACATGGGGTCGCTGTGATTCAGATTTGACTCTACAAAAACTAACAATATATAATACAAACTAAAATGCAAAATGGCTTACTATGCACTATTTATCTCCCAAGGCTTGTGAAAACTGAAGTAGTAACAATTATTAAACTATTAATAAAAATATATATACTAAGCACTTACAGTAGCAATGTGCTGTGTATAATGGATCTTGGTGTTTCAGGGGCCAGTCAGTCATTGAATATTTGGTGGTTAGACTGAAAACTCTTCCAGGCTCTACCAATTACCCAATTCCAGAGCCACTTCCACATTTATAGGTATTTGTTATAGCAGCACCTCAGTCTCAATGCCAAAATCTGTACTTGTTTTCTAGGGCTAACGTAGCCAAGTACCACAAACTCAGTGTCTTAAAACAATAGGAATTTATTCTCTCACAGTTCTGGAGTCCAGAAGTCTGAAACCAAGTTTTTGGCAGGTCCATGCACTCTGAAGGCTCTAAGGCAAGATCCTTCCTTGCATCCTCTAGTTGCTGGTGTCTGCCAGTAATCCTTGGTGTTCCTTGACTTGTAGATGGCACCACTTCAATATCTGCTTCTCTCTTCACAAGGCCATCTTCCCTGTGTCTCTGTGTGTCCAAATTTCCCTCATTTTTTAAGGATATCAGTCGTTGGATTAGGACCCACCCTAATCCAGTATGACCTCATCTCAACTTGATTACATCTACCAAGATCCTATTTCCAAATAACATCACATTCACAGGTACCCAGGATTAGGGCTTGCACGTATTTTTGTGGAGTCACAATACAACCCAGAACAGGATCCTAATATAAATTATTCTAAATTTATTTAACAATGAACACTTGACCTCAATTAAATTGTGCATCTTTTAAATTCTTAGAATCGTGAAACTCATATAGGGCTTTGACATGGGTACCACAACTCAAAAGGGCATTTTATTGAAAATATTGTTGCAAATCTGCTGTAGAAGTCTTTAAAGTGTTAAAAAGCAAAGATGTCACCTTGAGGATTAAGGGGTATCTAACCCAAGCCATGGTATTTCCAGTCACCTCATATGCATACGAAAGCTGGACAATGAATAAGGAAGACCCAAGAAAAATTGATGCATTTGGATTATAGTGTTAGCTAAGAATATTGAATATACCATGGACTGCTAGAAAAACAAATGAATCTGTCTTGGAAGAAGTACAGCCAGAATGCTCCTTAGAGGTGAAGATGGTGAGACTTCGTCTCACATACTTTGGACATGTTATTAGGAAGGCTCAGTCCCCTGGAGAATGACATCATGCTTGGTAAAGCAGAGGGTCAGCGAAAAAGAGGAAGACCTTCAACAAGATGGATTGACACAGTGGCTGCAACAATTGGCTCAAGCATAACAACAATTGTGAGGATGGTGCAGGACTAGGCAGTGTTTTTTTCTGTTGTACATGGAGTCACTATGAGTCAGAACCAACTCAATGGCACCTAACAACAGCAAAGTACGGGTCAAGGGCTGTAACACTGAGCTGATGACAATGAACATTGAGAGAGACAGCAGCAGAACTGATGGGCAGGCCCAAAGTAGCCTAGTGGTAGAGAAGGCCGGCACAGCACAATTGATGGGAGCTGTTTGGACTCCGGGCAGCCCAGTGGGAGCCAGAGGCAGCAGTGGCATGAACCCAGGACCTAACCTAAGGTGGCAGCACATCTGCTGACTCCTGAGCCACGGCATGCCCACGTAGTGAGAAGAAAATGCACATGGGTAATTTGGGAAGATTAAGCAGGTCCTTTTTTGGGTATAAGTGGATTCCTCTCCTACAGTGCTAACTGGGTTGGGGTACTTGTAGGGAGAGAGGGAACCAGTTCACTTCAAATCCCTCTATTATCTCTGTACTGTAAATTCACGTCACTATATAAAATGTCCCTGAATGTCTTTGTTTCATCTCCCCCACCCTTTTTTTAAAATCCTCTTTTCCCTCTATCCTGAAAAAAGAGGGAAGATCAAAGTTTAGTTTCTTGAATTAAGGACCTTTGAGACAGTGGAAAGGGGATGGCAGGTAGGCAATCATATACATGGGTATGGAGCTCAGAAGAGAGAATCTAAGCAGCAGATAAAAATGTGAGTCTTCTGCACAGAGATGGTAGTGGGAGCCTAGGTTGTTACTCTGGAGTGATCACAAGACAGGGCCTAGGACTGAGCTTTGAGGGTGCCAGCATTCAAAGGCTCGGGAGAGAACGATGAGGCTGAGAAAGTGGGTACAGAAGTAGGAGGAAATCTCAAAGAGCTCGGTATCAAGGAAACCAAGGGAGGACACTGTTCCGAGGAGGCAGGGGCAAGAGTGCTGAATGCTGCTGAGGGTTCAAAAAGAATGAGATTTGGAAAATGTTCAGAAGATTTAATAACATGGATGTCATGGTGCCCTCCAGAATTATGTCTTCTATCCTGTCTGGCAACTGTTCATTGTTGTAAACTAACTGCCTGACATCAGGCACCTTGAATAGAACTCTACATTCTCCTATATTGCTTTTCACTTAAGAAGTGAACTGAAATGATGTACTTAAAGCCTTAAAAAAGGTATTTAGGGTACTTTTAGGGTAATGGAACTATTCAATATCCTGATTGTGATGGTGGTCACACAAATCTATACATGTGTTAAAACTCACAGAACTGTAAACCCATTGCCAGCAAGTCAATTCCAACACATAGCGACTCTATAGGACAGAGCAGAACTGCCCTATAGGCTTTCCAAGGCTGTAATCTTTATGGAAACAGACTGCCAAATCTTTCTCTGGCCGAGCGGCTGGTGGGTTCAAACCACTGAACTTTCAGTTAGCAGCTGAGCACTTAACCACTACACCACCAGGGCTCCTTCATAGATCTGTATGCCCCACAAAAGGTCAATTTCATTGTATTTTAAAATCTTTTAAATAACTTAAAAGTGTTACATTTAAGTAAGATTCATTTTCTTAAACTGGGCAGTGGTTTCTTGGGTATCTGTTGTAAAATGATTCTTCAGATCGTACATGTATTTTCTAAATAGTCCCTTGTATTTACACGATATTTAATAAAATACTGAATATTGAATAAAAACAACTAAAGTTTTAAATAAGGTATTTAGGAGATATAGAGAAAAGTACCTGTAAGGAAATCTATAAAAATACATGCATAATTTAAGCTGATACTAAGAGAAGTGAAAAATGAGAGCAATTAAAAAAAAAAAAAAAACCTCCATTGTCTCATCTTTCTAACAGACAGGAATGGGTCATTTGCAAGTAAAGAAAGATGGACTTCGCCTAGAAGGGGAATCAGAATTTTTATTCCCATTGTATGCCAAAGAAATACACTCCAGAATGGTAAGTAAGTAGTGAGATATTTAAATAATTTCTGCTTTATGAATAATAATGGTTAAACATAGAAATTTGATAAATTTTTCAGGAGCTATCTTAGAGCATATACATGTGCAAACATTCATGATATAACTTGCATTAAAAGTTTGACTAGGTTGTGTAACTTATCTCTGATATTACATTCTAAAAAAGCTCCATTTTCATGTGCTTCATGTGCTTCAGGTCTGATTTTGGTGTCCTTAGTAATAGGGACCCTCATAAACTAAAGGTTTTAGAAATGAAAACCTTCACTAAAAAATTAGTGCAAAGTAATTTAACTTCACTTATTTTTAAGTATTTAAAATTATCTAAGCTTGGAGAGCAAATAGTTTCATAGTATTATGTTCTGCATGAATTATACTAAGTACAGATTATGATCCAGTAGGATTCTCCATGAGTAGATTAAAAACCACCATTAAATAATTGTGTGCCTTTAAAAGTAAATATGCCTCAATATTATCTTCATTTACTTTCATGAATTTATAAAAAATACAAATATATTCCAGCACAATATTTAGAATATTCTTCTATTTTTCCTTTTGTGATACTATGAATTTTATAGGAAAGATAGTTTTGCTAGATTATTGATAAGTGGTATTATCTAAATAAAATGATAAAATTTCATCCTACCATAATTTACAAGTTGTTTGATGAACTCACTCTTCATTTTTCTTCCATAATTCTGGTTATAAAAAGATATTTCAGTATCTCCTCTCTTCAGAGCTCTGTACCAGTGCCTTAGTTTCCTAGTGCTGCTTTAACAAAAATACCCCAGGTGGGTGGTTTTAAAGAACAGTGTCATGGTTTGAATTATGTCCCCCAAAAAATGTGTGTCAGTTTGGCTGAGCCATGATTCCCAGAATTGTGTGGTTGGCCTCCATTTTGTGATTGTAATTTTATGTTAAAGAGGATTAGGGTGGGATTGTAACACCACCCTTACCCAGGTCACATCTCTGATCCAATGTAAAGGGAGTTTCCCGAGGCTGTGGCCTGCACCACCTTTTATCTCTCAAGGGATAAAAGGAAAGGGAAGCAAGCAGAAAGTTGGGGACCTCATACCATCAAGAAAGCAGTGCTGGGAGCAGAGCGCGTCCTTCGGACTGGGGTCCCTGCACAGAGAAGCTCCTAGTCCTGGGGAACACCAAAGAGAAGAAGGCCAACAGAGAGAAAAAGCCTTCCCCTGGAGCTGATGCCCTGAATTTGGACTTTTAGCCTACTTTGACTGTGAGGAAATAAATTTCTCTTTGTTAAAGCCATCCACTTGTGGTATTTCTGTTGGAGCAGCACTAGGTGACTAAGACAAACAGAAATTTATTTTCTCACAATTCAGGAAGCTAGGCATCTGAATTCAGGGCGTGGTTCTAGGGGAGGGTCTTTCCTTGTCAGTAGTCCAGGGAGGTTCTTGGCATTCCTTGGTGTTCTTGAATCTGTCTTTCCCCTGTGTGTGAGTCTGTGTCTGTGCTGCTCTTTACTTAACTCAGAAGTGATTGGGTTTAGGCTCCACCCTACACAGGCATGGCTTCAACTGACTAATTGATTACACTACATTGCATTATGGAAAGTGATTACATTAAATTGTATTGTATAAGGTTATTACATTAAATTGCACTATACAAGGTTATTACATTACTTTAGCTTGCATGATGAATGGTGATTACATTACATTATATTACATTACATCTATTGGTATGTTGTTGTGTGCCATCAAGTTAATTTCTACTCATAGAGACCCCATGTGACAGAGTAGAACTGCTCCATGGGGTTTTTTTCTAGGCTGTAATCTTTACAGAACCGTATTGCCCGGTCTTTCTTCCATGGAGCAGCTAGGTAGGTTCAGACTGCCAACTTTTAGGTTAGCAGTGAAGTACTTAACACTTGCACCACCAGGGCTCCTTCCACATGTACAGAGGTTAGAATTCCAACACATATTTTGGGAGTTCACAATTCAATCAGTAACAACCAGGAATTATAAAGGAAACAAAAGACCTGCTCCTGAGAAGCATGCAGTCTTGTTAGAGAGATAAAACACACTCCTAAAATAAACATTGGAACAATCACCAAACAGTACTAACAACTGCAAAATGGTACGGCATACAACATACACATAAATACTGACTGCAAAAGAGAAATCTGAGGGAATACAAAGCACAAAGTAGTAATTAGGCACTATTATGTTACTTCTAGGAATATCTTAGTTGGCGTAAAAGTCAGGCACATGACCTGGAACATCATAGGCTGACCTATATATGAGCCTGATTCTGAGAGCTTACTCAGGTAATAGGCTTAATCATAATGGCATTAAAGTGTGTGAAATATCCCTGTCACGTGGCAACATAGGGAAATAACATAAACTTTGGTATGAAGGGAACTCAGACATGAGCTAAGAATTAAAATATTAGAATTTAGCCTCTTTTTTTTTTTCAGAGACATGTTGGCTAATCCCCCATCATATTTTGGAAGAGGTCAGACTGGTAGAATGGCCTGGTGACTGAAATCAGGTGACTCGATCATAGCAACTTTAATATTCTGAAATGAATAGTTATTTTTAGTTAGATCTTATCAGACTTTTTCATCTCCAGTACACTTATTTAAAAATAAAAACAAGGAGCAAAGTATTACAAAATATTTCAGATAATCACATGCAAAATTTTGCAATATTGAGTTAATTGAATATGTCAATCATACATAAAATTACAGTAGCATTTTGAATAATATTATGTGATAACAGAACTGTACTGTATTTTGTAACTAATAGGACCTTCTAATAGGAGTTACTGAACTAAATTATGCTTTGTAATTTCTGTAGGCACTGATATATTACTTATAAATTTTATTTTCAAAGTGGAATCTAGAAAGCAGTTTTCCAGAAAAACAATAACTTACGAGTTTGTAGATTTTTACACATAATTCATTCATCTCTATTGCTGGGCTAAGAGAATTTCTTCATCACAAGTGTAATTCAACATGTCACTCTGGCCTTTAACAGCTAATTTACTTGGTAACCCTTGAAAAGTAAAACATGAGATACAGTCAAGATTGTGATTTCAGTTCATGGTTTAAATCCATCCACTCTACCCATAAACCCAAACACATAGCAGCTATATCTCACAAAATAAAAAGGTTTCATTTAAAAATATATAACCATGATCAAAAATAAAAAGAAACACACTCTGGTAAAGCTTTACATGAAACAATTGTCTTTGAGGTTCACAGCCCTGGCAAGAGGCAGAGGTAGCTTAAATCCAATGTCCTCAGAGTAACAGAGACCAAAATAGCCTCTACATGAATGGATCCACCAACCAGGCCTTGTCAAAGAAGCAGTGATGAGAGGCAAAAACAGCTGCAACTACTGCTCAAGCAGCAGAGATGCCAGGACAGGACCTGAATATCACACTGAGGATAGGAGCCCTGAATCACCATTCTGAGACTGAGAGACCCTGGATATTGACTGAAAACAATAGCAAAGCTTTAGACAGGTTGGGCTAAGTGTAGAAAGAAAAATACAGCCACACAAGGTGAGGTCAAAAACTAAAATTTCAAATCACATGAGGGAAACTTCATCTATCTAAAAAAGATATGAAATATACTTCCAAACAAGAGAATTAACTTCCAACAAAATAAAAATAGTTAAGGAATCTGAAAGTGATTGCAAAGTCACATTTAAGATTTTTTTTAAAAAAAGAAGTCAATTGATGGGATTAACAGCAGACTAGACACAGCAGAAGGAAAGATCAGTGAACTTGAAGACATAGCAGTAGAAACTATCCAAAAGGAAACAGAAAAAAAGGTACTGGAAAAAAATACTGAAGCATCAGTGAGCTGAGAGACAATGTCAATGGGGCTAATATACACGTAATGGAATCTCCAAAGGAGAGGAGACAGAAGTGAGGACAAAAATTATTGGAAAAAAATGTGTGAATTTTTCCAAATGTGATGAAAACTATAAACTCACAGATCAAAGATACTTAATGAACCCAAGAAAAGAAACAAGACTAAAACTGCATCAAGGCACATCATAAGAATATTGCTCAAACGCAGAGATAAAGAGAAAATCTTAAAAGTAGTCAGAGTAAAAGGACACATTACATACAGAGGAACAAAGAAAACGATGACACCAGATTTCTTATCAGAAACAAACAAGCTAGAAGATAACAAAGCAACATTTTTAAAGTACTAAAAGAAAAAAAAAAAAAACTTTCTATACCCAGAAAAAAATATATCTCAAAAACAATGTCAAAATAGTTTTTTCAGACATACAAAAGTAAAAAAAAAATTTTTACTACAAGCAAACCTGCACTGCAAGAAATATTAAAAGATATCCTTTTGGCAAAATAAACATGACACCAGCTGGAAATCTAGATCTACACAAATGAATGAGAAACAATAGAAATGATAAGTATGTGGGTAACTATAAAATATTTTTTATTCAAACTATGTTAGAAGATAATTGACCACTTAAATCAGAAATAATTTCAAAATACAGTGCAATTTATAATAAGGATAAGACTAAAATGCATGATAACAGTGAAACAAAGGACATGAAAAGGGAAATGAAAGTATATTGTTTTAATGGTCTTATACATGAAGTAGCATAATATTTTGAAGGTAGGCCATAATAAGTTAAAGATGTATCTATAAATCCTAAAGCAAACACTGGAAAAAAAGTATAGTTCATAAGCGAATTAAGATTATAAAATAAAATCATAAATAATACTGAATTAATTAAAAAGGAGATGGAAAGGAGGAAGAGGAAATTGAATAAAAGAAAACAAATAACAATTTGGGATATTTAAACCAAGCCATATCAGTATTCACATTAAAAATAAATTCTCTAAGCACCCCAAAGAAAGGCAGATATTGTCAGATTGAATAAAAAAACCAAGATTCAGAGTGCACCAGAACCAAAATGGTAGAGAAAGAAACTCCACGTTTCAATCCTCCTTCAGAAAAAGTAAAAATCAAACAGAGAACAACAGTAATAGCCTTTCTGAACCTATGATGAACAGTTAGGTCACAGGAAGTTCGCAAAGCCTTGCTGAACAGATAGACTCTGGGACTTTTCTTCCCTGATACTGGCTTGAGTACCACCCTCATCCATACTCAGCAGCTGCATTTCCAGTTTGGGATCTCGGTATCTGGTTCTAGAGTGAACAGCATGTACTTTATTAACAAAATGTGATGTCTGCCTGTTCAAACCAGTCAAATGACTACCTAAAGTACTAAAGTAAAGTGCTTGTCTCTGTTTTGTCCTCCTGAAGTTCACTCATAAAAGAGGAGAGGCAGGCATAACCTGAGGCACTGTAAAGTGAACTGAGGAGCCTGTGGCTATGTGGGACAACAGAGGGTGAATAAGGCTCCAGGTCCAAACTCTGGGGAGAGAATTTTCTTGGAAAAATAGGGCATTTAAAGACACCCTAGTGTGTAATTCAGAGATCCACATGTATCCCCAGGCGAAGATACATGCCCAGAAAGACCTGAAGTAATCCTAAAATTTCTCCTTGGGTGGATCTGCCACCTTAGTGTAAAGATGGATAGGGACTGCTTCAGCATAAAGCCATTCTGCAAAGACTGCAAAAGTTGTTTTGCATTATTCTTTTCCAATAGGTTTTCTTTTTTTCCGTTTATATCTTCAACAAAAAGTTTGGAAAGATCACTAAGCTAACAGACTACCACATCCTTCAACAATAGAAAAAGAGAGGAAAGGAGAAAGAAAGAAGAAAACGTAGCAAACCCTGAGGAAGGGGGAGAACCAGAGTTCTATAACTACTTTATTATATTATTATATGATTATTACATATCAGAGTAAAACTTGCAAAAGCCAGAACCTGTGTAAGTTGGAAACCTATCAGAGAATGAAAACTCAAACAGTTTCCACTAAAACAAATGATAGAAAAGTGATAAGACTGCACCCTGTCAAAGATGGAAAACTTAGAAGACTCAGAAAAACAAGGTAGTCCCATCGAGTTCCAACTCTCCCAGGTTTCACTGTATATTATTTAAATGTTCCAATTTCAACAAAAAATTACAAGACATACAAAGAAACAGAGACAGATGGCCCATTCACAGGAACAAACTAAATCAGCGGAAAACATCCTCGATGAAGATCAGACTTTAGACTTACTAAATACAGATTTTAACAACTGTTTTAAATATGCTTAAAGAACTAAATGAAAATATGGACAAAGAATTAAAGTAAATCAAGAAAATAATAAATGAACAAAATAAGAATATAACAAAGAGATAGAAATTATAAAAAGAAACGAGATAGAAAATCTAGAGCTTAAAAGTACATTAACTGAAATTTAAAATTCATTAGAGAGGTTACACAACAGATTTGAGCTGGCAGAAGAAAGAGTCAGTGAACTTGAAGATAGGACTTTTGAAATGGTCCGGTCTGAAAAACAGAAAAAAAAAAAGATGAAAGAAGAACAGACCATAAGAGACTTGTGGGACATCATTAAGTAGATCAGTGTATGCATATGGAAGTCCTAGAAGGAGAGAAGAAAGAAAAAGGGACAGAAAAAATATCTGAAGAAATACTGGCCAAAAAAATTCAGATCTTTTCAAAGAAATAAGTTTTCACATTCATGAAGCTCAACTCCAAGTAGGATAAACCCAAAGAGATAGATCCACACTGAGACACATTATAACCCAACTGTCAAAAATCAAAAATAGAGAATTTTGAAAGCAGCAATACAATAGTGAACTGTCACTTACAAGGGAGCCCCAGTATTATGTCTTAATTTCTCCTCAGAAATCATGAAGACCAGGAGGCATTAAAACAATATATTCAAAGTGTTGGAAGGAAAAAAAAAACCCAAACTGTCATCCAAGAATCCTGTATTCAGCAATACTGCCCTTAAAAATAAGGGTGAAATCTAAATCCCTGATAACAGAAGCTGAGGGAGTTCATTACTACCAGACCAGTGCCAAAAGAAATGTTAAAGTTGGAGTTTGAAAGTTGAAGACACTAGATAGTAACTCAAAGTTGTATGAAGAAATAAAGATCTTCAGTGAAGATAATTTCAAGGGTAAATATAAAGGCTAGTTTTAATGTATTTTTGGTTTGTGATTATATTTGTTATGTTCTATATGATATGGAAACCCTGGTGGTGTAGTGGTTAAGTGCTATGGCTGCTAACCAAAAGGTCAGCCGTTTGAATCCACCAGGCACTCCTTGGAAACTCTATGGGGCAGTTCTACTCCATCTTTTAGGTCGTTATGAGTTGGAATTGACTTGACAGCAACGATATAGCCACCAAGCATCTCTGTTTGTTATACTGTGATAGCTTGCATGTTATTAGAACTCCATCAATTCCTGGAGCCTTGTTTTTCACTAATGCCTCCAGTGCAGCTTGGACTTCTTCCTTCAATACCATCAGTTCTAGATCATATGCTACCTCCTGAAATGGTTGAACATTGACCAGTTCTTTTTGGTACAGTGATTCTCTGTATTCCTTCCATCTTCTTTTGATGCTTCCTATGTTATTCAATATTTTGCCCATAGAATCCTTCAAAATTGCAACTTGAGGCTTGAATTTTTTCTTCAGTTTTTCAGCTTGAGAAATGCTGAGCATGTTCTTGCCTTTGGTTTTCTAACTCCAGATTTTTGCACATTTCCTTATAATATTTTACTTTGTCTTCTCAAGCTGCCTTTGAAATCTTCAGTGCAGCTCTTTTACTTCATCATTTCTTCCATTCACTTTAGCTACTCTGTGTTCAACAGCAAGTTTTCAGAGCCTCTTCTAACATCCATTTTGGTCTTTTCTGTCTTCCTGTCTTTTTAATGACATTTTGCTTTCTACACGTATGAAGTCCTTGATATCTTCCCATAACATGTCTGGTCTTTGGTCATTAGTGTTCAGTGTGTTAAATCTATTCTTGAGATTGTCTCCAAATTCAGGTGGGATATACTCACTGTGTTCTTTTGGCTCTCATGGACTTGTTTTAATTTTCTTCAGCTTCAACTTGAACTTGCATATGAGCAAGTGATGGTCTGTTCTGCAGTTGGACCCTGGCCTTGTTCTGTCAGATGATATTCAGCATTTCCTTCATCTCTTTCCACAAATGTAGTTGGTTTGATTCTTCTGAAAATTATCCAATGAAAGCTTTATGGATCACAAGAAAATATTGTCCAATATAGTATTGGAAGATGAGCCCCTAACTTGAAAGGCACTATATGATATAATATGATATGATACGATATAACATAACATGATATAACATAATATATTATTATTATATCATAGCCTCAACAGTGGACTCAAACATACCAATGATCATGAAGATGGTGCGGAACTGAATAATATTTCATTCTGTGATTCATATTGTTGCCACGAGTCAGAGCTGACTCCACAGTAACTAACAACAGCAACGATATGATATAAAATACTAAATTACAAATAATAATTATAAATGTATGATTAAAAAAAGTTGTCAATGCCTGTAGCTGCTTCGTCTATCTTGTTATGTGAGAAAAATAAATTTTTATTAGTTTAAACAACTGATAGCTGGGTTTTCTATTGTTACCAATGTAAAGCATTCTTAATTGATAAAATATGGGCCAGAAATTGCTCTGCTTCAGTATTAAAAGCAAAATGGTATAAATATTCTCCCTGTTACTTAAAACTCTCTTATCTGCATTTCTGAACACCACCTTACAATAATTAACAAGTACGTTAAAAAAATTATGTTTATTGTGAAGTACAGTGTCATTATTTTTTTCCATTTCCTAGATGAGGAAACTGAGATTTACAGCTTTTGAATGAGTTTTTTAGCTTTCTTAATTAACTAGTGATATCATCCTTATGGAAAATGTTTATGCCATTTACAGAATGACAGCAGAGTATAAATATAACATTTGATTTTTCCACTCATTTCAATTAAATTCTGAATGTACTTATTGGACACCAACTATATACAACCCAACACAATAGCCTTAGGGAGTGGATAAAAGAACCACTGGACATGATGTCTTTTCTTAAGGAGTGCGTGATCTAGATAAGGAGCTATGAGAAAGAGTCATAAAAATACCATTGACAATGTGCATTTGGCAGGTTCCAAATAGAGATCACAACTTCCCTAAGAGTCCTCAGTAATCCCCTATGGCCATCTCATACGTATGCACAAACTGGAACCTAAAATGTGAATGCCAGATGCTTATTTAGTCACTGAAGCAGCATGCAGATGCTAAGAATTGTGTCAAATGGTATATGGAAAAATTATATTTATTGGCATAAAGTTGTTCATAAAATTTCTTTATCAACCTTTGAATGTCTGTGGGATCCATAGTAGTTTCTCTTCTACCAGTTTGAATATTGGTAATTTGTGTCCTCTCTCTTTTTTTTAATGATAATTCTGGTTAGAAATTTATCAATTTTAGTGATCTTTTAAAAGAATCAGCTTTTAGTTTCATTGGTTTTGTCTGTTGTTTTTATGTTTTCTGTTTTGTTGATTTTTGCTCTTTATTATTTCTTCTCTTATTTTTGGTTTAGTTTGTTCTTTTCCTAGTTTGTCAAGGAGGAAACTGAGGACATTGATTTGAGACTCTTCTCCTTTTGTAATATAGACATTTAATCTTGTAAATGTCCCTTTAAGCACTGCTTTAACTACATCCCACAGAGTTGGATAATTTCCCTTTTGAATTTTTCTTTTACCCATGGTAAATTTAGAAACGTGTTATTAGTTGCCAAATATTTGGGAATTATGCAGATTTCTTTGTGTCATTATTCTTGAATTAAGACAATTAGAAAACATACTTTGGTCAGATAACATACTCTGTATGATTTGGATCCTTTTAAATTTATTGAGATTTGTTTAATGGCCAAGAATATGATCTATTTTGGGAAACATTCTATATTCACTTGGAAAGAATTTGTATTCCACTGTTGTTGGGTGGAGAGTTCTATAAATGGTAACTTTGATCAAGTTGATTGTCAGTGTTTTTCAAGTCTTCTATATCCTAGTTTATTTTCTCTCTACTTGTTCAATCAATTATTGAAAGAAGGATGTTGAAATCTCTTAACTATAATTGTGGATAGTTCTGTTTTTCCTTGCAATTCTACCAGTTTTTGCTTACTGTATTTTGAAGCTTTCATTTAGGTATATAAATACTTAGCTACATAAATGTTGATGAATTTACTGCTGTTATCATCTGAATTGCCCGTCTTTAAATCTAAAATTTTTATCTCTTTATTCTGAAATCTACTCTATCTGATATTAATATAGCCACTCCAACTTTCTTTCAATTAGTATTAATATAGCATATTCTTTTCCCATCATTTTTAAACCTATTTATGTCTTTTTAATTAAGGTGGGCTTCTTGTAGGTGACATACACTTGAAACTTGCTTCCCATCCCATTCTCTCCTTTTCCCAACCCTAATAACTACTAATCTTCTTTTGTTTTGATGGGATTGACTTATTCTAGATATTTCATATAAGCGGGATCACACAATATTTGTCCTTTTATCTCTAGCTAATTTCACTTAGCGTAATGTTTTCAGGGTTCTCCCATGTGGTGGTATATATCAGAACCTCATTTCTCTTTGTAGCTCCATTGTGTGTATATACCACACTTTGTTTATCCATTCATCTGTTGATTGGGTTATTTCCACCTTTTGGATATTGTGAATAATGCTGCAGTGAACACTGGTGTACATGTGTCTGTTTGAGCTGCTCCTTTCAGTACTTGTGGGTACAAAATCCAGTGGAATTTCTGGGTCATATGGTAATTCTATGTTTAACTTTTTGAGGAACCACCTAACTGTTTTCCACAGTGGCTGCACTATTTTACATTCCCATCAGCAATGTATGAGTATTCTGATATCTCAAAATCTTCTCCAGCACTTCTTTTCTATTGTTTTAAATAATAGCCAACTAATGAGTGTAAAGTGGTATTTTATTGTGGTTTTTATCTATATTTCCCTAATGACTGTTGAGGTTGATAAGCATTTAGTATTCCCAACCCCTACAGTGGAGACTCGGTAGTGCAGTGGTTAAGAGCTCAGCTGCTAACCAAAAAGACCACCGCTCCTTGGAAACCCTATGTGGCAGTTCTACTGTATCCTATAGGGTGCTATGAGTTGGAATTGACTTGACAGCAATGGGTTTAGTTTTTGGTTTGGAACCCCTACAGTGGAAAGCAGAAAAAGATTTTGGGAGTGGCTGTTGGGTCAGATAACCAGCTATGAATCCCAGAACTATCTTACTTAGTGTAGGCATGGGAGTGGAACTCAAAGCTCTAACCTGAATCCTATCCTTCAATAAAATGGTAGGAAAGAGCATGGAAGTTGGCATCTAAAGACTGTTCCAGTCATAGAACTGTCACTAGCTTATGACTTTGGACTAGCTGCAATTTCATCTCTCTGAATTCAATTTCCTAATCTAAATATTAGGCATCATGGTACCTACTTCATAGCATGGAGAATAAAATCAGAAGATAGATGCTAAAATTATTGATAAACTGTTTACTCTTATTTCTTATAATCATGCTAGTTATTTTCTGACAATGTAAAAAAAAACAAAAAATTAAGATCACATCATTGGATAAAAATGTAAGATGCTGATAGATCCATCTGCTTTCACAAAGCAAGTTAGAGGCTTTCTGATGTGTTAGGTAGAGTTCCAATGGGCTCTAGAAAGTTATTTTCTTCTGAAAAAGCACATTATTCCCTACAACTTTGGAAAATATTTGGTTTCCTCTGAATGAACTATAAACTTTCCTCTGAATGAACTATAAACTTACCAGAATCCAACAGCAAAACGGTACTGAATTCTTTTTGAAGAATATTGTTTATATAAAAGCAATAAAACTTCTACAAAACAAAACCACCCATTCAGGACTATGATAACTCAGAAGGCATTTACATGCTTGTAAAGTCACTTTATCTTTCAACAGTAATTTCCAAAAAGATAGGCATTAGAACATGGCACTACAGACAGAAGCACCACACCATCCCTCCACAAAAACTAAGTAAAACAGAGACAAACATCAATCCTGGAACCCTAAGCATCATATGAAGAGATAAAGAACTCAACCAAGCATCGAATGGAATAAGAAACTGACAGAGAACAGAGAGCAAAGAGAGTTACAAGCAGAGGTCCCGTATCAGCTAATGCAGCAGGGATCCACCATCTTGGACTCCTGTCAGAGATTGGTGGACAGGGAGTATGGGAAAGCAGCTTCACGAAGCTCCCAGCAGGAGACAGAGCACCCAGTAACCAGCAAGACATGCTTTCCTACCCCACACCCTGCCTCCCCCTGCTTGGCCTGGCTGGCTGATTCTCTGCTTCCTAGCAGGTCAATTTGCGGCTTCCCGGAGGGCCAATCTGCTGCTTCCCAATGGGCCGAGACCATGACATGGAAGGAACCAGTTCCGTGCTGTGCAGATTTGCACCACCCACACTGGCCAGCTTCTTCACTGCCATTTCTTTGTTGCTGGTGTGACTTTTTTCAGCCTCCTTTGGTTTCTTCCCTGCCTCTCCACCTCCTCCACCTCCTTTCTCTTGAAAACCTGACTCATTGTTCCATCTTTGCTTCTTCTTGACAGGCTGTGAAGCGCTGCTCAGATGGAGAACTGCTCCCCTGGTCCGAGCTGCCACACTGGTGGCATCCCTGGGTGTTTTTTTTTTTTTTTTTTCTTTTTTTGTTTGTTTGTTTTCTCTTTCTATTTTCATTTTTCTTCTTTTTCGTTTCTCGGTTTCTTGTCTGTTTCTACTAACCTTCTTTTCCTGTCTCCTGAATAACTGGCACAGTGTATTATCTCCACCTCTTCTAGCCTGGCTGTACTGAGTAGCTTGGGAGCTGCTTCCCTGGTCTGTGCCAGCCACACTGGTGGTATCCCTGGGGGCATTTTAAAAAATTTTTCTTTATTCTGTTTTTTTCTTTTTCCCTTTTGTTTTTCTTCATTTCTCAGTTTCTTGTCTCTCCACTCCAATGGAAATCTCCCTCAGCACTTTCTTTTGACTTCTGTTTCCCACTCCTCTCTCTCTCTTCTTTCTCATACTCAACCTAGCTTCACACATCACAACCTCCCCCTCCCTCTCCCTCCTGCCTATTTGCACCATATGCTGAACATTGCACTCCCGAAAAGCAAAGGCATGGCCTACCGGAACCTGCTGTGCACTGAACCCTGGCTCACATTATTAGCCCCAGTAGGTGCTACAAACAACCCATCCCAGCAACTCCCATTCAGCTGGACCAGCCCTTCTACACCATAGCTGAGCAACCGGCCCTGCCCATTAGACGAAGAGGTGAAAAATATTGTGTCCACAAAAGAGCAAGAATGCACAGCTCACCTGCTCAGACTTAACCAAATAAAATAAAAAGCAGAACAAAACAAACAAATCTAGAATCAATAAAAGAATAAAATAACTACTGAATGTCCCGTAGACAGCAGACAATATCAAAACATATAACAAATAAAATAGGATGGTTCCAGTAGGCGTCCAAAATAAAACACCAGATGACTTTCCAATAGAAGAAAAGGCACTAGAACTACCTGATAGGGAATTCAAATCTCTGATATTCAGAGCTATCCAAGAGTTGAAGCAAAAAGCAGACAAAAATGAGGAAAAAATAGACAAATTCATGGAACAGGCAAACCAAAAAATGGACAAATTCAGGAAAACAATACAGGAACAAAATACCAGAATAAATTCACTACTAGAAATCATACAAAAACAACAATTAGAAATCCAAAAGATAAACAACAAGATTTCAGAAATGGACAGCATAATAGAAGGGCTGAGGAGTAGGTTTGAAAACAATGGAAGACAGGGTCAGCAAAACTGAAGACAAATACTTGGATACAACTCTGAGGAAAAATCAGAAAAAAGGATAAAGAAAAAAATGAAGAAACATTGAGAATTATTGGGGATACAATCAAAAGCAAAAATTTGCAAGTGATCAGAGTTCCAGAACAGGGGGAGAAAACGGAAAAACAGAGAGGAACACTGAAGAATTACTGACAAAAAACTTCCCTGTTATCATGGAAGATGAAAAGCTAACTATCCAAGAAGCTCAATGAACCCCATATAGGGTAGACCTCAAAAGAAAATCACCAAGTCATATCATAATCACACTTGTTAAAACCAAACACAAAGAAAAAGTCCTGAGAGCAGCTCAAGAAAAATGATAAGTCACATACAGAGGGGATACAATAAGACTAAGCTCTGATTGCTCGGTAGAACTGTTCCGGCAAAAAGGCAATGGAATGACATACATAAAACCTTGAAAGAAAAAAATTGGCAACCAAGAATAATATATCCTCCAAAACTCTTGTTCAAATATGATAGTAAAATTAGGACATTTCCAGATAAACAGAAATTAAGGGAATATGTAAAAACGTAACCAAACTTACAAGAATTATTAAAGGGAGTCCTTCGATTTGAGAACAAACAACATCACACAACAGCCAGAATCTAGGATGACAGATCGCACCAGCCAGATACCAACATAGGAAATGAACTCTCAAGGACTATTCTAAACCAAAATATTTACAACAGGGAACCAGAGAGGTTAATCTGCAAATGACAACAATGTCAGAACAATAAAAGAGGGAATAAACTGTGTAGGTACAGAACTTTCTAATGGAGAGGAAGGCAAGATGATACTAAGGAATAATAGACTGGTTCAAAGCTAGGAAGATAAGAGTAAAATTCAGAGTAACCACAAAGGAAGTTAACAAAACTCCTCATCAAAATAAAGAAGAAAAAGTCTCAGTAAAAACAAAATCTACAAAAACAAAAAGAAATGAAAAAAATCCACAAACAAAAATAATTCAGCACAGGAAAGTAAGAGGAACAAAGAAATCATCAGTACCACAGAAAAAAAGCATTACAAAATGACAGTAGTAAACTCACACCTACCAATAATTACACTGAACATAAATGGCCTAAATGCCCTCGTAAAGAGACATAGAGTGACAGAATGGATAAAAAGACTGGATCCATCAATATGCTGTCTATAAGAGACATACCTTAGAAACAAAGACATAAATTTATTAAAAATCAAAGGATGGAAAAAATATATCAAGCAAAAACCTATCAAAAAAAAGTAGCAGTGGCAATACTAATCTCAGGTAAAAGACTTTAAAACAAAATCCACCATGAAAGACAAAGAAGGGTACTATATCATGATTAAAGGGACAATCCATCATGAAGACATAACCATAATAAATATCTACACACCCAATGACAGGGCTCCAAAATACATAAAACAAACTTTAACTGCAGTGACAAGAGAAATTGACAGTTCCACAATTATAGTAGGAGACTTCAACACATCACTCTCGGTAAAGGACAGAACATCTAGAAAGAAACTCAGCAAAAATACAGAAGAGCTAAAGGCCACAGTCAGCCAACTAGAACTCATAGACATATGTAGAACACTCCACGCAACAGCTGCAAAGTACACATTCTTTTCCAATGCTCATTGAACGTTCTCCAGAATAGACCACATCTTAGGCCACAAAGCAACCCTCAACAAAATCCAAAACACTGAGATAATACAAAGTATCTACTCTGATCACAATGCCATCGAAGTAGAAATTAACAACAGGAAGAGCAAGGAAAAAAATCAATTACATTGAAACTAGATAACACCATGCTAAAAAACCACTGGGTAATAGAAGAAATCAAAGATGGAATAAAAAACCCCTAGAATCAAATGAGAATGAAAACACATCATACCAAAACCTTTGGGGCATGGCAAAGGCAGAGCTCAGAGGTCAATTTATAGCAGTAGATGCACACATCAAGAAGGAAGAAAGGGACAAAATTAAAATATTAGATACACAATTTGAAGAAATAGAAAGAGAAGAACAATAGAAGCCCACAACCACCAGAAGAAAGGAAATAATAAATATTAGAGCAGAAAAAAATGAAATAGAGAATAGAAAAGTGATAGAATCAACAAAACCAAAAGTTGGTTCTTTGAAAGGATTAACAAAATCGACAAACCACTAGCCAAACTGACAAAAGAAAAACAGGAGAGGATGCAAATAACCCAAATAAGAAAAGAAATAGGGAACATTACACAGACCCAACTGAAATAAAAAGGATCATAACAGAGTAGTATGAAAAACTATACTCCAACAAATTTGAAAACCTAGAGGAAATGGATAAATTTCTAGAAACACACTACCTACCCAAACTACCACAAAGTGATG
>NW_004444104.1:791642-824010 GCF_000243295.1 Trichechus manatus latirostris
AAAACAGCCTGGTACTGGTACAATGACAGATACATTGACCAATGGAACAGAATTGAGAACCCAGATGTAAATCCATCCACCTACAGTCACCTGATCACAAGGGCCCAAAATCCATCAAATGGGAAAAAGATAGTCTTTTTACCAAATTTTGCTGGCGAAACTGGATGTCCATCTGCAAAAAAATGAAACAGGACCTATACCTCACACCATACACAAAAACTCATTCCAAGTGGATCAAAGACTCAAATATAAAACCAAAAGCTATAAAGATCAGACAAAAAAAATAGGATCAACACTAGAATCCCTAATACATGGCATTAACAGGATATAAACCATAACTAACAATGTACAAACTACAGAAGATAAGCTAGATAACTGGGATCTTCTAAAAATTAAACAGTTAAGCTCATCAAAAGACTTCCCCAAAAAAGTAAATATAGAACCTACAGACTGGAAAAAGTTTTTGGCTATTACAAATCTGACAAAGGTCTGATCTCTAAAATCTACAGGAAAATCCAACAAAAAGACAAATAATCCAATTAAAAAATGGGCAAAGGAAATGAACAGACACTTCACCAAAGAGGACATTCAAGCAACTAACAGACACATGAGGAAATGCTCATGATCACTAGCCATTAGAGAAATGAAAATCAAAACCACAATGAGATACCATCTCACCCTGGCTTTACTGGCACAAATCAAAAAAACCAAAAATAACAAATGTTGGAGAGGCTGTGGGGAGATTGGAACTTATGCACTGCTGGTGGGAATGCAAAATGGTACAAGCATTTTGAAAAACGATATGGTGCTTCCTTAGAAAGCTAGAAATATAAATACCATACAATCCAGTAATCCCACTCCTAGGAATATATCCTAGAGAAATAAGAGGCATCACATGAATAGACATATGCACACCCATGTTCATTGCAGCATTGTTCACAATAGCAAAAAGTTGGAAACAACCTAGATGCCCATCAACAGATGAATGGATAAACAAACTATGGTACATACACACAATGGTGTACTACGCAGTGATAAACAACAATGATGAATCTGTGAGGCATCTCACAACATGGATGAATCTGGAGGACATTATGCTGAGTGAAATAAATCAATCACAAAAGGAGAAATATTGTATGAGACTACTACTATAGAAACTCATGAAAGGTTTACACACAAAAAGAAACCCTTTGATGGCTATGAAGGAAGGGAGTGGTGGGGGTGGAAAAACAATAAATAGACAATAAATAAGTGGCAACTTTGATGAAGGGTAAGACAGTACACAATACTGGGGAAGCCAGCATAACTTATTCAAGTTAGGGTCATGGAAGCTCCATGGACAAATCCAAACTCCCTGAGAGACCGAATTACTGGGCTGAGGGCTGTGGGGACCATAGTCTCAGGGAACATCTAGCTCAATTGGTATAACATAGTGTATAAAGAAAATGTTTTACATTCTACTTTGGTGAGTAGCGTCTGGGGTCTTAGAAGCCTGTGAGCAGCCATCTAAGATACTCCACTGGTCTCACCCCTTCAAGAGCAAGGGAAAATGAAGAAAACTAAAGACACAAGGGAAAGATTAGTCCCAAGGACTAATAAACCAAAACTTCCAAGGCCTCCATCAGACTGAATCCAGTGCAACTAGATGGTGCCCAGCTACCACCACTGACTGCTCTGATAGGGATCACAATAGAGGGTCACGGACAGAGCTGGAGAAAAATGTAGAACAAAATTCTAACTCAAAAAATGACCAGACTTACTGGCCTGACAGAGACTGGAGAAACCCTGAGAGTGTGGCCCTCGGACACCCTTTTAGCTCAGTAATGAAGTCACTCTGGAGGTTCACCTTTTAGCCAAAGATTAGACAGGCCCATAGGACAAAATGACACTGAAGGGACACACCAGCCCAGGGGCAAGGATTAGAAGGCAGGAGGGGACAGGAAAGCTGGTAATAGGAACCCAAGTTCGAGAAGGGAGAGTACTACCATGTCTTGGGATTGTTAACCAATGTCATAAAACAATATATGTACTAACTGTTTAATGAGAAACTAGTTTATTCAGTAAACCTTCATCTAAAGCACAAAAAAAAAAATCCCAAAAAATAAACATAGGCATTATATCCTGCAAATTTTAACAATTATTTTGAAATTATGAGAATCCTTTGCATTTTGAAAATAACGTGGTATTTCTTGTAGAAGAGATAACCTCTCAGATATATCTTAAAATATGTCATACCCTGGACATAAATAACAAAACTGAGCTTTTAATTTTTTGGAAAACAAAATGCATTGATTAAAACTTAAACGTATGAAACAACTTAGAAAAGGAGGGTGAGAGTGGTTTCAAAACCCAAAGAATGTAAGCAACGTCTCTGAATTGTACATGCGGAAACTGTTGAATTGGTGTCTGTTTTCTGTGTATATTGACAACAACGACAACAATGAAGTAAATAAATTTTTTTGAAAAAGAAGAGAAACTTAATTGTATGCGATTTTCTCCTTGAGAACTGACTTGGCACATTGTAACCAATGTGCACAAGCACTATAAACCCACGGGATTATTATATTTTATGGGAGGAACTTATTAATATGTTCACACCTTTAACATAATATTGTCCATGAGTTCTTATAGTTTTAGCCACAAATTTATAGGATCACAGGTTCTGCAACTATGGAGAGATTAGTTTATAAAAATCCTAAATTTATGTACAAATATAAAGATAGACTCATTTTAAATAGCGTATATTTTGCTAACTTTATCAATCCTTTTGCTATAGGACTCCTCTCTGCTTCTGCAATCAACTCAGAATGTGACTGTGAATGCCCGCAACTCCGAAGGAGAGGTCACAGGCAGATTAAAAGTGGGTGAGTCACATTGAATCGAGGTGCTTGGCATGTGCGTGTTCCATAAATAGACATGCTTAATGAATACATTTTATCTTTCTTCCAAATAAATCACTGTTGTTTATGAAAAATCAAAGTATGAATTTTCTAAATATCATGCTGTGTTGACCTCAGAGAATTGTTATCACAACAGGGGACAGTCTGGAGTATTTCAAGCAAAGTTGTTTTGGCTCTAAGAAATACAGTACCATTCAAGTCAGCACAAGAAACAAAGTGTTTACTGCAGATGCAGAGGAATCTCACAGAGACTAAAAGAAAGGGACTAAAGTGTTGTTGGCCTCAAGAGAGCAAAGATCAGGGGCTGGGAGCAAAAAGTGTACATTCGTTCTCATTCTCTCTCATTCTCTCCCTCTTCTCTCTCATCTTCTCTCTCCACTCTCCTTTGTAGTTTATCTTTCCCCCGTTCACTTTCACATGCCTGTTATGATTGCATCTGTTCTGATCCTACATGATCTACTTGACCTCACTGTTCTTCATCTGTTGGTTAGAGTTTCCAACACCAATAACTTTAGTTTTCAATTTTGCAAATTTTAAGTTCCCAAGAAAGTACTCTGATTAGCTCTACTTATGTTTTCAATGAGTTGCTTTTGGGTCAGGTATGACACCCTTTCAATCAGCTAAAGCCACACAGGAGTGAGGACACATGGAATCTAACGGGTGACCGGAAGAAACCGAAATGCCATAAACATTTCTTACACAGTGCAAAGTAGAGAGAGAAGAGAGATGAAATAAACAAAACAGCAGAGTAGCTGATAAAATGAATCTGCCTATATTCTCTACACGTACAATACTCTATAGATTTTCTCAGTCTAGGAAATTGGATGGCCCTTCTGATTATGAGAGAACAGATGAGAATTGCTCTGCTAACACAGCAGGTAACTTTTAGTGTCTGTATTTTTTAATGGATGCTTTTATAAAAACAGAATAATGTTACATTAGAAACTATAGCCCTAAGTTAACTAATAATACCTTTTTATTATACTAACACAAGAGATTAAATATTTTATCTATGTTAATCTTTATAATTTAGTGCAAAAATCTAGCTGCATTTCTCTTTTGTTTAGAAGTTTTGTTTGATCAGTAAGTCCAATCAAATTCTCAGTGAATTTAGAGATGAACCTTGGTGTATCCAGCAGACAAGTTCCTGAAACTTGTCTAAATCAAATCATATTTTCTTGATGAATTACATAATATTTGATTTATCATTACCATACTTTCTTAAAAAATTTTAGTATACCTTTTAAATGTTTTGTCCATTTTTTGCCATTCATTTAACAAACATTTATTGAATGTCTGTGTGTTGTCACCACCACCCATTTGTCAGTTTGTCATACTGTGGTGGCTTGCATGTTTCTATGATGTTGGAAGCTATGCCACTGGTATTTCAAATACCAGCAAGGTCACCCATAGACAGATTTCAGTAGAACTTCCAGATGAAGACAGACTAAGAGGAAGAGCCTGGCAATCTGCTTCTGAAAAGTACATTCATTAGGAATTGGAATATGGAATATGGGATTTATGAAATATGAATCAAGGAAAATTAGAAGTCATCAAAACTGAAATGAAACACTTGAAGATTGCTATCCTAGATATTAGCCAGCTGAAGTAGATTGGTATTGGTCATTTTGAATCTGACAATCATATAGTCTCCTATAATGGGAAAAACAAATTGAAGAGAAACAGCATTGGATTAATGGTCAAAAAAATTTCAAGATCTATCCTAAAGTACAGTGCTGTCAGTGGTAGCTTAATATCCATACACCTACAAGGAAGACCAGTTAAATACCACTATTATTAAAATATATGCACCAACCACAACATACCAAAGTTGAAGAAATTGAGATTTTTATGAAATGCTGCAATCTGAAATTGATCAAATGTGCAGTCAAGAAGCATTGATAATTACTGATGATTGGAACACAAAAGTTGTAAAGAAAAAAGGATCTGTTGTTGGAAAATACGGCCTTGGTGATAGGAACAATGCCCGAGATTGCATGATAGAATTTTGCAACACCAAAGACTTATTAACCAGAAATACTTTTTTTTTTTTTCCAACAACTCAAATGCTGACTACACACATGGACCTCACTACATGGATTCTACAGGAATCAAATCAGCTTTATCTGTGGGAAGAGATTATTGAGAACCTTAATATTATCAGTCAAGACAAAGCCAGGGGCTGATTATGGAACAGATCATAAATTGCTCATATGCAACTTCAAGTTGAAGCTGAAGAAAATAAAAACATATCCAAGAGCACCAAAGTACAGCCTTGAATACATGTCACCTGAATTTAAGGACCATCTCAAGAATAGATTTGATGCACTGAACACTAATTACTGAAAACTGGAAGGGTTGTGGGATAACATCAAGGACATCATATATGAAGAAAGTAAAAAGTCATTAAGAAGACAGGAAAGAAAGAAAAGATAACAATGGATGTCAGAAGAGGCTCTGAAAATTGCTCTTAAGCACAGAGTAGCTAAAGGGAACAGAAGAAATGATGAAGTAAAAGAGCTGAACAGAAGATTTCAAAGGGAAGCTGAAGAAAACAAGGTGAAGTATTACAATTATCAAGAGTAAACAACTCACAACACCATTAACAGATTGTTTGGCAGGTTTAATAGACAGCTTTAAAGTTAGGCAGCACATCATTATCAAGTAAACCAGTGCTCTGATTAATTAAGATTTTTAAAGTACTATATATATATACTTTTATCAGGAACTTTGAACAAAAATTTTTGATTGGATGATGATTACATCAGAAATACAAATCATGTAAGAGAGCAGTATGGGCTCAAACATTATAAAGTACAGAAAAATAGAAGCCTTGCTAAGACAATCACAAGTTCAGTGAGCCATGATTACAAGACCTCTGGAGTGTAGAAAACAGGACATGTTCATTAATCTTCAATTGTTTTCTGAAAAAATAAGTTTCAAGTGTTTTAGTGATCCTGATCACCTAGACACACAATTATACAAGACAAGCTTCTTCTAAAGTTTAGTTATAATTTAAGGCACAGTTATAGGCTTTAAAATGATATATTTATGGTTATACAGCACATAGATTTCTAACATTTAGTAAGATGACCTTTAGTGTTGTGGGTAAAAGGACTCTGTTTTCATAAGCAAAACTTATAATTTTATTTCACACAATGACCTGAAGTTAGAAACCCAAGAGGGAAGAACACAATTGACATTTCTCAGGCTGAAAGAACCAAAGAGAAAATTCAAGCCTCAAGTTGCAATACTGAAGGATTCTATGGGCAAAAAATTGAATAACACAGGAAACATCAAAATAAGATGGAAGGAATACACAGTCACTGTACCAGAAATAACTGGTTGACATTCTTCAACCATTTCAGGAGGTAGCATATGATCAAGAACCACTGATTCTGAAGGAAGAAGTTCCAGCTGCACTGAAGGGACTGGCAAAAAACAAAGCTCCAGGAATTAATGAAATACCAGTTGAGATGCTTCAACAAACAGATGCAAGGCTGGAAATGTTTACTTGTCTATGCCAAGGAATTTGGAAGAGAGCTACCTGGTTAACCAACTGGAAGAGATCCATATTTGCATATTTGTGCCTATTCCTAAGAAAGGTAATCAAAGAGAATGCAGAAATTATCAAATAATGTTATTTATATCACATGCTAGCCAAATTTTGCTGAACATAATTCCAGACTGGCTGCAGGGAAATGCCAAAAGTTCATGTTAGATTTAGAAGAAAACATGGACTAAGGGATGTCATTGCTGATGTCAGATGAATCTTGGCTGAAAGCAGATAATACCAGAAGGATGTTTACCTGTGTTTTATTGACTACAAAAAGGCATTTGGCCCTGTGCATCATAACAAATTATAGATACCATTACAAAGAATGGGACTTTCAGAACACTTCTGCTTATGCGGAACCTGTGCATAGGCTAAGAGGCAGTCATTCAAATAGAACAAGGGGACACTGTGTGGTGTAAAATTAGAAAAGGTGTGCAACAGGGTTGTATCCTTTCATCTTATTCAATCTGTATGCTGAACAAATAATCCAAAAAGCTGGGTTATATAAAGAAGACCATGGCATCCAGGATAAGAAGACGACTCATTAACAACCTGCAATATGCAGATAACACAGCCTTGCTTGCCGAAACTGAATACAACTTGAAGCACTTACTGATGAAGATCAAAGACCACAGCCTTCAATACAGATTACACCTGAGTGTAAAGAAAACAGAAAACCTCACAACTGGTGAAATAAACAACATCATAATAAATGGTGAAGAAATTGAAGTTGTCTAGGATTTCATTCTACTTGGATCAACAGTCAATGCCCAAGGAAGCAGCAGTCTGGAAATCAAATGACTTATTGCAACAGGAAAATCGACTTCAAAAGACCTCTTTAAAGTGTTAAAAAGCGAAGATATATCTTTGACAACCACGGTGTGCCTGACCCAAGCCATGGTGTTTTCAATAGCCTTATATGTATGCAAAAGCTGACAATAAAAAAAGGAATATCGATGAAGAATTGACACTATCTGAACTGTGGTGTTGGTGAAGAATATTGAATATGCTGCCATAAGAAGCACCAAATCAGTTTTGTAGGAAGCACAGTCAGAATGCTCCTTAGAAGTAAGGGTAGAGAGACTTCATTTTGCTTACTTTGGACAAGTCATTAGGAAAGACCCTACCCCAATGCCATTGAGTGGATTCTGATTCATAGCAACCCTATAGCACAGAGTAGAACTGCCCCACAGGGTTTCCAAGGCTGTAAGTCTTTACAGGGGCAGACTTCCACATCTTTCTCTTGCGGAGCAGCTGGTGGGTTCCAACCGCCAACCAGTTAGCAGATGGACGCTTTAACCACTGTGCCACCAGGGCTTTTTAGGAAAGACCAATCACTAGAAAAGAATATCATGCTTCTTTTGAATATCAAACACACCATGACTTCTCTCACCTCTAAACCTTTTCTTTGCTGTCTCTTCTGCCTGTAATTCTTTCCCTCCATCTTTACCTATACTGCTATGAGTTGGAATCAACTCAACAGTTGGTTTGGTTTTACCTATATGGCTCCAAGAAAAGGAGATTCATTCAAGGCAATTGCTGTGAATAGTACTGGAGTCCTTGCTTGTCTTATACCAGAAAAACCCAGTTGCTGTCAAGTTGACTCTGACTCATGGCAACCCCATGTGTGTGAGAGTAGAACTGTGCTCCATAGGGTTTTTAGTGGCTGAGTTGTTGGAAGTAGATTTCCAGGCCTTTCTTCTGAGGTGTCATAGGTCTGTGAATTTATTAGTCATGGGTGTAACAGATTGACCTAAAGAATAGTTAGGCTATACAGGTAAAACTAATTAATGCCAGGCTTATGGACTAAAATAATATAAAATTACGCCTAAAAAGTATTATAGCAAAGACTTAAACACAGTTTTGTGATTACAGTTCAGTACTTTACAATACTATATTTGCAGCAGCAGAATACTTCTTTCCTTCTTTAAAGGACTTTGTGACTTTATTTAAAGAAAAAGATGGTATTTTAAATTAAAGATATAATGAGAAAAAAGGTTATTAATGAGGCATATTGTACGTAAGGAAGAATTTGATGGTATTTTCACCAGAAAAACACTTAAGCCAGTTTCACAAACTTAATCGGATGATAAAATCACTAACCTTTGCTTCTTTATTTGCATCAAAGACTTTCATTAAAAATTGTATCTTACCAGATATCTTTTCTTAACACCAAGGTAGAATTTGAATTTTATTTCTTAAGGATCTCTACTGCAGAAGATGATTACTTGCTCAACTCTAATCAATGTCCAACTAGTTAATGAAAACCAATGGAATGTTAATAAAAGTGAAGAAATTAATAACAAACTCAACAATTTTAGGAGGTGATTGTGGGCTTTTTATTACCTGGAGAACAGTACAATTTCCTCTGAAATGGAAAATATATTAAATATAAATTAAACATTAAATGTCTATAATTTTTAAATAAAATAAAGAAGGCACCTCTGTGCCTTTTATCAAGTAATTCCTTCAACCTGGAATGCCTTTTTTCCCTTCACCAGGGGAATAGGAATTCCTTCTTCAGGGGTCAGCTCAGACATTATCTTCCCCAGGCTGAAGTTCTAACCCCCAGGGATGGACTGTGAGTTCCTTGTGGGATCTCTTATTGAGCTCTGTCCATGTTTGTATCACACATGCGCACACAAACACAAACCAGTTGCTGTCTAGTCAATTCCAACTCATGGCAACTCCATGTGTGTCAGGGTAGAACTGTGCTCCAAGAGTGGCTGGTTTTTTAGAAGTAGATCACCAGGCTTTTCTTCCAAGGTGCCTCTGGGTAGACTCGAACATCCAACATTTTGGTTAGCAGCCTAGTGCTTAAGCATTTGTGCCACACAAAGACTCCCATTTGCATCATTTATCAAATTGTCCTGGAACTAGGTGTATATGTTTTTCTCCTTTGTGGACTAAGTCATGAGCTACATCTCACTGGTTTTTGTATCCTCAGTTTGCAGCACAGAGCCTTGTACAGAAAAAGCATGGAATGCATTTGTGTTGAATAGAATGGACTCATCTTCCTGCATTTTCTTTGATTCATAGAAGAATTTATATAGCTTTGCTACTCATAACATTATGCAACTGAATTCATATATTGAATGTTTCCTTAATGTATATGAAATAATAGATACAAAAAAGTTAGTCAGTATTAGTTTAACCCTGAAAACTTAATAAAGCCTCTTAGACTTATTGTAAGGAGTCCTGGTGGTACAATGGTTAAGTGCTTGGCTAATAACCAAAAGGTTAGTGGTTCAAACCCAGCCAGTGACTTCACAGGAGAAAGTCCTGGCGATCTGCTCCTGTAAAGATTACAGCCTAGGAAACCCTGTGGGACAGTTCTACTTTGTCACATAGGGTCACTATGAGTGGAAATCAACTCGACAGCACCAACAACAAGACTCATTGCATAAACTTCCAATGAGCAAAATAGTTAACTTTGCTAGATAAATTCTTTGGGTTTTTCTCTCAATTTTATGCTCAGATAAAATTATATTCATCATTAAATACAGATCAGAATTTATATAACAAGCATGTCAGGCATAAAAGCCAGAAGAGGTAAACAGGAACGCTGAATCTCTGTCTTCATAAAAGCTTGAAGGAGGAAAAATATATACAACTATCAGAACATAGAGTCAGGCTTCCTGAAGAGCAAGAAGATAAAAACATAAAGGAAAAAATGAGTTCTACCTTTAAAACTGCCTCTCTAAATATATATATTTAGGGTTTGTACCTCAATACAAATTAGTGTAATCACATAAAAATACCTATGCGATAATGTCCAAACTGATCAATACATTAATTGAAAATGTTTTATTTAATTTCTACTAGGTACCCATCAATTTTAATGAATACTGTGAGGGACACGGGAATATATACATGAAAATTATAAGATATGATCCATTTTTCAGTTGAAAAATATCATTTTCTAGATAAGAATATAAAGCCAATATAAATAATTAAGGAACTCTTGTAGTTTCTTGGAGGTCCTTGGGTGGTGCAAACAGTTTGCATTCTACTACTACCCTACAGGTTGTCAGTTAGAACCCACCTAGTGGCACCGTGGAAGAAAGGCCTGACAATCTGCTTCCATAAAGATTACAGTCAAGAGAACCCTATGGAGCAGTTCTACTCAGTAACGCATGGGGTTGCCATGAGCTGGAATCAACTTGACAGCAACAGGTTTGGTTTGGTTTTTGTAGTTCCTTAAGCAAATGATGAAAGCTGTATTCCAGAGAGATTAATCCTTCTGCCTGGGTTAGAAAGAATGGAACCACAAAGAGAAACTAGGAGACATAAATGAGGAATGCCTGGAATCAGTTTATAGCTGAGTGTATAAATGAGAGGGATCAGAAACTGATCTCATAATCTCCTGAGAACAGTGGATCCCCAGTGCCTGGCATGTGGTAGGCATCCATTAAACATTTGCTGAATAAACTAATGTGTTGGAAGGCAATGGGTCTAAAGCTCAGGTGAAAGGATTAATCTTGGCAGGGAAAGTGATACCTCTGTCACTGAGATGAAAGAAAGGAGTGGAGAAGACAAAAATGCTTCATGTAATGGGAAAAGCAGAAACTAGAGAGTGGTTTTACATGGTGATGTGTGTTTTCTCCATGGAGTAAGAAGTGAGAATCTCTTCTGAGAATAAGGGCAGAGGAAAGAATATAAGAATAACCCATCTTCTGGGTTAACTTTTCTTTTTCGTTTCTCTCTTATTTTTTTTTAACTGTACTTTAGATGAAGATTTACAGAGCAAACTAGTTTCTCATTAAACAGTTAATACACATATTGTTTTGTGACATTGGTTGCCAACCCCATGACATGTCAACACTCTCTGCTTCTCAACCTTGGGTTCCCCATTACCAGCTTTCCTGTCCCATCCTGACTTCTCATCCTTGCCCCTGGGCTGGTGTGCCCATTTAGTCTCGTTTTGTTTTATGGGCCTGTCTCATCTTTGGCTGAAGGGTGAATCTCGGGAGTGACTTCATTACTGAGCTGTAAGGGTGTCCGGGGGCCATACTCTTGGGGTTTCTCCAGTCTCCGTCAGACCAGTAAGTCTGGTCTTCTTTTTTTTTATGAATTAGAATTTTGTTCTACAATTTTCTCCAGCTCTCTCCAGGACCCTCTATTGTGATCCCTATCAGAGCAGTCAGTGGTGGTAGCCGGGCACCATCTAGTTATACTGGACTCAGTCTGATGAAGGTTGTGGTAGTTGTGATCTGTTAGTCTTTTGGACTAATCTTTCCCGTGTGTCTTTGGTTTTATTCATTCTGCCTTGCTCTAGACGGGGTGAGACCAGTGGAGTATCTTAGATGGCCACTCACAAGCTTTTAAGACCTCAGACACTACTCACCAAAGTAGAATGAAGAACATTTTCTTTATAAGCCATGTTATGCCAGTTGAGTTAGATGTTCCCCAAGACCATGGTCCCCAAAGCCCTCAGCCCAGCAATTTGGTCCCTCAGAGAGTTTGTATCTATGGAGCTTCCATGACATTGCCTTGGAAAAGTTGTGCTGGCTTCTCCAGTATTTTGTACTGTCTTACCCTTCACCAAAGTTACGATTTATCTATTGTCTATTTAGTGTTTGCCCCTCCCACCCCTCTCCTCCTTCGTAACCTTCAAAGATTGTTTCTTTTTGTGTGTAAACCTTTTCACGAGTTTTTATAGTAGTGGTCTCATACAATATTTGTCCTTTTGTGATTGACTTATTTCACTCAGCATAATGCCCTCCAGATTCATTCATGTTATGAGATGCTTTACAGATTCACCATGTTCTTTATTGTTGCATCGTATTCCATTGTGTGTATGTACCATAGTTTGTTTATCCACTCATCTGTTGATGGACACCTTCTGGGTTAACTTTAGCTATCTATTAAAGTGAGTCATTCATAAAATGGTCATTCCCAGATCTCTCATTTCAGGATGCAAAATCCTTAGTTGGTTAATTTAAATTATGTGAATTTAAATTATCTGAGTAGAAGAATTATATTATTTTTGGCAAGTTTTAAAAACCTGAAAAAAGCAAATTTTTAAATAATTTATTCATACATATATTTGATATAGTTCATTTAATGATATATTAGGTTTAAAATTTACAATATAATCATAGGATCAAAAAAATTATTGGTAACAAATACTAAATATTTAGTAACTTGGCATTGCTGAGTGATATGACTTGTGTAAAAATAGAGATTTCAAAACTGCATATAGTAAACACTTTGTAATGAACTGTTTTAATTGATTCCTCAGGTCCCAAAATGGTGGAAGTCCAGAGTCAACAGTTTCAGATCAACTCTAAGGATGGCAAGCCACTATTTACAGCTGATGAAAAGGAAGTTGTGGTTGGTGTAGATAAACTTCGAGTAACTGGTATGTAGTAACAAGTGAGAAAAAGAATATCCCATAGAGTACACTTCTGGAAAAGCAAATTGTACTTTGGGGAAGTTTTTCTCTACAATCTTTCGGGCCAATAAGCAAAACTAGTCTTAATTTATTGACTTTTCTTCATGGCATTTCTTTTGAAATCCTTTGATATGCTTCAGAACAATGAAGTCCCTCTCATATTATCTTTGCTCACTCTTTTCTTCCATCTATTGTTATCCTTTATCTCTTTCCAGTTTGTATAACCCAAAGGTTTATCATATATTCTTCTATCACCTATACAATTAAAATATCTGTTTTTCATGTGACTTTTGCAAAATAGTCTACTTATGAGTTCCTTTTATTCCATTATATCAGGTTCTTGGGTTCCCTACATTTCTACAAAACCTTTTTTCTCTTTGAACTAAAGATTGAATAGGATTCTGGTGGGCTCTTTTTTTTTTTTTTTTTTTTTTTAATTGTGTTTTAGGTGAGGGTTTACAGAGCAAATTAGTTTCTTATTAAACAGTTAATCCACAAATTGTTTTGTGTCATTGGTTGCCAACCCCAGGATTTGTCAGCACTCTTCCCTTCTCCACTTCAGGTTCCCTGTTACCATTTGTCCAGTTTTCCTGTTGCTTTCTGCCTTCTTGTCTTTGCTTTTGGACTGGTGTGCCCATTAGTCTTGTATACATGATTAGACTATGAAGCACGTTCCTCACAGGTGTTATTGTTGGCCCTATAGACCTGTCTAATCTTTGGCTGAAGGATGAACCTCAGAAGTGACTTCAGTAATGAATTAAAAGGGTGTCTGGGAGCCACTCTCTTGGGGTTTCTCCAGTCTGTCAAGCCAGCAAGGCTGAGTTTTTTGTTTGTTTGTTTTTAGTAAATCTGAATTTTGTTCTACATTTTTCTCCTACTCTGCCCAGGTCCCTCTATTGTGATCCCTGTGGTAGGCTTATTTTTAGGACTGAAAAGAAAAAAATTTTATGAAAAAAAGGAAATTTTCAGAACATACTCCAAATTCACTTGCTGAGCTTCTGTAAAGACTAGTTGACATGAACAATCAAACATTTGTCAAATCTATTCCAACACTTTTCTGTACCATTCTGAAAACCAATCATAACTTTATTCTCTCCCCACTCCTCAAAAATAAATAAATAAATAAATAGAAATGTTCTCCGACATAAGAAGTCACAGTTTTATGTAATAGTTAATTCCTAACAAAACAAACTATAAAACCATAACCTAATCTTGAAGTACACTTTAAGGCAGCAGTGTCCCTGGTTTTCTTACTAAAATAAAGGACACTATGAAACCTAAGCAAATAAAATAGGTTATTGTCTTTCTTAGGCTGGGTTCTCTAGAGAAGCAAAACCAGTAAAGCATATAAATATATATAGAGAGAGAGATTTACATCAAGGAAATAGCTCACACAGTTGTAGAGGCTGTAATGTCCCAAGTCCGTGGGTCAGGATAGAGGTTTCTCCTGATTCACGTAGCCACAGGGGCTGGCGAACCCAAGATCAGCAGGTTGGAGAGCAGGGATGTTGCTCACCATTTGCGAAGATCAACAAATCTCAAAATCGGCATGCCAGACGGCAGGTAATCTGCTAGCTCAAGTCCCAAGAACCGGAGGTCAGATGAACAGGAGCCAGCTGCAGGATCCAGAACGAGCAAAAGCCCCCTGAGCCCTGCCAGAACATCCACCCACACTCAATGCAAGGCACAAGCCCAAGGAAACTCCCCTTCACCCAATTGGCTACTCACAGTAGATCCCATTATGGGGATGATCACATATCAAATCTCAACAGGGAAGTGACCACAATATCACACAACTGCCAAAACACTGAGACTCATGGCCCAGCCAAGTTGATACACAATCTTAACCATTACATTGCCTAATAAAGTGCCTTCATCCATCCAAAATCTGCTATTGTGTAGTTTTGAGAATATGGAGTTTTTAGATTTAGATTATATTCTTACCTCAACATTTACTAGCTGCATGACTTCAGACAAATTACTCAGTCTCTCCTGTTTCCTCACTTGTAAAATGGATTAATAATACCTACTTTACCAGCTTTGCTGGATTAAACAATACGATGTATGCAAAGGAAAGCAAGGTTCTTGGTAGAGTATTATTGCCCTCCAGGGCAATAAGAACTGCAGGATAAACAGTTTGAGCAAGAGCATACACTGCCTCAAACCCAAGCCTCCCTACACAAGACATCAGTGAAGTGAGCATCTACCTTTTCTAGCCCAGAGCTCCTTCCAGGACATGATTACAATTAGTGAACAAGAGAATCTGCATTTCTAACAGGCTCCTAGGCGATGCTGATGCTTCATTTCTGGGGAACATATTATGAGAATCGCTGCCCTCCCGCTGACTTTACCAGAGTCAGTGGGAGAGCAGTATCTAGAAGTTCTCCCTACAAACATGTTCAAGTTAACCTTGTTAAAGATAAGTCACATGCTTCTTTCATAACATGTCTTTGTGGGATGCACAGATTTCTCCCAAACTTCTCATCCGCAGGGAAGCTAACTAGAGCCTCTGTACCCTCATCTCTAACTACTATATTACTTAGACTTTTACCCTCATCATCATACAGTAACTTGGAGATCTTGTTGCTAGGGCAACTGTGAACCACTGTGTGAATTGTACAATCTTCACCCAAACCTTAACTCTTCTCAGTTTCCCAATACAGGTAGTCCCTGACTTACGACAGGGTTCTCTGTTCTGACGACTCCATCATAAATCAGTTCTGATGTAAGTTGTGTCATAGCATAATTCAAAATCCTTACTCTGTAAAGATTTAGATAAAGAGTTATATTGAAGAAATAGGACAGCTTGAGCTGGGCACCACTAAGGGGAAGTACAAAGTGCTCCTGCCAAGGTCAGGCAAGGAAGGATTTTTATATACATTTTTTGCAGAACCAAGAGAGGAAAAAAAAAATCTTCCTTTATATCTGTTAATCTATTTCTGTCACACATTTCCTGAGAACAGCCTGTGCAAACATTTTTTCTGAGAACAATCTTGACATACTTCTTCCTGGAACATTCTTATTTGACTTTTTTCTTTTTTCGTTTCTGCTAATGGTTAAATTAGTTGGTTACCCCTCCCCTGCTCACCCAGAAGTGGTGTGGACTTAACCCATTGTTGTAAGCCCAGCTTGAATGCCTCAATTTTGAAACTTTGCTAGCACATTCCCCCTTTTGATCAAACCCTCACTAGGTGATGCTGATCACCCACAATAGAGTAACCTTTCTTCTGCAAGGACTCTGTTTGTTTTAGCCAAGGGTTTTAGATGGTCAGGACCTTTTCTTCACCTTGTTAGGTTAAGAGGTCTCATCTTCAAGGTGAGTTGACTTTGTCAGGATTAGTGCAGCAGACAAGGCCGCATGGAAGGGACATATTCAGGCTGAACTCAATAAAAGTCAAGACACAACACTCTGGGGAATGAGAAAGGGTTGTCTTCCAATGTTTCAGTCCTGGAAGACCAGCATGAGTCTGTACAAACTTTATATTATGAATTCCCTCAAAATACATAACTCTCTGCATAGCAATGGGAATTCCTTTCTGGCTACAAGAATTAGATAAGCATTTCATACTACATTTAACCTTGCTTGCTGACAGAGAAGAAAAGTTGAAGCACTTACTGATGAAGATCAAAGACTACAGCCTTCAGTATGGATTATACCTCAATATAAAGAAAACAAAATCCTCACAACTGAACCAACAAGCAGCATCATGATAAATGGAGAAAATATTGAAGTTGTCAAAGATTTTATTTTACTTGGATCTACAGTCAATGCCCATGGAAGCAGCAGTCAAGAAATCAAATGACACATCACATTGGGCAAATCTGCTGCAAAAGACCACTTTGAATATTGAAAAGCAAATCTGTCACTTTGAGGACTAAGGTACACCTGATCCAAGCCATGATATTTTCAATCACCTCGTATGCATGTGAAAGCTGGACAATGAGTAACGAAGACTGAAGAATTGATGCCTTTGAATTGTAGTGTTGGCAAAGAATATTGAATATACCATGGACTGCAAGAAAAATGAACAAATCTGTCTTGGAAGAAGTACATCCAGAGTGCTCCTTGGAAATGAGGATGCTGAGACTTCATCTCATGTACTTTGGACATGTTACCAGTCCCTGGGAAAGAAATCATGCTTGGTAAGTTAGAGGGAAAAACAGGAAGACCCTCGATGAGATAGATTGACACAGTGGCTGCAACAATGGGCTCAAACAGCAACAATTGTGACGATGGCACGGGACTGGGATGTGTTTCATTTTGTTTTACATAGGATCACTGAGTCAGAAATGACTCAACAGCAACAACACAATAATAATTACAAGAGTTAAACTATTTAATCTAGTTGGCAATATGGAGCACAACTATGAACTAATGCCACTGGGTAGCCAACTAAAGATATCTAAGAAGGGATAGTCAGGCATGGGAGGGATTGAATGCAACCAAGTAGGCCTTTGATGAATTTCCTAATATCTTGTTTCTACTTCTCCTGTGGTGTTTATCCAAGCACCAAACCAAAAACAAACCCATTGCCATCTAGTCAATTTTTAGTCATAGGACCCTGGAGGACAGCAAAACTGCCCCATAGGGTGTCCAAGGCTGTAATCTTTACAGAAGCAGACTGCCACATCTTTCTCCCATGGAGCAGCTGGTGGGTCCCAACTGCTGACCTTTTGGTTAGCAGCTAAGCACTTAACCGCTGCACAACCAGCACTCCTTCTATCTAAGTACAGCAGGAGATATTAGCAGTGGCACAAATTCCACCTTGTTTGGCTAAAATAAAGTCAAGAACTATTCAGTTGTCTTATACAACCTTAGATAGGGAATCTAAAGACTTTTGTTGAGCAGCCATTCCATTGCAATATCATCAGCAGTTTGATCCATTGTAGCAGATAATTTGTGAATAGATTTTTCAAGCTGAAGGATGCCACAGTTGGGTAGAAGTGCTCGAAGGAATACCTATCCCATTCCAGACTTGTTGACTATTGGATTATGATCCGGAAAAGAGTCTCTTTTATTTCAAATTAGAATCTTTAAGCTGTTAGTCCAATGTAAGCTATAATGTCCAATTTCCCTTATAAGAGTTAATATCTAGTGGGACTCCCATAAGGGCTAGCATGCATTGACCTCTCATTCTCCAGCCATCTAAGCAAGGCAGGGCCCAAGCCTAGGGTTCATCTCTTGGGTTTGGGTCTTTCATTGTGCTGCAATTGGATTCTCTCCATAAAAATACATACCCATGAGGAGTACAGATCATATTGTTTCCAATGTAATTGTCTGGGAATGTAATGGTTTTATTGACCTGCTTGAGCCAGTTTTCAGTAAAAGAATTATTATAAATGGATAAATGCCATAATCTCAATGAGCTCCAGAGTTTAGTGCAGAGGGAGGTATAGCTCTGTTTAGGCAGTTTGGTAATCAGTGTGCATTCTGAGATAGATTTATGGAATACCTAGGAGTCAGTATATTGGAGTGGAAGTTCATTTCGGGAGTACTGTAGTAGGTTAGCAAACTTAGCAAGGGGACCAGGTAAATGTACCTTGAAACAAATGGAGAGATTTGTCCCTCATTTTATAATACAGATTAGATTAAAACATGGTACTTGAGGTTAAACTGACAACATAGGGGAATGCCACAGTCTAACACTTACAGCTCTCTTAAAAGTAATGTTACGATTAACAATAGCATTAGATATATGATTATAATTCAATACAGGGGATGCTAACGTGTTTGAATTTTCATGTCCAGATCAGGGATGAGGATGACAGGTCTAACATTCAGTCAAATTGCTAACACTAGCCACTGATTGAGCTAACTTAACAAATACATTTTCATTCCATCCATTAGAAGAAGTCACTAAAAGGAGAAGGATGGAGACTAAGTAGACCTTCATGTTGGACAATTTATAAGAGATAAGATGGCAATTATAAAGCAGGGCTAATAACATAAGGATGGTTACAATTATAAAGCAAAGTCCATAAAATTCAGTAACATGCATGAGATCTTGTTCTGTGAACTTGAGGCTAGCATTCTACTTCTGTGGCCCTTGAAATGTTTTAGGGTAATCTTTAGTTCTCCAGAAGTCTGACTAATCCATAGAGATGTCTTAGCTTTTTTTTAGGTGCGACAGATGTATCTAGGGTTTGACTCCCTCTAGTTTGGCAGCACACAGGTTGGTGAGGAGTACTAGATATGACCCTTTTCAATGAGGTTTTAAGGAGTCTTTTAATTGATGTCTTTTCCAATATACATATTCTCCTAGGGAAATATTAGGTAATTTGGGAGGCATTGGCTTCTGGTCATCAAAGCCTTCTTTAACCTGTGAAAAATATTCTTTAGAGCATTGGGCTAAAGATTGACAATATTTAGCAATTCAGGTTCAACAATATTAGAGTCAGTGCAAACAACTAAGGGGACAATCATGGGTTTCCTGGTAATTATCTTGTATGGGGTAAGTTTATGTAATCTAAATGGGGTGGACTTTAAGTTCAAAAGAACCAAGGGGAAGACCTTAGTCCAAGGCAAACTCAAGGTTTCACAGAGCTGGGCTAATTCAGTTTTTGTTAGGCTATTAGTCCTTTCCATTAAGCCAGAAGATTGGGGGTGATAGGGGGTACAATTTTAGCTTTTTCCAAAGGTTTGTGGCTTGGTTTTTGACTCAGGAATTTATTCTTTTGAACCTTTGCTTTCGTAGTAGATTGTACAAAGAATAAAATTGACTCTTTAACCCAGTAATCAAAGAAACACAATTCTTTGTTTTATATGTTATTTGACATTAAAGCTCTTAAAAATTCTCACAGATTAATCCATCAAGCTTTTACCCACAGCAAATAAGAACTTTGATCATATCAAATAAATTCCCTTTTCCATAAATAAATCATATTTTGTATAATATCTAGCTTAAGTTACTTAAAAAGGTTTGTTTTTAAGATTTTGTTTTCAAGGTTGACATAAATATAAAAATCTTTGTCAGAACAAATTTATTTTCATTAATTCCAGGGAATATTAGGACTATTTAACTTATGTAAGTGCTTATTTATTATTAATCTGATCAGAGTAAGTTTTTTGAAGAAATATTATAATCTAATTCAATAATACTACCCAGAGGTGGGAAATTATTACATTTACATAACACTATCTCTTTATAGGATCCTTTAGAGAAGAAATTTTATAATTATTTGTCCTTCTTAAAGCAGTTATGAAAATAAACAATTCATCCATTTTCAGTGCACTTTTCAAAATAGACTAATTTATATTAAAGTTTCTCAGAGTAGCTACTAAAATCCCAGATCATAAAACAGGTGCAAAAAGCAGTTTCTATTGGAAGAGAAAAGGACTGAGATTTAAGACAGCCTCATGAAAAACTTCAGCTGCTAGCCATGGCCTCTAACTTGATACTAGACAGAAACTCAGACACAACACTTTAGACTTGAAGCAAGATTCCAGAACAAAACAAAACAGAGAAACTACATAGACTCTTTGGGATGTAGGGTCAGTTCAAAAAAAACTAGGTTTATACAATACCATACAACATAAGCAATTCAGTTTCTTAAAACATATACAACAATTCTCTGGTAAGATCGACCCAGTTCAACAGGGGAAAAAAAAAAAAAACCAGGTCCTAAATAAACTCATTAATTTGCCAGAATCTTGAATGGAGGGATTTCAGACCTCTGACAAAACCTGAGCATCAAATAAAAGTTCTCCAGAGGGGAAAAAAAAAGGCAATGCAAATGGGAACTCATTTTCCCAAAATGAACATTGAAATTTTAAATAATTTCAAGTATTTTCAGCTTACAGTGTTTTTGAACATGAATCCCGGACCAGCATCCCAGTAGGGGGAAATCCAAGGTCATTTATCAACCATGTTAAGAATAGGTGGAAACTTTGGTCTCTCAGAGTCAAATTAAATTCTTAGTAGAGAGTCTGCCAGGTTTGGTTGATGTTTTGTTTCACTGTGTGCCTTTATTGCATGAGAGTTTTCTTGTGGCTGGTGGGCAGCCTATTGCTCTGGCCCATCTCATATCCCAGCTTATCCTCTTACAGGTGTCTTTCTGTTGGTAAGCACACTAGAGGTTTTTAAGCTCGAAAAGTTGCCCACATTTTTGCAGCTTAAAAATTCTGGGATTCCTTCATAACAACCATACAAAACCTGGTTTCAATCTTTTTGAACCTTATTCATTCTGCCAGATAGCGACTTATTTTCTTAAATATACTAACCTGTAACCCCGTAGCCCATTGCCGTTGAGTGGATTCTGACTCATAGCAACACTATAGAACAGAGTAGAACTGCCCAATATGGTTTCCAAGGAGTGGCTGGTGGATTTAAACTGCCAGTCTTTTTGTTAGCAGCCAAGCTTTTAACCACTATGCCACCAGGCCTCCTTAAATATGCTAGTTTCTCTACTTGAGTGCCCTAAAGTAGCTACTGATTTTCTAAACTGTCTTGATGTCTTTTAGAAGCTCCTAATTACCAATCAAAATAGGCATCCATCAAGATTGTTTAATTTGGGAGCCTCTCTTTTCCAATTTACTGCACAGAAAAACCAAAAGTTCAAAAGAACCTCAAAGCAGCCACTGATTTTCCAAACTGTCTCTGGTAAGGTTACACCAGGCAAACAAAAATGCACAGATTAAAGGATCAAAGTGTTTGTCCATGTAGTAGGCAGGAGTCTGGAGGGCGGCTCTGAGCTGCCTCTAGACTTGGCATTTCCCATGTTTCTGGCACACAAAGTGCACTTGCAAGAAGAAACAAATTCAACCATAAAACTCGAAGAACTACTAATACAGGAAAGTGGAACTTGAATTCAAGAGGTCATTTACCTTAGAGCAGCTCCCAAGAGTTCGTGAAAGTGAAGAGCCCAAGTAGCTCGGCTGGTACCAGAATCCAAGTCCTTGAAGGCTCTCTGGGGCCACGAAAGATAATGCACCTTCAAAATCCCACTTCTGACACCAGAAATGTCATAGTGTAATTCAAAATTCTTACTCTGTAAAGATTTAAGTGAAGAGTTATTTTGAAGAAATACAATAGCTCTAGCTGGGCACCACTAAGCAGAAGTACAGAGTGCTCTGCTGAGGTCAGGGAAGCAAGGGTTTTATATACATTCTTTGCAGACCCAAGAGAAGAAAAAAAATTCTTCATATCATTTAATCTATTTCTTACACACATTTCCTGAGAACAGTCTGTGCAAACATTTTTTTCTGACAACAATCTTGACATACTTCTCCCTGGAACATTCTTACTTAACTTTTTTTTTTTTTTTTCCTGAGAACTGTTAGTTGGGTACCCTTCCCCTGCTCACCCAAAAGTGGTGTGGATTTAACTCATTGTTGTAAACCCAGCCTGAACACCTCAATTTTGAAACTTTGCTAGCACAATCAAATACTTCATTGTTCTTTACTTTTCATTATTATTGCCTTTTATTATCAGTATCTTTATAAATAATAACATAGAACATCTGCAAGTGAACATCTGAGAATGATAACATCAGCAAATTACATACTGCAACATTGTATGTAGTACATATTTAATTATAAGATGTACCCCCCCCCCCAAAAAAAAAGATGGTTGTTGTAACTCAAATAAAGTCAGGGACTTCCTGTGTGCTTTTGGCTTTCCTAAATCTTGTGACTAAAGAAAAACAAGACATTCATCAATGCTGGCTGTTTTCTCTCCGTGTTTTGTTTTTCTATCCAAGATCTGACACACTCTCTACATTATCTAACTCAGGGTTTCTCAGCCTTGGGACCATTGACATTTCCAGCTGGATCACTTTTTGCTGTGGGGGCTGTTCTGTGCATTGTAGGAAGTTTAGCAGCATCCCTGGCCTCTACACACTAACAGTAGCAACCTACCTTCCACTCCCAAGACGTAACAACCAAAAATGCCTCCAGGCATTGACAAAAGTCCTCTGGGGGAAAAATTGTAAGATATCCTGAGCATAGAACCCACATGAGTTTCTCTGGGCTGTTGAGCTACAGAACTTCAAGCTAATAGATAGAAATCGTTTACAATAGCTAAGCTTGTTGTAGTTGTTATCAACAAGAGAAAACTAATACAGCCATCATACAATTCCTATTGTGTTAGGAAAATTACACACACAAAAACAAACTTGATTTATTCCTTATTTATTTGATATAATTTCATAGTTATTATAAAATACAATAAGAATATTTAATCTTTCAAGGTAAACAAACAAACTGCCTTAGTTATCTAGTGCTGCTATAACAGAAATACCACAAGTGGTTGGCTTCAACAAACAAAAGTTTATTCTCTGACAGTCTAGTAGGCTAGAAGTCCAAATTCAGGGATCACCTCCAAGGGAAGTCTTTCTCTCTCTGTCAGCTCTGAAAGAAGGTCCTTGTCATCAATCTTCCCCTAGACTAAGAGCTTCTCAGCACAGAGACCCTGGCTCCCAGCACTGTTTTCTTGCTAGTGTGAGGTCCCACTGTCTCTCTGCTCGCTTCTCTCTTTTATATCTCAAAAGATATTCTCTTAAGACACAATCCAGTCTTGCAGATCTCATCAACATAACTGCCGCTAATCCATCTCATTAACATCATAGTGATAGGATTTACAACAAATAGGAAAATCTCATCAGATGACAAAATGTTGGACAATTACAATACTGGGAATCATGGCCTAGCCAAGTTAATACACATATTTTGGGGAGACATAATTCAATCCATGACACAAACAAACAAACAAAAAAAAACCAGACCAGTTGCTGTCAAGTCAGCTTCAATTCAGGGAAACCAACTTGTGTCAGAGTAGAACTGTGCTCCATAGGATTTTCAGTGGCTGATTTTTCAGTAGTAGGTTGCCAGGCCTTTCTTCTGAGGAACCTCTGGATGGACTCCAACTTTTTGGTTAGCAGCCTAACATGTTAACCGTTTGCACTATTCAGGGATTCCTCTTTCAAGATAAAGTCCCATTCAAATTTTTCCCCAATATTTGCTATAAAAGATTAGGCCTGTGTAGATGGATGGACTCCAAGTGGCCTTTCCCTTTACCATTGTGGACATCCAAGTGTTTTTTCTCAAAGATCACCATGACAGCCTATAAAAGCAGGAATCCCTGGGCAAAAAGTGAAGGCAGAGAGCCCAATGACGAGATGCTTGGAATGGTCCATGGGAGAAATAAAGAGTGAATGGCTGTGAGGGTGCAGAGCAGGTGACGACTTTTTTAGAGATATATTTTAACTTGCCCAACTGCTGCTTTCACATCTGAGCATCTCTTTATGATCAGCCAAAGCAGCAGGAGCTGGCATCCAAGGGAAGAAGAATGATAGGAGAAAAGACAGGGAGCCAGCTTATCTCTGGGACTGAAAACACGACTTGAAAGCATCTCCCACTTTTTTTCCCTTTAGTCACTTGCACAACTGCCCTAAGCATGGGTGGGTGTAAGGAGGCAAGCAGGGAGGGAAGTGGTTCCTTCTTTAGGATGGTGCACCCCAACTTGTGACTTGTATAAATTCCTAATTGTCTTGGATAAAGGAGAGTTATCTTGCCATTGCCATCATCTTTCGTGGTCAGAGAACAGGATGAAACATCTCTTTAATTCTTAAGCATCTTCAATATAGACTTCAGTCAAATAGGAAATGGAAGAATAATTTTAAATCTGATTTATGGAAGAGATCGAACAATTTCACAAACTCAGTTTGAAATTGACCTAGGACTTTAATCAGTCTCATTTTTACCCTAAAAATGGAATTTGTCACCAAATGACCAAAGTTAGAATGTCTCTTTTTCTAAGCTCAGTTACAGAATATATTATTGGAATAGCATCAGAATGTAGTCTTCAAAAAAAAAGTATTATATACTATTGTCAGAACTGACTTCTTGCAGATGATCAATTGTTAGTTTGACTGTCCTAAATGTATTTTGGCTCTTTGGCAACAGTTTTCTAGGCTGTGTTCATTACCCAACATTAAGGAAGAAAAATAAGATTTTGTAATAATACCCAATTCCCATCACTAACGAGAAAAACAAGATTTAGTGGTAGGCTCCTTTCTTAGTCATCTAGTACTGCTATAACAGAAATATCACAAGTGGATGGCTTTAACAAACAGAAATTTGTTCTCTCACAGTCTGGGAGGCTAGAAGTCCGAATTCAAGGTGCCATCTCCAGGGGAAGGCTTTCTCTCTCTGTTGGCTCTGGGGGAAGGTCCTTGTCATCAATCTTCCCCTGGTCTCGGAGCTTTACAGTGCAGGGACTCTGTGTCCAAAGGACATACGCTCCTGGCTCTGCTTTTTTGGTGGTGTGAGGTCCCCATGTCTTTCTGCTCGCTTCTTTCTTTTATATCTCAAAAGAGACTGACTTAAGACACAACCTAATCTTATAGATTGAGTCCTGCCTCATTAACATAACTACTGATAATCCCACCTCATTACATCATAGAGATAGGATTTACAACACATAGGAAAATCACAACAGATGACAAAATGGTGGACAATCACACAATATAGGGAATGATGGACTAGGCAAGTTGATATGCATTTTTTGGGGGGTGGGACACAATTCAATCCATAACAGCTTCGTTCAGTTTTTTTTTTATCCCTTTCTGTGCAGCTAAGCAAGATTGCATAAAGTTAAAAATGATGTTGTAGAAATGCTGGAATTACCTAAAAGGTCACTAACAAAAAAGGACCTGGAGAGTAAGATTTCAACAACTGAAGAAGTGAAAATAAACAAGGATAAATAAAAAGACATGAAGACAGTTATCTAGAAGTTGCTTATAGATCATTGTACCCCCAAGTACAAATCCAAGAACTAAAAATACTTTGTAACACAGCCCTGTGGACAGCTGATGAACCTGGTACTACTGTCAACAATCTTTGAGCTGAAAAGAATAAAAGGCCCAATTAAAACTGGCTTAAACTAAAAGGACATATATTAACTCACATAAGAAATCTAGCATTAGGATATCTCCATGTTGATTAATTCAGTGGCCAGTATTATTTTACTCCAGCTTTGCTTCTTTGTAAGTATGATAACTTTCCCTTTTTGGTTGCATCCAAAAGGTTGCATCCAAATTGATGGATACATCAATTCCAAGCGTCAACTTCTTTGTACAATGACTTCTCTAAGCATTGATAAAAGGCTCCAGATGGCCTCTAGTGATCTGGCTTCTTTAATTTAGTCTTCTAGCCAAAATTCTCCTCGCATTAAATTACTTGCCTTTCTTGGTAATTGGCATTTAGTTGAATTTTGCTTTTTAAACTCAGTGTAATAGATTTTGATTTTTAATGAGAAATTCAAGTCATTTACATTCATTTAGAAAACTGCTCTATTTGGGCTTATCTATGTCATTTTGAATATGATGCCTTTGAATTATGGTGTTGGAGAATAATGAATATGCAATGGACTGCCAGAAGAACAAACAAATCTGTCCTGGAAGAAGTACAAACAGAATGCTCCTTAGAAGGGAGGATGGCAAGACATCATCTCCTGTACTTTGGACATGTTATCAGGAGGGATCAGTCCTTGGAGAAGGACATCATGGTTGGTAAAGAGGGTCAAAAAAGAGGAAGACCTTCAACAAGATAGGTTGACACAGTGGCTGCAGCAATGGGCTCAAACATAGCAACGATTGTGAGGATGGCATAGGACTGAGCAGTGTTTTCTTCTGGTGTACATAGGGTCCCTATGAGTCAGAACCAACTTGATGGCACCTAACAACAACAATAACATGTAACTTTGAAGACTAAGGTGGACTAAGGTTAACCTGACCCAAGCCATGGTATTTTTAATCACCTCATATGCATGTGGAAGCTGGACAGTGAATAAGGAAAACCAAAGAATTGATGCCATTGAATTATGGTGTTAGAAAAGAATATTGAGTATACCATGGACTTCCAAAAGAACAAACACATCTGTCTTGGAAGAAGTACAGCCAGAATGCTCCTTAGAAGTGAGGATGGCAAGACTTTGTCTCACGTTCTTTGGACATGTTATCAGGAGGGATCAGTCCTTGGAGAAGGACATCATGCTTGGTAAAGTAGAAAGTCAGCGAAAAGGAGGAAGACCTTCAGTGAGATGCAGTGACACAGTGGCAGCAACATTGGCCTCAAACATAGCAACAATTTTGAGGATGGTGCAGGACTGGGCAGTGTTTCTTTCTGTTGTACATAGGGTTACTCTGGGTTGGAATCAACTCTATGACACCTAACAACAAAAACAACAATGTAATATTATTTCATTGTTTTTATTTTTTAATCTTGTGGACTTTGAGTCTGAAAGAAGTGTGGTGTATAGGGAGATGGAAAGGGGCTAGCTCATGCAGAGTCTTGTAGGCCATATAAGGACTTTGGATTTGTTTTAAATACAATGGTTTTGAAGAGGGTACTTCTTGACTAATTATACATTTTAAGAAGATCAATCTAACTATTACACAAAAGAATAGGAAAAATTGTTGGGAGGAAAGAATGGAAGTGGGAAGAGCAGTTAGGAGGATGTTGTTGTAGTACAGGCAATATAAAATCGTGTTCTGGACCAAGGTGGTAGCAGTGTGGTTAGAGGGACATGAATGGCTCCAAATAACACAGGGATTTCCTAATAGATCAGATAAATGGTCATCATTCAGGGAGGAAATCAAAGACGATATTTGTTTCTCAGTGATGGCATCATTATCTGAGTAATGGGGAAGACTGGGGAGGAGGAAATACATTTGCATGGCAAAAGAAATTAAAAGTTAATGTTTTAGACACTTAAGTTGAAGATACCTATGAAATAGCCAAATGGATCGTTAGTTCAGCTACTGAATATGTGAGACTATTTATTGCTCCTAAGAGAGGTTTGGATTAGAGATATAAATGTGGGTGTCATCAATCAACAGAGCTCTAAGAAGCGCCAAGATTGGAAGCCAGATAAAGTAGGAGTAGCCACCACAGAAGAATGAGAAAAAGCAGACAATATGTTGGGAAGAAAAGCAGAAAAGACATTTTCCTGATACCAAGACAGATTATGCGCCAGCAATTTGGGTTTAGGAAAGATGAGGACAGAAATTTCCTTTGGCTTTCTATAATGAAGATAATTATTATCTTAATGAGACTATTTTCATTGGAGTAGAAGGGCAAACAGCAGTTTAAAATGCTTGCAGAGTGAATGGAAAGGAAGGCAGTAGAAATATTATGTGGAAATAACTTATTAAGGAAGTTTGGCTATGAAGGGGAGCAAAGGGATTTTTTGCACAACCTGAAAAGTTTGTATTAGCCCATAAGTGCTCAATACATGTATGAAATTAATCTTAATAAACAGCTGTCATGTAGATACAAAATTCTAACTTAATGTTCCAGTATATTTTACCCACAGTTTGAATAGAAGTATTAATATTGGACTCTATACATTTCTATAACTAAAATGCCTAGCAATGGTGGAGTGTTGGAAGCAACTTGGAGAAAATTCCCACCCAGTTGTTGAGCTCTGTCCATGATCTCCACAACTGGTGGACACACCCCTCTTCAGTTGCCTTCACCACCCTTTCAACCCATCTCATACCACAGATCTTACTGCAGATCTTTGCATGGGTATCATTCATCACAAATTTCTCTAGAATTCATAAGAGAAGAATGATGTCAGTCAAATATTCCTGATACTTTACAGTGAAAATGACCAAACCTTTATTATATCTAAATCTTTGAGACTTATATTCTAGAAAAAAAGTTAACATTATGAAACTGAGCTTTTTTTTTTTTTTTTGTGCCTGTTTTCATTATATTTTCCTGTATAAATAATGCAAATTGTGCAGGGTCATTTAATGCATGATTTATATAATGACTTTTTATAGTGGATTTATTTTCTCTGTCTAAAATGTAGGTCTTACAACTTCAAATAATGTGTTCCATTTTCCTCAAGGAACAGATGCTACACCAATTATATTTTTTCATATAATCTTGGTTCAGAATTTTTAAATGAGTATAAACATAAAGGAAATATAATTACATTGAAGTTTAACAACCATTTACTGAAAATTCTTTTATGAAACCATTAAGGGAACTTCCACTTTGTCATATGCAGGTAGATTCTGCAGACTATTTACTTTGGAGCTGAATAGTAATAATATAATCAAGATCATATAATTTGAGAGTTTAAATTTTCTATGATAGAGAAACTTCTGGTCTCGTTTAAAGATAATACATTTCAGTTTGTAGATTGTATTTCTGCCTATAAGTACATTACCATAATCACATGTAGCTGTAATATAGCTAACTATGGTCATATTAGAAGATAAGTAATTGGCATACATTTAAAAACTAATTATGGAGTCATATTTCCTCGTAAAATACTGCCACTGGCATTCTTAGAACAATTTCAGCTGGTAGAGGAAAAAATAATTGAAGTTGTGCTCAAATAAAAACTGCCTATGCAATTGGAATACATTGACATTGCTAGCTTGGTTTTACCAAGGGTCTATACTTATATACAGTAAAATGTGTTGATACTTTTTTCTCAATCAGCATATCTTTTTGTTTATGTTAAGATAGATAAAATAATCACACAAAAGTTTATGGGATTCCTCTTGTGCCTATTATCTCAGCTATGTAAAGGAATAGGTTTTTTTGTTTGTTTTTTATTTATTTAAAAGGCTCATCCTAGGGTCCTCTCATCAAAGCATACTTTTGTTTCAAACAATGCTTTCTAATCCAAAGACAATACATACACTTGAAGTATGAAACTATACTTAGCACATCTCTGCTTATCTTATTAGTGATTGACTTGAAATATATTTTTTCTTTTATATTTTGCAAATCAGGAGAAGCAAATTATCATCTTAAATTATAGCCCCTCCAAGCCAAAAAAATGTCTATATTTCAGGCAAACCAGACCTTGTACTATGAAGTTTGATTGGCACAGTTTACTGTGGAAACTCCAAAGCTTGGTGTAATCTTACTTTACATAATGGTCACCATTATAATTTAGGTTTGACTTAAGTAGTATTTTAAAGAGATGTGTTATAGTGTATATATATGAGGATCTGTTCTTTATCTGAATATAAGTTGCATATACTATAATTTCATAAAAAGTTACTCTTCACTTATATTCCTTTATGTTCTGTTCATTATGATTTTTATGTTCATTATGCTACTAAATCTCTCTTATGATTTAAAATTTTCATTTTGTGCTTAAGCCTCCTTTACTTACATGCCACAAACCATTATTTTTTTATAAGGACTTTGAATATGAGCTTTTGTTATGTCTTCATATTTAAACAAAATTACTAGAGAAGCTGTTATTATAACAAGGTTAGTACAGTTAGTAAATCACTTTTGGAAGAAGTACAGCCAGAATGCTCCTTAGAAATGAAGATGACAAGACTTGTCTTGCTTACTTTGGACATCATCAGGAAAGATTAATCACTAGAAAAGGATATCATTTTTGGTAACTTGGAGGGTCAGTGAAAGCTAAGGAAACCTTCCGTGAGATGGATTGACATAGGGGCTGCAACAATGGGCTCAAACATACCAATAATCATGAAGATGGCACAGGACCCGGTAAGGTTTTCTTCTGTTGTATATAATGTCACCACGAGTTGGATCAGACTCGACAGCAACTAACAACAACATAGTAGTATTGTGGAGAAAATACGAGGGCATGTTTCACCTAACTTAAGGGCTGCTGACAAGAACTTTCACACATGGTTATGATGTCTCATCCTCGTTCCTAGGAAACTTTCACCTGCTGCAGTGACCCAAGCAATTTTTTTCAATGCCTAATATCAAAATGGAGTCCCTGGATGGGGCAAATGATTAAGCATTCGGCAGCTAATCAAAATGTTGGTGGTTTAAATCCATCCAGAGGTGCCTTGGAAGAAAGGTCTGGCAAGCTACTTCCAAAAGATCATAGCCATTGAACATCCTATGGAGCACAGTTCTATTCTGACACGCACGGGTTCACCATGCCATGAGTCGGAATTGACTGGATGGCATCCGGTTTTGTTTGTTTGTTTGTTTGTTTGTTTTGTGGGGGGGAATATCAAAATTAGTACAAAGGAGATTAGAAAATACACCTTTTAATTGTTTTCCATATTTCCTAAAGTGAAAGACTGCGCAATGTGAGGATACTTCCTGAGCCCTTTCGAAACTGAGTGAGAAAAAAACAATTATTTGTAAAATGGAGCTGCAGCCCCTGAACCAGAGACAGGCCCTCAGATAGGAACAGGCCACTTCAGGAAATGGTGATGGGGCTAAAGGCCATATAGTACTGCTTACCTTGTCTGTATGCATGCCCATAAAACTCAAGCAGAGAAAGACTCTAAATGGAATATGAAAGGTTCATTTGTATTTCTATACTGAAGCCTTTAATTCCCCAATAAGCTGGATGATTCTTTCTTTCCTAGCCACACTTTACATTTTCCTGACCCTGGACCATTGCTCTTTTTGGAAATCCTTGCCCACAAAGTCTATATGTTCACAAATGTCTATTTATTTTAAGCTTTGGATCAACTGCATTTTACTATACAAAATCATACCTGCTGCCTTAATTTAAATTAGTTCCTCCCTGCTGATGTTGTTGTTAAGTGCCATCGAGTCAGTTCAGACTCAGAGACCTTATGTACAACAGAACGAAACACTGCCCAGTCCTTCGCCATCTTTACAATCGTTGCTGTTTAAGCCCATTGTTGCAGCAACAGTATCAATCCATCTCGTTGAGGATTTTTCTCTTTTTCACTGACCCTCTACTTTACCAAGCATGATTCCTTCTCTAGGGACTGGGCTCTCCTGATAACATGTCCAAAGTACATGAGCCAAAGTTTCACCATCCTCACTTAATTTGTTTAATTCGTTTCATGTTATTTATTGTACTTTTTTATTGATTCATCTGTGCCTTTTGTTTAGGTCCTGAAGGGGCTCTTTTTGAACATTCAGTGGAGACACCACTTGTCCAAGCTGACCCGTTTCAAGAGCTTAGGTAAGAATTTTGTTCAAATATAAGGAAACCTTCTTATAGAAGACACTTGGACATGTGCTGTGATAATATTTTAGTAGTTATTACCACACTGTTTCCTTATTTATTAAAAAAAAGAGAAAACAGTTTCTGTTGAGTCAACACTGACTCATGACAACTCTGTGTGTTAGAGTAGAACTGTGCTCCATAGGGTTTTCAATGACTGATTTTTCAAAAGTAGATTGCCAGGTCTTTCTTCCAAAGAGCCTCCAGGCGGACTCAAATCTCCAACTTTTAGGTTAGTAGCCAAGTACTTAACCATTTATGCCAACCTGGGAACACCCTCTTATTCCCACTGTCTCCATTGCTGTTGTTAGCTACAGTTGAGTTGCCCCCGACTCATAGGTACACCATGCACAACAGGATCAGACCATTGTGATCCTTAGGGTTTTCATTGGCTGAGTTTTGGAAGTACAGGCCTTAATACACAGCATTAATAGGATACAAACCATAACCATCAATACACAAACCCCAGAAGATAAGCTAGATAACTGGGATCTTCTAAAAATCAAACACCTATGCTCTTCAAAAGACTTCACCAAAAGAGTCAAAAGAGAACCTACAGACT
>NW_004444104.1:825147-835330 GCF_000243295.1 Trichechus manatus latirostris
CAGCACAATTGGAAGAGAGTAGTCGATGTCACTGAAGTGTGCATGTAGAAATTTTTGAAATGGTGTATCTTTGGCTATGTATATTTTCACCAAAAAAAAAAAAAAAAGGTTGAGAAGAGAGAGGGTTGCATGTCGTAGGGTTGTTAACATTATCTTTATAAACAGTGTTATGCCAACTGAGCTAGATGTTTCCCAAGACCATGGTCCCTCCCCACAGCCCTCCACCCAGCAGTTCAGTCCCTCAGGGAGTTTGGGTGTGTCTATGCAGCTTCTATGACCTTGCCTTGTACAAGTTGTGCTGGCTTCCCCAGTACTGTGTACTGTTTTACCCTTCACCAAAGTTACCACTTATCTATTGTCTATTTAGTTTCCCTCCCCTCACACCTCCCATCCCTCATAACCAACAAAGATTGTTTCTTTTTGGGTGTACACTTTTTCATGAGTTTTTACAGTAGAGGTCTCATAGAATATTTGTCCTTTAGTAATTGACTTATTTCACTCAGAATAGTGTCCTCCAGTTTGATCCATGTTATGAGATGCTTCACAGATTCATCACTGTTCTTTATTGTTGCATAATACTCCATTGTGTATGTACCATAGTTTGTTTATCCATTCATCCGTTGATGGGCATCTAGGTTGTTTCCATCTTTTTGCTGTTGTGAACAGTGCTGCAATGAACATGGGTGTGCATATGTCTATTCGTGTGATGGCTCTTATTTCTCTAGGATATATTCCTAGGAGTGTGATTGCTGGATCATATGGTATTTCTATTTCTACCTTTCTAAGGAAGTGCCATATCATTTTCCAAAATGGTTGTATCACTACACATTCCCATCAGCAGTGCATAAGAGTTCCCGTCTCCCTGCAGCCTCTCCAACTTTTGTTATTTCCAGTTTTTTTGATTCACGCCAGTAATGCCAGGGTGAGATGGTCTCTCATTGTGGTTTTAATTTGCATTACTCTAATGGCTAGTGATCGCGAGCAATTTCTCATGTGTCTGTTGGCTGCTTGAATGTCTTCTTCGGTGAAGTATCTGTTCATATCCTTTGCCCATTTTTTAATTGGATTATTTGTCTTTTTGTTGTAAAGGTGCCGGATTTTCTTGTAGATTATGGAGATTAGACCTTTGTCTGACTTGTACTGTCCAAAAATTCTTTCCCAGTCTGTAGGTTCTCTTTGAACTCTTTAGGTGAAGTTTTTTTTTTTTAATTTTTTTATTGTACTTCAGGTGAAGGTTTACAGAACAGATTCTCATGAAACAGTAGTGGGGTTCTTAACCATTGTCATAGGGCAATATGTGTACTAACTGTTTAATAAGAAACTATTTGTTCTGTAAACCTCCATCTAAAGTACAAAGAAAAAAGAATTATCTATGTGAGATCAAATTTACAACAGCAACTCAAAAGGTTTGATGGGAAGCCTAGGGGACAGTGAGTTGAAGATAATGGTGATGGAATAATTTGGAAAAGGATAGTGAGAATAGCAGCACAACTGGAAGAATGTAATTGATGTCACTGAATTGTACTTGTAGAAATTTTTGAAATGCTGTATCTTTGGCTATGTATATTTCCATGAAAAAAAGGTCCTCCAAGGTCGAGGAGGGAGAGTGTTAATATGTTACGTGGCTGTTAACCAATGTCATAAAACAATATGTATGCTGACTGTTTAATGAGAAACTATTTGCTCTGTAAACCTTCATCTAATGTACAATAAAAAAAAAATTTAAAGAAAAAAGATTATGGCCTTGGAAAACCTATGAGGCAGTTCAACTCTGTCCTGTAGGGTTGCTATGAGTTGGAATTGAAGTGACATTTGAAATTGGGTAATGGGTAGAGGGTGGAAGGGTTTTGAGGTGCTTGATAGAAAAAGCCTAGATTCCTGTGAAGAGATGGTAGGTAGAAATATAAACATTAAAAGTGTTTCTGGTGAGGTGTCAGAAGGAAATGAGGACCAAGGAAAAGCAATCTTTGTTAGAAAGAGGTAGAAACTTGGCTGAATTGTACTCTACTGCTGGGTGGAAAGCAGAACTTGTAAGTGATAAACTTTGATATTTAGCTGAGGGTATTTCGGAGCAAAATATTGAAGGTGTGCCCTGGTTTCTCCTTCTGCTTATAGTAAAATGTGAGAGGAAAGATACAAACTGAGGAAGGAACTCTTAAGTGAAAAATAACAAGCTCTTGCTGATTTGGAAAATTCTCAGCCTTTCCATTATGCAAAATATGCTAAAAGATGCTCTGGAGAGAAGGCCAAGAGTGTGGCTGACAGCCTGCTGCTGAAGAGATTAGGTGTGTAAGTCACAGATCCAGATTTCCAGTGCTTAGAGGACGAACACTTAAAAGCAAATCACACATAACTTTGCAAATTAAAGAATGGGGAAATATTTTCTAGGGAAATACTAATGGAAAGAAAGTAGATATAGCAATATTTATAGCAGAGAAAATAGAAATTTAGAAAAAAATCATTAATAGGAATAAAGAGAAACACTACTGAATGATAAAGGAAATATTTACCAATTCCATCTAACAATTAATGTATTCTGTGACTTTAATAACATGAACACTGAAATGTGTGAAGTGAAAACTGACAGGACTACAAGGAAAAATGGGGAAATTCACAATCATAGTTTCAGAGCTTAATATATTTCTCTTAGAACTTGATAGTTCAAGCAGCAGAAAAATTAGTAAGGATAATAGAAAAAAGAATTATACAGTTAATGAGCCAGATCTAATCAGTATATACATAGAATGCTACAGACAAGAAAAAAAAAGTGCAGTATACATTATTTTTCATTCACACAGACAACTGAAACCCATTGCTGTCAGAGTTGAATTCCAACTCATAGCGAGCCTATAGGACAGAGTAGAACTACCCTATAGGGTTTCCAAGGCTGCAGTCTTTCTCTTTCAGAGCAGTTGGTAGGTTCAAACCACTAAGCTTTCAGCTAGCAGCCGAGCGCTTAATCATTGCACCACCAGGGCTCCTAACACAGACAACAGTCAAAAAAATGGCCATCTACAAAGCCAAAAAAATATAAAAGATTTTCTAATTCTGTAGTGAATTCCAAAAATCAATCATACAGATCACAATCTGTGATCAAAATTCTATTTCCAAAACAAATTCCAAAGTTAAAGAACATGTTCTCTGACCATAATCAATTAAATTAGATGTCACCTGGTGGCGCAATGGTTAAGTGCTCGGCTGCTAACTGAAAGGTAGGTGGTTCAAACTCACTAACTGTCCTGAGGGAGAAAAGATCTGGCCATCTGCTCCTGTAAAGATTACAGCCCCCGAAACGCTATGGGGCAGTTCTATTATGTCATATAGGGTCGCTATGAGCCAAAATTGACTCAGCAGCACCTAACAACAACAACAGTAAAAGGATAATTAAAAATAAACATTGTTTAGAAACTAAAAATGAACTAATTAAGTAATCCATGAGTTCAGAGGAAATAATGAGGGGATTTTGAAATATTTATGACTAAATGACAATAAACATTAAGACATGCAATGCAGATGAAGTGTTATTCGGGGAAAACATGTACCTTATTTGCATTTATTTTATTTAAAAAAAAGGAAAGGATAGGATAGGGTCAAGATGGTGGTATAGTCAGACGCTTCCTGTGGTCCCTCTTACAACAAAGACCCAAAAACACAAGTGAATCGATTATATATGACAATCCAGGAGCCCTGATCATCAAAGACAAAGTTCAGAAGTCAGACTGAGTGGCAGGGAGAAGGAGAGACAGTTCAGAAGCAGTGAAGAAGTGCCAGTAGTGAGGTAGCCAGCGCCCTGCAGGCTGGGCCAGCCAGTGCACGGTGCACGTTGGCTGAGGCGAACAGTAGTGCTCAGGAAGCGTTTCACCACTTCAGGAGACCAGGCAGTGGAGAGTTTGCACAAGCCTCCGGGGCCGGGGGAAAGCGGTGTTGGACCTGCGAAAGTTAAGTGCAAGCATCTAACGTATGGCATGGGGTCAAAATAACCCCTCCCCCTCCAGGACTTTCACAGCAGAGAAGTTCCACTTTCCCTTCACCCACTCACCACCTCACTTGCTCCAACACCAGTCTGGCAGTATTCAACAACTGCCCTGCCCCCTAAGCCAGAACTAAAGGCTATCTGCACCCAAACGAGTCTCATGGCTTTAGGAAAAAAAAAAAAAAAAAACCTCTAAGCTCCCTAAGCCAGGAACTGAGGACTATCCACACCCAAACCAGTCTCCCAGCTTCAAAAAATCACCACACCCCTAAGCTTTAAACTCAGGTAAGGCATGGCGCTCTGCCTAGGCACTGGCATAAGGGGTATATGGATTTCTAACACCCTTCACCCCTGCCTAGACCTGTGTGGGCCAATTCAACACCACAGGCCCTCAGTAATGCCAAGCCCCCTAAGCCAGGAGCTCAGGACTATCCATGGCCAAACCAGTCTCACAGCTTTAAAAAATCATCACGCCCCCCTAAGCCGGGAAATCAGGACAGACGCTACCCTTTGCCCAGGCAATGGCATAAGGGGTCCATGGAATTCTAGCACCCTTCGCCCCTGCATAGACCTGTGTGGGCTGTTTCAACAGCACAGGCCCAGGTTAGCACAGAACAACAGGGCATACACCTGAAGCCTATTTTCAACTGCAGCAGCCAAGGCAGAGTTGCAGGTTCATGACATTTGACACCACCCTGCCCATTAAGCAGGGTCATCATCCACCCACATCAGGGGCCTGAGGGCTAGTGGTATCACCCATTCCATCTAGCTACCCATGACAGAGGTCCGAGAATAAGTAGTGTCTCACGGTCCTTGCAGCCAACAGCATTGATTGCCCAAAGTCTGGCTGCAAAACCCACCCACCTATGTGCCCTGGGGAACAAGGACTTACCTTCCATACAGGCACTCAAGGGCAGCCGTCAGCAACTAAGGATAAAGGAAAGGTCAACTACAAAGGAGAATCAATAAGACTAAGCTCTGACTACTCAGCAGAAACCATGCAGGTAAGAAGGCAATGGGATGACATATATAAAGCCTTGAAGGAAAAAAATTGCCAGCCAAGAATTATATATCTAGCAAAATTTTCTCTCAAATATGATGGCAAAATTTGGGCATTTCCAGATAAATAGAAGTGAAAGGAATTCGTAAAAACCAAACCAGAATTACAAGAAATATTAAAGGGAGTCCTTCAGCTAGAGAACCAACAATATCAGACAAAAACCCAGCACTAGAACATGGGACAGAACAACCAGATATCAGCCCAGATAGGGGAGTCGCAAAAATAAGTCAACACTAAAAGAATGAAAATAGAGAAACAGAGATGTCAGTAGGTAAATGATGACAACATTAAAATAAAAAAGGACTAAATAGTGCAGTCATAGGACTTTCATATGGAGAAGAAGTTAAGGTGATACCAAGAAATAAAAGATTGGTTTAAATTTAGAAAAATAGAGGTAAATATTAAGGTAACCACAAAGGAAACTAACAAATCTACCCATCAAAATAAAAAGGAAGAAAAACAAAGACTCAGCAAACACAAAATAAGCAATAATGAAATGAATGAAAAGAAAATACAAAAAGAAAAATGACTTACCACAGAAAATTAAGTGGAACAAAGAAATCGTCAACACCACACACACACACACACACACACACACACACACACACATACATCAAAATGACAGAAGTAAACTCACACCTATCAATAATTACACTGAATGTACATGGATTAAATGCACCAATAAAGGGACAGAGAGTGGTAGAATGGATTAAAAAAACATGATCCGTCTATATGCTATCTACAAGAGACACACCTGAGACGCAAAGACACAAACAAACTAAAACTCAAAGGATTGAAAAAAATATATCAAGCAAACAACAACCAAAAAAGAGCAGGAATGGCAATATTAATCTCTGGCAAAAACACTTTAAAGCAAAATCCACCACAAAAGATAAGAAAGGATGATATATAATGATTAAAGGGTCAGTACACCAGAAAGACATAACCATAATAAATATATACACATCCAAAGACAGGTCTCCAAAATACATAAACAAACTCTAACAGCATTGAAAAGAGACATAGAAAGCTCCACAATAATAGTGGGAGACTTCAACACATCACTTTCAGTGAAGGACAGAACATCTAGAAAGAAGCTCAATAAAGACATGGAAGATCTGAATGTCACAATCAACTTGACCTCACAGACATATACAAAACACTCCACCAAACAGCAACAAGTATACTTTCTTTTCCAATGCACATGGAACATTCTCCAGAATAGACTACATGTTAGGCTACAAAGCAAGCCTTAACAGAATCCAAAACATCAAAATATTACAAAGCATCTCTTCTGACCATAAAGCCATAAAAGTAGGACTCAATAACAGAAAAAGCAAGGAAAAAAATCAAATACATGGAAACTGAACAACACCTTGCTCAAAAACTACTAGATTATAGGAGAAATCAAGGACAGAATAAAGAAATTCATAGAATCAAATGAGAATGAAAACACATCTTACCAGAACCTTTGGGACACAGCAAAAGCAGTGCTCAGAGGTCAATCTATAGCAATAAATGCACATATCTAAAAAGAAGAAAGGTCCAAAATCAAAACACTGACTCCACAACTTGAACAAATAGAAAGAGAGCAGCAAAAGGAGCCCTGGGGAACCAAAAGAAAGGAAATAATAAAGATTAGAGCAGAAATAAATGAAATAGAGAATAGAAAAACAATTGAGTCAACAAGATCAAAAGCTGGTTCTTTAAAAAAATCAACAAAATCGATAAACTATTGGCCAAACTGACAAAACAGGAGAGGAAGCAAATAACTCAAATAAGAAATGAGATGGGCAATATCAAAACAGACCCAACTGAAATTAAAAGGATCATAACAAAATACTATCAAAAACTGTATTCTAACAAATATGAAAACCTAGAGGAAATGGACACATTTACAGAAACACACTACCTACATAAAATAACACAAACCAAGTTAGAAAACTAAATAAACCTATAACAAAAGAAGACATTAAAAAGGTAATTAAAAAAAAAAAAAAAAAACTCCCAACAAAAAAAAGTCCTGACCCTGATGGCTTCACTGGAGATTCTACCAAACTTTCAGAGAAGAGTTAACACGAGTACTACTAAAGGTATTTCAGAGCATAAAAAATGATGGAATACTCCTGAACTCATTCTATGAAGCCAGCATAACCCTGGTATCAAAGCCAGGTAAAGACATCACAAAAGAAGAAAATTACAGACCAATATCCCTCATGAACATAGACACAAAATTCTAGCCGATAGAATTCAACAATATATCAAAAAAATACTTTATCATAACCAAGTGGGATTCATACTAGGTATGCAGAGAACTTTGAAAAAGAAATCACCAAATCATTACCATTTACAATAGCCCCAAGAAGATAAAATACTTAGGAATAAACCTAACTAGAGATGTAAAAGACCTATACAAAGAAAACTACAAGACACTACTGCAAGAAACCAAAAGAGATCTACATAAGTGGAAAAACATACATGCTCATGGATAGGAAAACTCAACATTGTGAAAATGTCAATTCTATCCAAAGTGATCTACAGATACAATGCAATCCCAGTGCAAATTCCAATGGCATTTTTTGATGAGATGGAGAAACAAGTCACCAAATTCATATGGAAAGGGAAGAGGCCCTGGATATGTAATGCACTACTCAAGAAGAAAGACCAAGTGGGAGGCTTCACACTACCTGATTTTAGAACCTATTATACCACCACAATAGTCAAAACAGCCTGGTACTCGTACACAACGGATACATAGACCAACGGAACAGAATAGAGAACCCAGACACAAATTCATCCACCTATGAACAGCTGATATTTGACAAAGGCCCAAAGTCTGTTAAATGGGGAAAAGACAATCTCTTTCACAAATGATACTGCAGAAAACTGAAACAAGACCCATACTTCATGCCATGTACAAAAACTAACTCAAAATGGATCAAAGACCTAAAAATAAAATCTAAAATGATAAAGATCATGGAAGAAAAAGTAGGGACAATGCTAAGAGCCCTAATACAGGGTATAAACAGAATACAAACCATAACTAACAATGCACAAACACCAAAAGATAAGCTAGATAACTGGGACCTCGTAAAAATCAAACACTTATGCTCATCAACAGAGTAAAAAGAGAAACTACAGACTGAGAAAAAAAAATTTGGCTATGACATACCCTATCAGTGGCTAATCTCTAAAATCTACAAGATACTGTAACATCTCAACAACAAAAAGACAAATAACCCAATTAAAAAATGAGCAAAGGATAGTGAACAGACACTTCACCAAAGAAGACATTCAGGCGGCTAACAGACACAAAAGGAAATGCTCATGATCATTAGCCATTAGAGAAATGCAAATCAAAACTACAATGAAAGATTCTCAGGCAAAATGGAGCCCTAGGCAGAAGCACCACGCCGTCCCTCCACAGCAAATATCCGAAAAACTAAGCCAAACAGAGAAAACAGCAATTCTGAAACCCTAAAGCATCAAATGAAGAGACAAAGAACTCAGCCAAGCACCAAATGGAGTGAGAAAACTCACAGATAATGGAGAGCAAGGAGAGATTCATGCAGAGGTCCCCTATCAGCTAACGCAGCACGGATCCGCCATCTTGGACTTCTATCAGAGACCAGCAAATGGGGGTATGAGAAAGCAGCTTCACGGAGCTTCCAGCAGGAGACAAAACAACCGGTAGTTTGCGATATACGTTTTCCCACCCCCCACCCTTCTTCACCCCCACTCGGCCTCCTCTGCTTCCCGCGGCCACAATCTCTTGACCGGGAAACACCGGCTGCTTGGATTCCACCCACCCGAACAGGCCGGCTCTCTGAGTGCCATTTGTTGGCTGCTGGTGTTGCTTTTTTCCGCTTTTTGGTCTCTTCCTTACCTCTCACCACCTCCCGCTCCTTTTGCTCAATTACCTGGCTCTGTGCACCATCTTTGCATCTTCCTGAGGGACTGCAGAGCTCCATCCGAGTGTAGAACTGCTTCCCGGTCTGGGCTGTCCCACTAGTGGGATTCTGTGGCTTTGTTTGCTTGTTTGTTTTGGAATTGTTTGTTTTCTTCTCCTTTTCTTGAGGTGGGAGCCCCTCCTGGCCAGGCGATGCTGCACAGCTTGGGACCTACTCCCTTGGCTTGCGCAGACGCGCAGGAGGGATCCCTGGGGGCATGTCTTTTGTCATGTTCTTCTGTTTGTTTTTTGGGGGGGCTTTTCATGTTCTTTTTTTTTATTATTTGTTTTGTTTTCTTTTCCCTTTTTCCCTTTCTGTCTTCATTACTGTTTCTCGTCTCACTATACCTTCCTTCTCTTCCTGTTCCCTAAATACCTAGCACTGAATACCTTTACGCCTTCTAGCCAGGCTGTACTGCAACACCTGAGAACAACTTCCCCAGACCTCATAGCTGCGCCAGTGGGATCCCTGCGAGCTTTGCTGTTCTTTTTCCTTTCTAATTTTTATTTATTCATTCTTTTCTTTTTTTTTTCTTCTTCTTTCCTTGTTTTTCTCCATTTCATAGTCTCTCATCTCTCCACTCCAAAGGCAAGCTCCCCTAGCACTCTTTTTTACTAGTTTGTATGTTTTTGACTACTGTTCCTCTCTCCTCCCTCCCATATCCATCTTAGCTCCACACATCACAATCTCCCCCCTCCCTCCTGCCTACCTGCACCGTGTGCTTAACATCACACCACCAAGGACCACAGGCACGGCCTACTGGAACCTGCCCTGCACTGATTACTGATGCCCCCGGTGGCTGTAGTAAGTGCCACAAACAACGCATCCCAGTAACTCCTCTTCAGCTAGACCTGCCCTGCTGTACCATATCTGAGAGACTGACCCTGCCAATTGGAGAAGGAGATGAAAAGTATCGTGTCAACAGACAAGCAAACAACAAAGAACACACCCAGCCAGCCTGCTGAGACATAGCTAAATTTAAAAAAAAAAGGACAAAAAAGAAAAAACAAACAAATCTACAATCAATAAACGAGAAAAATAACTACTGAATGCTCCGAAGACAGCAGACAATTTCAAAACATTTACAAAAAGAGGACAGGATGGTTCCAGTAGGCATCCAAAACAAAACACCAGATGACTTTCCAGTGGAAGAAAAGGCACTAGAACTACCTGATAGGGAATTCAAATCTCTAATACTCA
>NW_004444104.1:841146-860368 GCF_000243295.1 Trichechus manatus latirostris
ATGAGGAAATGCTCGCGATCACTAGCCATTAGAGAAATGCAAATTAAAACCACAATGAGATACCATCTCATCCCTGCATTACTGGCACAAATCAAAAACACTGGAAATAACAAATGTTGGAGGGGCTTCGGGAACTCTTATGCACTGCTGATGGGAATGCAAAATGATACAAGCATTTTGGAAAATGATATGGCGCTTCCTCAGAAAGCTAGAAATAGAAATACCATATGATCCGGCAATCCCACTCCTAGGAATATATCCTGGAGAAATAAGAGTGATCCCTCGAATAGGCATATACACACCTATGTTCATGGCATCATTGTTCACAATAGCAAAAAGTTGGAAACAACCTAGATGCCCATCAACAGATGAATGGGTAAACAAACTATGGTACATACACAAAGTGGAGTACTATGCAACGAGAAAGAACAATGATGAATCTGTGAAGCATCTCATAACATGGATGAAACTGGAGGATATTATGCTGAGTGAAATAAGTCAATCACAAAAGGACAAATATTATATGAGACCGCTATTTTAAAAACCCATGAAAAACTTTTCACACAAAAATTAACAGTCTTTGTTGGTTACCAGGGATGGGAGGGATGGTGGAGAAATACTAAATAGGCAATAGATAAGTGGTATCTTCGATGAAGTGTGAGACAGTACACAGTACTGGGGAAACCAGCGCAACTTGTACAAGGAAAGGTCATGGAAGCTCCCTAGACACATCCAAACTCCCTGAGGGACTGAATTGCTGGAGAGAGAGCTGTGGGGACAATGGTCTTGGGGAACATCTAGCCCAGTTGGCATAACACAGTTTATAAATACACTGTTCTATATTCTAACTTGGTGAGTAGTGTCTGGGGTCTTAAATCCTGTAAGCAGCTGTCTAAGATGCTCCACGGGTCTCATCCCTTCGGCATCAAGGGAGAATGAAGAGAACAGGATACAAGGAAAAGATTAGTCCAAATGACTAATAGACCACAGCTACCAAGGCCTCCCCCAGACTGAGTACAGTACAGCTAGATGGTTCCTGGCTACCACCACTGACTGCTCTGACCGGGATCACAACAGAAGGTTCTGGACATAGCTGGAGAAGGATGTTAAACAAAATTCTAACACACACAAAAAAGACCAGATTTACTGGCCTAAAGGAGACTGGAGAAACCCTGAGAGTATGACCCCCAGACACCCTTTTTCTCAGTGGTGAAGTCACTTCCAAGGTTCACCGTTTAGCCAGGTATTGGACAGCCCCATAAAACAAAATGAGAGTAATGAGGCACAGCAGTCCAGGGACAAGGGCTGGAAGGCAGAAGGGGGCATGAAAGCTGGTGATAGGGAAACCAAGGTTGAGTAAGGACAGTGTTGACATGTAGTGGGGTTCTTAACCATTGTCATAGGGCAACATGTGTACTAAATGTTTAATGAGAAACTATTTTGTTGTGTAAACCTTCATCTAAAGTGAGAATAGCATCACAATTGGAAGAGTGTAGTTGATGTCTCTGAACTGTGCATGTAGATATTTTTGAAATGGTGTATTTTTGGCTATGTATACTTTCACAAAAAAAAAGGTCAAGAAGGGAGAGGGTTGACATGTCGTCGGGTTGTTAACCAATGTCATAAAACAATAAGTGTACTACTGTTTAATGAGAAACTATTTGTTCAGTAAACCTTCACCTGAAGTACAATTTTTGAAAAGAAAGAAAATGTATAAAAAAAAAAAAAACTACAATGAGATACCAGCAAGGCTAACACTAATCCAAAAAACACAATATAATAAATGTTGGAGAGGTTGTGAAGAGACTTGAACACTTATACATTCCTGGTGGGAATGTAAAATGGTACAACCACTTTGGAAAATGATTTGGCACTTCCTTAAAAAGCTAGAAATAGAAGTACCATATGACCCAGCAATCCCACTCCTTTGCATATATCCTAGAGAAATAAGAGTCATCACACGAATAGACATATGCACACCCATGTTCATTGCAGCACTGTTCACAATAGCAAAAATATGGAAACAACCTAGGTATCCATTAACAGAGGAATGGATAAACAAATTATGGTATATACACACAATGGAATACTACACAACAATAAAGAACAACGATGAATCTGTGAAACATCTGACAACATGGATGAATCTCAAGACATTATGGTGAGTGAAATTAGTCAGTCACAAGAGGACAAATATTGTATAAGACCATTATTATAAGAACTCAAGAAAAGGTTTAAATAGAGAAGAAAGCATTCTTTGATGGTTATGAGGGTGGGGAGAGAGAGGGGAATTCATTAACTAGATAGCAGACAAGCATCATCTTAGGTGAAAGTAAGGACAACACAAAATACAGGGGAAGTCAGCACAAATGGACCAAAGCAAAAGCTAAGAAGTTAGTGAACATATCCAAACACTTTGAGGGACAGAGTAGCTGTGGCTGGGGTCTGAGGACCATAGTTTTGGGGGACATCTAGGTCAATTGGCATAACAAAGTTTTTTAAGAAAATGTTCTGTATCCCACTTTGGTGAGTAGCTTCTGGGGTCTTAAAAGCTTGTGAGTGGCCTTCTAAGATGCATGAATTGTTCCCAACCCACTTGGAGCAAAGAAGAATGAAGAACACCAAAGACACAAGGCAAATATTAGCCCAAGAGACAAAAGGGCCACATTAAACAGAGACTCCATCAGCCTGAGACCAGAAGAACTAGATGGTGCCCAGCTTCCACCAGTGACTACCCTGAAAGTCCCAGATGGAGATGGAGAAATGTGTGGAACAGAACTCAAATTCATATAAAAAGACCAGACTTAATGGTCTGACAGAGACTGGAAGAACCCCTGAAATTATGACCCCTGGACTCTCTGTTAACCCAGTACTAAAACCATCCTCGAAGCCTACTCTTCAGACAAAGATTAGACTGGAGTATAAAACAAAAAATAATACTCGTGAGGAGTGTGCTTCTTAGTTCAATCAGATACAAGAGACCAAATGGGCAGCTACTGTCTGCAGACAGGATGAGAAGGCAGGAAGGGACAAGAGCTGGTTGAATGGACACAAGAAACCCAGGGCAGAAAGGGTGAGTGTGCTGTCACATTGTGGGAATTTCAACTAAAGTCACATAACAATATGTATATAAATTTTTGTATGAGAATCTAACTTGAGCTCTAAACTTTCACCTAAAGCACAGTAAAAAAAATGTAAAAAAGACTGAAAATCAGTAAAAAAAGTATTAACCGAAAGAAATTAGAGAAAACCAAAGAAAGAAGAAATAATAAAGATAAGAACATAAATCAATTAATAGAAAATAGATCAAGAAAAGTTTATTTTTAAATTGTTGTTATTAGCTGCTGTCAAGTCAACTCTGATTCATGGTGACTTTATGTACAACAGAATGAAACATTGCCCAGTCCTGTGTCATCCTCATAATTGCCAGCATGTTCAAGTCCATCATTGCAGCCACTGTGCCAGTCCATCTCATAGAGGATCACCCACACCCTCTTTGGCCCTTCGCTTCACCAAACATGATATCCTCCTCCTCTGGCAATTGACCCTGATGGTTTGTCCAAAGCAAACATGTCAGATGTTCTGTTGTGATCCATAAGGTTTTCATTGGCCAGTTCTCAGAAGTAGATCTCAGGTCTTTCTTCCTAGTCTGATTTCTGTATGTTAATTTTATGTCTCCCTACCTTTCTGATTTTTTTTAATTGTTTGAGTCAGTTTGATCATTGACTCTCTAGGATTTTACAGGTATACTATTTTCTTATCTGTAAATATAGTTTTACAACTTATTTGCCAACTCTTATGTCTCTAATGTATTTCTCTTGTCTAATTACATTTCCCAGTATTTTTAGTACAATGTTAGAAAGAAATGGAAATAGTGAACATCCTTGCTTTTTTCCTACCTGAATGGAAATGCCTCTAGTGTTTCTCCACTAAGAAAGATAATGTGAATGTGTATTTTATAATGTTAAAAAAAAGTAAATATATATTTCTATTTTGTGTTGACTGAAGGTTGTTTGTCAAAGGCTCTTAAATATGTGTGTGTGTATATCCTTTAGATGTATTGATAGGGTATATTATATTAATGGATTTTCTTGCATTGAAGTGTGTTGCAATGGGTTTTCTTTTATATGGCCTTTCTGACCCTGAGTTAGTAATTATCCCAAAATGATTGGTCAGGGGGCAATCTGCTAAAGGATTGGTTGGTTTGCTCTATGCATAAGTGGCTTGCAAGGGACTGGTCAGTTTGCTATCCACCTTTATATGGATTAAATTGGGGGGGAGCTGTGATGGTTAAGATTGTGTGTCAACTTGGCTGGCCCATGATTCTCAGTGTTTATATGGGATCACTCCCATGATTGAATCTGCTGTGAGTAGCCAATCAGTTGAAAGAGAGTTTCTTTGGGAGTGTGGCCTGCATCCAAATATAAGCAGACATTCTGGCTTTTCACTCGCTCTGGATCCTGTGGCTGCCTCTTGTTCATCTGACCTCCAGTTCTTGGGACTTGAGCTATCAGCTTATCTGCTGGTCTTGGGATTTATCGATCTTCACAGTTTGTGAGCAGAGCCCTGCTCTCCAACCTGCTGATCTGGAGTTCACCAGCCCCTGCAACTATGTGAATAAGGAGAAGCCTTGCAATCTTACCTGCCAATCTTGGGATTCATCGATATTCACAGCCCGTGAGCAAGAGCCCTGCTTTCAGACCTGCCTATCATGGGTTCACCAGCTCCTGCAGCTGTGTGAATCGGGAGAAGTCTCTATCCTAATCCACGGGCTTGGGACGTTCCAGCCTGTACAATCGCATGGGCTGTTTCTTTAAGTCTCTCTCTATATATATATTTATACTCTTTACTGGTTTTGCTTCTCTAGAGAACCCAGTCTAAGACAGGGGCCCTGCCCTGTAGTTGACTTTTACCAGGATAGGCTGGGGGTCCCGCCCAGTCTGACCTTTACCCAGATTGGCTGAGGGACCTACCCAGTGACTGACAAAAACCCTAAAATATAGATGCTTAGATGGGGCTTCCTTATGAAGGAGAGCTAGAAAGGCAGCGAGTCCTTTTGACACGGGCCTTGTGCTGAGAACCTCCTAGAAGTGTTATAATACAGGTCAAGGGCTGTAACGCTAAGCTGGTAACACTCACTGGGCTGGTAACACTAAAGATAGAGAAATGGCAGCAGGCACAGCAGAGCCAAGCAGCAGAGAAACGGTGGCAGTGGTTTCAGCCATGGGAACCACGAGACCTGCAGATGGCAGCTGAGGGCAGAGTCAGCCTACGGAAAAGACTGCGGCAGTAGGTGAGTTGACCCATGGAGTGGAGCTGGGCATCTCTGGACAGGAGGTCGCCAACAGAGCAGAAGTTGAGCATACATTGTACAGGAGTTGCCTGTGAAAGTTTTATGTCAAGAGCTGTCATACTGCTGCCTAACTCTGGCACTGGGCCAGAGTTGTCCCAAAGCTGCTGGTTGATAGCTAAAACAGCAAGCACAATGGGCCAGATCACCCAAGAAAACCTGTGGAGAGAGACAGAGAAAGAGAACAAACACAAACATGCCGTACCCAGCCTGACCCGATGGCACACCTGCCGAGAGAGAGTGAGATGCTTGCTGACACCTGGCTCATGTTGTGCCCATCCAGTGACACAGAAATGAACATGGGTAAGTTAGACATAAGTGGGTTCCTCCGCTATGATGCTACGTGGGGTACCTGCAGGGGTGGAGGGGACCTGTTTACCTAAAATCTGTTCTTGTTTACTGTTTGCTTTCTGTAAGTAATCTGTTCCTGTGTTTACTGTTTACCTTCTATAAATAATAATAATGACTTTCAATTGCCAGCACTTGGTAAAGTATGTGTGTGTGTGACCCAGTCAGATTTGCTAGTAAAGTCCTCATCCCAGCAGTTTTATCACTGCTTGTAATTTTGAGGCAACCGGCGTGTGTTTATGTACACAGTTTATGAACTAATCTTGCATTCCTGGAATAAAACCTACTTGGCCATGGTATATTATTTTTGTAATGTGGAGTTGGAGTCTGTTGCTAATATTTTATCTAGATGTATATTTGCATCTGTATACATAAGTGATACTGGTATGTAATTTTCTTTTTCTTTTTTTACATGCTATCTTTATAAGGTTTAGGTAAAAATGTTTGTCTTGCTTTAAGAATTAGGAAGTTTTCCCTCATTTTCAATGCTCTGAAATGATTTGTAGAATATTGGGGCTCTCTGGTCTCTAAAGGTTTGGTATAATTCTCCATGGAACCATATGAGCTTGGTGAAGGTCTGTGAGCGCATGTCACAGGTGGTTTCAATGTAGCCTGGTGAATTTCATGACAGTTTTTTTCCTTCTTAATGTCCAAGCATCATTTTCTAGTACAACTAAATTTCTAAAAGTTTATTTTTACAGAATACCACAAGGATAAATTAACTTAATAGTGGCCAAATACTTTTAGATAAAAATCAGTGTCTATAAATACATGATTAATAGTAAATAAAGCACTCAATTAATCCAACACAGTTTGCATAATTACATCCCTAATTCCAATTATTTATTTTTCATTTATCACAGGTTGTTATCTCAAGTCTACTTAACTTAAACAATTAATACAAGTTATGCCTTCTGCTATTTGGCAGTTTATGGTGTGGATTGTTTCCCTTGAGTGGAGCAGTTCCTAGAAAAACGGAGAAACATCACAAAATTACAAAACAAAAACAAATTTAGTCCATTCAACAATTGAAATAAGTTTGAATAGCTTGAGTCCATTCAACAATTGAAATAAGTTTGAATAGCTTGAAGAGTTGAAATTCTTATCCGATAACAGAATAGAAAATTGAATTCTTATACTTCTATTTTCAGAGCTATCACTTTACCATGTGAAGAAAAAGGGTGGACATACTTGAACAAGAATTCATTTATGACATATCTAGTTCTTGAGCTATAAAGTACTATTAAATCGGGAATGTAAAATACATGATGTAAACAATGAACAGTTCAAAGGCAAATTTGCAAGTTTTTCTTCCAGAAAGGTCTTACAACTACAGTGGTCCTAATTTTCTTTTAAACTAGGAGGAATTTTTTTTAAGATTTAATAGAAATAGAAGCTTTCCATTCCTTTTAAGATTGACAGATAAGATACAACTTACTACACAGACACTGAAATAGGTCTCAGGGATGCCCTCAATCTCAAAATGGGACCCAATCTTCTGTAATTAACAGCCTGAAGCTCCTGACAATGATTGAATCAGGCATGTCACAGGTGGTTTAAATATGGCCATCTTATCCCAGTGATGTTGTTGTTGTTAGGTGTTGTCTAGTGGGTTCTGACTCATAGCGACCCTATATACAAGAGAACTAAACACTGCCCAGTCCTGCACCATCCTCAAAATTATTGTTATACTTGAGCCCATCTTTACAGCCACTGTATCAGTCCATCTCCTTGAGGGTCTTCCTTTTTCACTGACCCTCTACTTTACCAAGCATGATATCCTTCTCCAGGGACTGGTCCCTCCTGATAACATGTCCAAAGTACATGAGACTAAGTCTCACCATCCTCAGTCCTAAGGAGCATTCTAGCTGTACTTCTTCCAAGACAGATTTGTTCATTCATCTGGCAGTCCATGGTATATTATATATTTTTCACCAACACCATAATTCAAAGGCATCAATGCTTCTTCATTCTTCCTTATTCATTGTCCAGCTTTCGCATACATATGAGGGAATTGAGAATATCATGGCTTGGGTCAGGTGCACCTGAGTCCTCAAGGTAACATTTATGCTTTTTAACCCTATAAAGAGGTATTATGCAGAAGATTTTCCCAATCAATATGTCATTTGATTTCTTGACTGCTGCTTCCATGGGCATTGATTGTGGATCCAAGTAAAATTAAATCCTTGACAACTTCAGTCTTCTCTCTGTTAATCAGAATGTTGATTATCAGTCCAGTTGTGAGGATTTTGTTTTCTTTATGTTAAAGTGTAATCTGTACTGAAGGCTAGAGTCTTTGACCTTGATGAATAAAAGCTTCAAGTCCTCTTCACTTTCCCCAAACAAGGTTGTGTCATATGCATATCACAGGCTGTTAATGGGTCTTCCTCCAATCCTGATGCCCCATTCTTCATATACTCCAGTTTCTTGGATTATTTGCTCAGCATAAAGACTGAATGGGTACAACCCTAACACACACCTTTCCTGATTTTAAACCACACAGTATCCCCTTGTTCTGTTCGAATGACTGCCTCTTGGTCTATGTACAAGTTCCTCATGAGCACAAATAAGTGTTCCGGAATCCCATTCTTCACAATGTTATCCTTATTTGTTATGATCCACACAATCAAATGCCTTTGCATAGTCATTAAAACACAGGTAAACATCTTTCTGGTATTCTCTGCTTTCAGCCAAGATCCATCTGATAGCAGCGATATCCCTAGCTCCACATTCGCTTCTGAATCTGGCTTGAATTTCTGGCTGTTCCCTGTCAATGTACCGCTGCAACCACTTTTGAATTATTTTCAGCAAAATTTTAATTATGTGTGATATTAATAATATTGTTTGATAATTTCTGCATTCTGTTGGATAACCTTTCTTTGGAATGGTCACAAATATGGATCTCTTCTAGTCAGCTAGCCAGGTGGCTGTCTTTGAATTTCTTGGCATAGACGAGTGAGTGCTTCCAGCTTTGCTGGAAACTCAAGTTGTTGAAACTCAATTGGTATTCCATCAATTCCTGGAGCCTAGTTTTTCTCCAATGCCTTCAGTGCAGCTTCGACCTCTTCCTTCAGTACCATCAGTTCTTGATTATATGCTGCCTCCTGAAACGGTTAAATGTCAGCCAGTTCTATTCGGTACAGAAATTGTGTATTCCTTCTATCTTCTTTTGATGCTTCCTGTGTCGTCTAATATTTTCCACGTGGAATCCTTCAATATTTCAACTTGAGGTTTAAATATTTTCTTCAGTTCTTTCAGCTTGAGAAATGCCAAGCATCGTCTTCCCTTTTGGTTTTCTATCTCCAGGTCTTTGCACATTTCATTATAATACTTTACTTCGTCTTCTCAAGCCACCTTTTGAAATCTTCTGTTCAGCTCTTTATGCCATCATTTCTTCCTTTTGCTTTAGCTACTCTACGTTCAAGAGCAGTTTCAAGAAGTTTCAGAGTCTCTTCTGACATCAGTTTTGGTCTTTTCTTTCTTTCCTGTCTTTTTAATGACCTCTTGCTTTCTTCATGTATGATATCCTTGATGTCATTCCACAACTCATCTGGCCTTCGGTCATTAATGTTCAATGCGTCGAATCTATTCTTGAGATGGTCTCTAAATTCAAGTGGTACATACTCAAGGTCGTACTTTCGCTCTTGTAGACTTGTTCTAATTTTTTTCGGTTTCAGCTTGAACTTACATATGAGCAATTGATGGTCTGTTCTGCATGCAGTCTGCCCCGGCCTTGTTCTGCCTGATACTGAGCTTTTCCATCATGTCTTTCCACAGATATAGTCAATTTGATTCCTGTGTATTCCATCTGGTGAGGTCGACTTGTATAGTCACTGTTTATGTTGTTGAAAAAAGGTATTTGCAGTGAAGAAGTCATTGGTCTTGCAAAATTCTGTCATGTGATATCCAGCATCATTTCTATCACCAAGGCCAAATTTTCCGACTACCAGTCCTTCTTCTTCGTTTCCAACTTTCTCATTCCAATTGCCAGTAATTATCAGTGTGCCTTGATTGCATGTTTGATCAATTTCAGACTGCAGAAGTTGGTAAAAATCTTCAATATCTTCATATTTGGCCTTAGTGGTTGGTGTGTTGACCAGCTACTTAGCAGATGACCCTGCTGGCATTTGAAATACCAGTGGCAAAGCTTCCAGTATCACAGCAATATGCAAGCCACCACAGTAGAACAAACTGACAGACATGTGGTGGAAATGTTAAATGGTAAGAGTAGTAATAGACATCTATGTCTAGTTCCTGATTTTGAGAAATGTTTCTAAGGTTTCCAGTAAAGTATGGTTTCTGCTATAGGTTTGAGAAATACTCATTATCAGGTTAGAAAGGTTCTATTTTAATCTTTTTCCAACTCTCCTTCCTCTAGCCTTTGAAACAGTATTATAAGAACAATTGAAGGTTGATATAAACTCACCTGTGAAATCAGAGCCAGTGCTCTTTGGTAAATTGAATTTTTTTACTACTAATTCTATTACTTTAATTAAGTTCCTCTCTTCATGTTTTCTATTTCTTAAGTCCATTTTGGTTTTTAGTTCTTGCTAGAAATTTTTCCTTGACACTTGAAGTTGCAAAAATTGTTGGCATAGAGTTATTTATAAATTCTTTATGGTTAAGTGTATCCTCTTTTTATTTAATGCAAGATTTATATATGTGTGTGGTTATTAGGCCAAGCTTATGAATTGAATTGTTAATATATTCTATATCCTTACTATATTTTGTCTTCTTTATTGATCAGTTTCTCAGACAGGTTTATTGAAACTCCTACCACGATTTTGGTATTGTCAGTGTTTCCATTTGCTTTAATTTTTAGATGAATAAAAATTCACAATACTTAATCTTCTTGTGACTTGTTCTTTTTAATCATTAAGTAATGTCTCCATTTTACCCTTATTTTTCTGATATTGAAATTTCTATGACTGCTCTTGCTTTCTTTTGGTTAGTATGTTCCCCAATGTACCTTTTTCAAACATTATATTTTCAATATTTTTTGGACAGTTTGCAATTTTTTTTAATCCCCCCCCCCCACAAACACACACAAGTTTCTAGGTGAATTTAATCCATTTATATTTATTGTGATTACTGATTTATTTGAACATACTTTATCATCTTATGTTATGTTTTTATTTATTGTGGTCTCTCTTTTCACTTTTTCTCCCTACTTACTTCTTATTTAATAAAGTTTTCTTTATTTTCCCTCACTTACTTTTCTCTCTAATGGTTTTATTTTTCTTCTTTTAATGAGTATTCTTTTTTATGTGCATGGAGACAAATTAATACATTTTAACCAAGTTTAAATCAATACCATTGTCTTCTCAAATATAATAAGCAATTTTGAAAGTTATTTCCATCCAAACTTCCCTTTCTATGTTTTCAAATATTTTATTACAACTTCGTTTCTACTCACTTTTCTGTTTTATTGAATACTTATTTAGCTTTACAAACATATTTTATTGATTTCTTTAATATCCACAGAGTTTCTTTAAAAATACTCCTTTCTATGGGTTTAATTCCATAAATACTTCTTTCTGCAGGTAACAAATTTTTCTATATGTTTCTGAAAATGTCTGGTTTGTTTCATATATATATGCTAGTTAACCTGGGCTGGATTTCTAAGCTGATCATAATTTTCCATCAGCTTATAAAACAGTACTCATTAGTGTATTTTAATTCTTTATAGGTAATCTGTCCTTTCACTTTGAAAACTTGTCAGATTTTCTTTTTAATTTTACTGTTCTGCAGTTTCACCACAAAGTGTTTTGGTGTGGATATGTTTTAATTTATACGTGAGTATTGCTGAATTTTTCAATTTGAGGAATTCATGTTTTTTTCAGTTCTGGAAAATTATTAGTCATTACCTGCGTATATGTTGTCTCTCTCTCATTCTCTAGAGTGTAGGGGTTTTCAACTTGTGGTCCAAGAATAGAATGCAATGGGTTTATGGTTTTTGATGGTGAATTCCTTCTTTTCACAGACCTCTAGCTGATATTTATAATTTCTGTCCATTATTAGTTAGGCAACAAACTACAGTAGTATTAGCAGTTCCTTTGACTTTTTCACCAATGGGAGCCACAAATATTTTCATATTAAAAGTTGTAGAAGATATCTCAAAATACTTTTCATGTTTTTCACAGCTTGAAATTATAGTAGGTATAAGACCCACTACTGGGTCTGATTTAATGAATTGCTAAATAAGCTTCTAAATTAGAATATCACACATTTTAAAAATATTTTATACCTATATTTAAATGTTATTAGTTTTCTTTGTAATTGTATGTGTTTTATGTGTTTAAAAACATTAAATGTGTAGACTTCATCAAAGTGCCAAATGGTCCGTGACACAAAGAGGTTAAGAACCTTTGCTCTAGTCCCTCCTTCTGTGACTTCTTCTATGGACTTATGTTGGAAGTTCATTTTCTATTCTCCTTATCTCTCATATTTCAGATTTAACATTTTTTGTTTTCTCACTGAATTTCTAAATCTACATTTCAGTTTCTCAATCTCTTTTCATATGTGCCATGTCTACTATTTAACCCACCAAAGGACTCATTATTATTTTATTACTAAAATTAAATTCTACTCATTTAATACTACTTGAATATGGAGCCCTGGTGGCACAGTGGTTAAAGCATTCAACTAACTGAAAGGTTGGCAGTTCAAATCTACCAGCTGTTCCTTTGAAACCCTATGGGGCAGTTCTACTAGTCCTATAGGGTCACTATGAGTCGATATCAATTCAACAGCAACGGGTTTGGTTTTGGGTTTTATATTGAATGTACCGTGGACTGCCAGAAGAATGGACAAATCTGTCTTGGAAGAGGTACAACCAGAATGCTTCTTAGAAGTGAGGATGACGAGACTTCATCTCACGTACTTTGGACATATTATCAGGAGGGACCAATCCCTGGAGAAGGACATCATGCTTGATAAAGTAGAGGGTCAGCAAAAAAGAGGAAGACCCTGAATGAGATGGATTGACACAGTGGCTGCAACAGTGGGCTCAAACATAGCAATGATTGTGAGGATGGCACAGGACCTGGCAGTGTTTCGTTCTGTTGTACATAAGGTTGCTGTGAGTTGGAACTGACTCAACAGCACCTAAACAACAATAACAACAACAATATGGTTTTTAGATATTTCTCTCATATTCTAATGTTGTTTTATGAGTTATTAATTTATTTCTTTGAATATTCTAAACTTAATTATCTTTTTAGTTCCTTTCTGACAACTGTTAGCTCTCATTCCTCATGTTGTGAGATTCTCTCACGTGCTTTGAAAATTTGTCTGTAAGCTCATTGTCAGCAGTTTGTATCTGCATTTTCCATAAATACAGAGTGTTGAATTTGCCATAAACGTCAGTTTCACATTTGCTTCTGTCAGGACCCTCCAGGGGTCACTGTTCTGAAACCAGTTTTCATATTTGTTCCATATTTATTCCTCAGTTTGGGGCTTATACGAAGCCTGAATAGTGTCGATTTGGATTCTACACTAATGCAGGATTTGTTACGTTTCTTCTTATATCACAGAATCAGCAGCCTTAGAGTTGTGTCCCTGCTGTGTCTTAACTCCCATCTGTATACAGGGAAGCCCGTTTCAAGGTCTCCACCTTCACCCCACAGTAGACCACAACTCTTTCCCTGTAGAGATTTAAAATACTAGCACTTACAGTATGTATCTGCCCATTACCTCCGTGTGCCCCAACATTTTAGCTCCCATTCACTGCTCTGGCTATGATTCCCTTCTATTTCTGGCACCTTGAAAATTCCCTTTCTCTTATGCCTAGTATGTATTTTAGTGTTTTGGGTTGTATTTTATCCAGAATTTATGTGTAATTGGGGTGGGGGAAAATTCTGCAACTACTCAATCTGTTTTGACCAGAATTTTAGAGTGATAGCTTTAAAACAAAAGTTGAATCTTATCATGCCTCTATTTATGTCCTTTAAATCGCTCGAATGTTAGACCTATAAGGGGAGGAAAATTGACTGCCTTGTTACCGCTGTTTCTTTACAAACCTAGAAGAGCACATAATAGGCACTTAATAAAGATTTGTTAAATGAATGAATAAATTATTTGCCACCACTTTGAAATTAAAGACAAATACAGTTAGCATAGTCTAGTATTCCTTGTATGACCTGGCCTATGACTACCTCTCCAACCTTACCCTCTTACTCTCTACTTCTCCCCTCTAAACTTGAAACACATTCGACTTATTCTAGTTTCTTGAACACATGAAGCTCTTTCCTGTCTCAAGGTCTTTGCCCATGCCCACCTGGGACACTCTTTCCTGCCCTTCCATCCTCCATCCCTCTCTATGCAAAACTGTTACGCTAAAAGATAAATCCTATGCAACTATAATTAATTTCTGTGGGGAAATAAAACTCCCCTGGATTTTTCAGTGTCCTTGCAAAAGCCTTAGCCGCCTCAGACTTATTCACATACCATGAGAATTAGATCTGTAGGTATTTGCCTAATTAATTGCTGAAATTTTCTCTTATCTCCTAGAGAGGGCCAAATGGTTACAGTCCAGGCCTAGCTTCCTAGGTTAAATCCTCAAATTGCTGGAAGGCTGGAGTGGCTATCTTCCTCTGTATTTACATTTCAAGGAGGAATGGGGCCCAGGGACTTAGACATATCTCCCTTGTTTGTTGTTAGTTGCCGCTGAGTCGATTCTGACCATGGTGACCCCATGTGTACAGAGTAGAACTGCTCCATAGGGTTTTAAAGGCTATGACCTTTTGGAAGCAGATCATCAGGCATGTCCTCCAAAGCACCTATAGGAGGGTTTGAACTACCAACCTTTTGGCTGTTAGGACATTGTTTAACCATTCCATCTGGCTACTGGAGAGATTTTAGTTACATATCAAGCGGCTGAAGTAAGGAGGAGACCCTTTCAAGAGGGGAGAGCAACTGCTGCCTCATTTCCCTTTATAATCAGTTGCCATGGAGTCAACTCCAACTTATGGCTACCCAGTGTGTGTCAGAGTAGAACTGTGCTCCATAGAGTTTTCAATGGCTGATATTTGGGAAGTAGAGCACCATGCTTTTCTTCCAAGGTGTCTCTGGGTGGTCTCGAACTGCCAACTTTTTGGTTAGCAGCTGAGCACTTAACCATTTGTACCATCCAGTGACTCCTTCACCTTTATAAGCAGGGAAAATCCTTGTTTCTCATCCCTCACCAATGGGGTGTCTGGCTACATGTGTAAGACAGTTGACCTGGCTCTCATCACATTTCTAGATGGGCAAAGACTAGGGGCAAAGACAGGCTGACACACTTATTTACTGTGGAGTGCTTAATAAGAAATCTGTCTCTGATTCAGAACACCTCATGTGTGTACTCATGATAAAATTTATAAAGTTGAATATTAAAAACTCGATAGTCCGTAAATGATGCGAGACGGTATTTTACTTTATTTTTAGTTAACTTTGTATCTAATTTCTCAAATTAGAAATTTGATTTTAGAAAGTGAAATTATTTTTCTCTCTCCTCTGGCCTTCAAACCTACCACCATGACCTTCATACCTGGCAGATCATTTAAGTCATCCAGCAACTTCTTTCAACTTTTCTCCTTTCCAATTCTAAAGTTTACTCTAAATTTGCATGTTCTCCTCCTTTTATGCAGTCATGGAGGAAAAGGCGAGCTTTATCTTTTCCAAGCTAACCCACCACCTATGCCCTTGGGCCTATCTTCTCCCATTGCTTCTGAAACCTTAGGCTATTAATCAACTTCAGTCTCACTCTACTGGCTTCTTCTTCCTCCCCTCCTGGTGTCCCCAGATGAAAGAATCACAGTTCATTGTATCTGGATTCATACAAATTTCATATTCAATAGAATCCTTCCTAACAGCCTACCAAAGAGAAATCTCTAAGCTGAAATCTGTCTTTTATGCCCATAGCTGTGAAAATGCAACCTGGTGAAATTGGTCTGGATGCCAATTCATAAAAACCCACAAGATGCTCACTGCTTAGCTTCAAAAAGCCTTATGCATTCTTTCCCAGAGGAGGAAATCTGGCTGGTTTTGGTCCTTTGACAAATAGAAAGGTAAAAAATTCAAAGAATAATTGTACTTGAAGCCATATAGGATTTTAAAAATGCCATACTAAGTTATGGTAGTGTTAATCAGTTTTCTAAAGAAATAATAAAGTAAAAGAGCGGAACAGAAGATTTCAAAGGTTGGCGTGAGAAGACAGAGTAAAACATTATAATGAAATGTGCAAAGACCTGGACTAGAGTTAGAGAACCAAAAGGGAGAAATATGCGGGGCATTTCTCAAGCTGAAAGAACTGAAGAAAAAATTCAAGCCTCAAGTAGCAATACTGAAGGACTCTACACGGAAAATATTGAACAACGCAGGAAGCATCAAAAGAAAATGGAAGGAATACACGGAGTCACTCTACCAAAAAGAACTGATTGACATTCAACTGTCTCAGGAGGTACCATATGATCAATGAAGGAAGAAATTCAAGCTGAACTGAAGGCACCGGCGAAAAACGAGACTTCAGGAATTGATAGAATACCAATTGAGATGTTTCGACCAATGGATTCAATAGGCAACACTGGAAGCACTCACTCATCCATGCCAAGAAATTTAGAAGACAGCTACCTGGCCAACCAACTGGAAGACATCCATATTTGTGCCCATTCTAAAGAAAGGTGATCCAACAAAATGCAGAAATTATCGAACAAAATCATTAATGTCACACGCAAGTAAAATTTTGCTGAAGATAATTCAAAAACAGTTGCAGCAGTACTTTGACAGAGAACTGCCAGAAAGTCAAGCCAGATTCAGTAGAGGATGTGGAATGAAGGATATCATTACTGATGTCAGATGGATCTTGGCTGAAATCAGAGAATACCAGAATGATGTTCACCTGTGTTTTATTGACTATGTGAAGGATCATAACAAATTATGGATAACATTGCGAAGAATGGAAACTCCCGAATACTTAATTGTGCTCATGAGGAACCTGTACATAGACCAAGAGGCAGTCATTCAGACAGAACAAGGGGATACTGTATGGCTTAAAATCAGGAAAGGTGTGTGTCAGGATTGTATCCTTTCACCATATTTATTTAATCTGTATGCCAAGCAAATAATATGAGATGCTGGACTATATGAAGAAGAGCATGGCATCAGGATTGGAGGAAGAGTAATTAACAGCCCGCATTATGAAGATGACACAACCTTGCTTGCTGAAACAAAGACGGTTTGAAGCACTTACTGATGAAGATCAAAGACCACAGCCTTCACTATGGATTACCCTTCAACATAAAGGAAACAAAAATTCTCACAACTGGACCCATAAGCAACATCATGATAAATGAAGAAAAGATTGAAGTTGTCAAGGATTTCATTTTACTTGGATCCACAATCAACACCCACAAAAACAGAAGTCAAGAAATCAAATGATGTGTATTGCATTGGGCAAATCTACTGCAAAAGATCTCTTTAAAGTGTTAAAAAGCAAAGATGTCACTTGAGGACGAAGGTATGCCTGACCCAAGCCATGGTGTTTTTAATCACCTCATATGCATGGGAAAGCTGGACAATGAATAAGGAAGATGGAAGAAGAACTGATGCATTTGAATTATGATGTTGATGAAGAATATTGAATATACCATTGACTGCCAAGAGAATCAACAAATCTGTCTTGGAAGAAGTACAGCCAGAATGCTCCTTAGAAACAAGGATGGCAAGACTTTGTCTCACATACTTTGGACATGTTATCAGAAGTGACATTCCTTGGAGAAGGACATCATGGTTGGTAAAGTAGAGGGTCAGCGAAAAAGAGGAAGACCCTCCACTAGGTGTATTGATACAGTGGCTGCAAAAATGGGCTCAAATGTAGCAATGATTGTGAGCATGGTGCAGGATAGGGCGGTATTTTGTTCTGTTGTACATAGGATCTCTATGAGAACCGACTCAACTGCACCTAACAGCAACAACAATCAGTCTTCATTTTCTAATGTCATTTTATTAGCAGTACTTATAAACACGGAACTATTTGTATTAAGTTGATTTTCCAAATGTGATGTTTGAAAAAATTATGGAACCAAAAAACACATTCAAATAATTGTGAAAAATCTCTCAAGAAATATAAAATCATGTTAAGTTTTATTTTAGTGATGACTACATTCGTCAGATTCTAATTTTTTGAAAATTGTAAATTGGTGTATGGTATGTAAATTATCCATTCTTCATCCATTGATAATCCCATGAACTTTTTTTTTAATAGAAGACTATGTTTTCCATATTTATATTTATATTTCCTGGTCTCTCATATTTTTTTTAAATTTAGATTTAATTTTAGCCTGAGAAGAGCTTAAAATTAAAACACTATCCGTATGTTTTCAATAACTTCCATTATTTTAAATGACATGAGAAATAAATTACAATGGCATAAATGATTGGTTGACTAGTCGTATTCAACAAATTCAATTGAAAATGAATATAGGCAAAGGTTTTGGAAATTACTGAATTCTATTTATCTTCTTTAAAAGTAGCATGACTTAAAACTCACCTGCTTTAGCAACCAAATCATCTTTATTGTATTTTTTATAACACCAATCAATGATGAGGTCTCTTAAAGTCAACTTCTAAGTCTTTTGTACGCATCTTTATTTGAATTAACAAGAAGAGATTAAATCAAATTCTTGAAAGTAAAGTCTGTGTCTTATGTCTTGAGAAGACATATGTCTTATGTCAGGTGTTGTGATGTGACCTAAATGCATAATATAGAAAGAAAATCATTAAATATATGTATATAAGCATTTGGATATATTTCTGTGACATTATTCAAAATTCTTTTACTCTTCTTCTAAGTCAGGAATAAGTATTTATATAGTCACATAGTTAAAGGAGAGTAGTTAGATACTAACTAGCAAACTAAGAGTAAAACAAAAGACAGAAAAAAATTAAGTTCTTTCATATCTGACTACCACTAATATACTCATGAAAATGGATACTTTGGAGCATTCTAATTGCAGCCTTTTGGTAAAATGTGTCTTAACCTGTATTGAACTTATTTTCAAGACTACAAATGATGCAAAGGTAGGAAATAAGCTCCTCTAGAAGCATCATATAGTAATAAGGTTTTAAAAACAGTAATATTCAGATCATTTTACTATTGTTGTTTAATAACTGCTTGTAATTTTCCTAAATTAAAAAAAGAGCAAAAATAAAACCTAAAGGCCAAAATTATATTCTATTTCATGAACATGTAGCAAATGTATGTGTTGTCCTTAAATCTTTTTCCCAAACAAGTTTTCATTTTAACAAACAAACACTTTTACAAAGCTGTTCACAATTGTCATTTTCTTCTAGTTAGGTGTGCAGAAAGATGGGCACAATCCTTAGCCGTGCCACATGAGACTACTACATAGACATACGACTGCCTAATTTTTTTTTTTTATTGTACTTTAGGTGAAGGTTTACAGAACAAATATTTTCTCATTAAACAGTCAGTACACATACTGTTTTATGACATTGGTTAACAACCCCACGACATGTCAACAC
>NW_004444104.1:860564-914688 GCF_000243295.1 Trichechus manatus latirostris
CCTTCTGCCTTCTAACCTTTGTCCCTGGACTGCTGTGCCTCATTAGTCCCATTTTGTTTTATGGGGCTGTCCAATCCCTGCCTGAATGGTGAACCTCGGGAGTGACTTCACCACTGAGCTAAAAGGGTGTCCAGGGGCCATACTCTTGGGGTTTCTCCAGTCTCTGTAAATCTGGTCTTTTTTTGTGAGTTAGAATTTTGTTCCACATCCTTCTCCAGCTCTGTGCAGAACCCTCTGTTGTGAGCCCACTCAGAGCACGACTGACTAATTTTTTAATCTGTTTTTAGAAGTGATGATTTCATAGACTCTGTTTGATGGGAAGTTTATTTCTTCACTACATATTATTTCTGGATTTAGCAATGAATAATGCACAGTGCATTAGCATTTAAGAAAGACATGAAGATTCTATGCACCTTATTATTATGCTTTCTATGCTCAGCTGCTCTTTGAGGGCTTACTCGGTATATGTATTTTTATGCTATTTTTTCTTTGTTCTTTTCCCTCTTCTCAGGTTAGAATCCCCTACAAGGAGTCTAAGCATGGATGCCCCCAGGGGTGTTCATATTAAAGCCCATGCTGGGAAAATTGAGGCCCTCTCTCAAATGGATATCAAATTTCATAGTAGTGATGGAATGGTAAGCTCAATAGATCAAGCTCCTATTATATGTCTGACACTCATGAATATCATGTCCGTTAAAGTAGCTATACATTAAATTTAGGGTCATTTTTAAAGAAAGTCATGATACATGTAAAGTAGAAAACGTTAAAAGAACACAAAAGAATATTTAGCATTGAAAGAAAGACCGAGAAAAGTTAAAACAACTTTTTTTAGAACCTGACAGCTTTATTTGATTGGTTTTGTGCTATCAAGTCACTTACTAAGTTCAACTTTGAAAAAAACACTACAGAGACTTTGTAGGCCTACAGAGAATATCAGTCTTGCCATTCCCCAGTGATTCAACTTCTTTTAACACAGCTGTCACCATATGGAACCTTCTTTAGTTAAAAAAGGAAAAAAGCTCAATTTCAGTCAGCCAGAAAATTATGCACGCTAGGAATGTTCTTAAAAGCCCTAGAAGAAAATCAGAGTTTTGGTTTATAAGCTGGACTCCAAACATGTGATGCCATATTACAGATTTTTACAAACAATTTATTGCATTTTTTCTTAGCCCACCCCACCCCTAGTTATTTTTATATGTATAAAATGTGCTCAAAATAAGACATTAGCCCATGGATTTTCTTTTAAATGCCTCCAACTTGATAGCGATTTCCAAGGAGTTGAATGGATTGTATTGTTCATACTGCCAGTGCCTGGTGAAATGTGTTGGAATAAATGGATGTGAAAGCCGTGTGTACAATGAGGGGCATAATGAATCCCCATTGCTCCTTCCCCAGCCCCACTCTAGACACATCACACACAGACCCTACACAAAATGAAGAGATTCAGGTGTCCCAACAGATATTTTCCCACAAAGGCAGAGGAAAATAAGCAATAAAGCAGCATGTAAATTACCAGTTGTTAGAGTTTGCTTGACAGGTAGGAAAATAAGTAACTAGGAAAATATTGACCAATTAACCACAAGAAATAGAGGAAAGCAAACAAATTAAAGGCATGTTTAGGGGAAAGCAGGTACCCAAAGAACCCAAAGCATTGGACATTAACCTGAATAGATTCTGCTTTTTAAAAATAATACCATTTGATTTATTTTACTCTGTGTGCAAGACAACATGAGGTAAAACCTTTGTGTGTAATGCTACTAATACCGTCCCACCCACTGCTGTCTATAGCAAGGGGTCAGCATCCCAAGAGGGAATACAGACTGCAAATATCAGTTTAATAAAAGATTGGAATTCATGGATGGGGGTTACATAAAATAAAGTGTCTAACATTATTGGCAAGGAATATGCCAACCCACAACATATTTAATTCTTCTAATAAGCCAGCACACTGGGATGGATAAAGGTTTGGCTACTCACCATGGTGATTCTTATTTCCTTCAGCTATCAAAGAGATTTCCAAGCCTCAACCAATGACCATGTTCTTGTATTTTGGTTTAACTGAATTATAATATGACCAAAAAATCCAGTCCCTCTCATTTTATTTTAATTGGATTTAGGCTATATGTCTACCGCTTTTCAGCATCTAATAGAAGGCAGTGGAGTTTTGTTGTTGTTGTTGTTGTTAGGTGCCATTGAGTTGGTTCTGACTCATAGAGATCCTACATACAACAAAATTAAACACTGCCCAGTCCTGTGCCATCCTCACAACAGTTGCTATGTTTGAGCCACTGTGCCAGTCCATCTGGTGGAGGTCCTTCCTCTTTTTCACTGACCCTCTAGTTTATGACCCTCAACCATTATGTCCTTCTCCAGGGAATGGTCCCTCCTGATAACACATCCAAAGTATGCAAGACAAAGTTTTAAATAATAGTAAAAAGTCAGGGAAATGGTCACTAGCTAACAGGATGAGTCCAATTGCCTTTCATAAGAAAATAAAACTGCAAATAAAAAATCAGGATAAATTCCAACACTCACAGTTAAATATTAGTAAAATGAATATATTTCTGTGGCTTATACTTTTTCCTAATGGGGAGGAAAAGATGAGTTGTATAAAGTCAAATTGGATCACCAGATAGATGTGAATCAGCAAAAGAATTCTATCATTTTTGTCAAGTCTGAAAGGTATTTTTGGGCACGTAACGTATTAGAACTGAAAAGCATCCAGCTTATTGACACACAAACTGAAAGAGCAAAATGTGTTCTCACATTGGTCAGTTTTCCTAGTTGGACTAACACAGTCGGTAAAAGAAAATTTGGCTTTCCTCCAATTTGGAGCACTGATTGCTAAGCACCTGCCTGAATGTAAAATAGAATTAGGCTACAAAATAATCAGATAATTATAATATGAATTAAATAAAGTCAAGTGCCTGTTAACTTTCCTCTGAGAAGAACAAACAGTGCTTTGTTTGGAACATTTGGCACATGAATTTTGTTTACCATGCTCAGTTCCTCCTTTAACGTTCCATCTCATTTTCTCTCACGCAGCTTGTGCTGGATGCTGAAACTGTATGTCTGCCCAAGTTGGTTCGGGGAACTGGGGGTCCCTCTGGCAGCTCGCAGAGACTCTATGAAATCTGTGCTTGTCCAGATGGGAAACTTTACCTGTCCGTGGCTGGTGTGGGTACCACATGCCAGGAAAACAGCCAGGTCTGTCTCTAAACCATCTGCATCTTCCACAGAGTACACAGATTTTCAGAGAGCTTGAAGTTCTTGACTTTGAGACTTCAAACTTGGAAAGCAGTTTTATATCCTGTAAGACTGGGACTGGATGGAAAGAAGCACCCACTTTTAAAAAGAACTCAGAAAGAAAAACATAACAACGAAAATGTTTTGGACAAAACTATGTGGTTTCAAAGTGGCATGTGGATGTTAGACAAACAAGTTGTCAAAGGAATGTGTTTATTCCACTGAGTTGATAAATTTTCATCAGAACAATTAATAAATGGTGACTTTTCTTTTCCTCATCTTTTGTGTACGTAAATGTACAATGAAATGTTGAGTTGCTATGTGGAATTAATTTATGATGGCCAACTGTGAATATCTAACTCTTCATCAAAGTAATGTTGATAACTACTACAGGACTCCAAAGTCCCATGCAGGGTTTGCTTTAAATCACTCAAATCTGTGAGCAAGTTCTCCCTTGAGTATAATGCAAAGTGTGTCAGATTTCGTGACACACTTTCAGGTTTTGAATATACATTGAGGTTGATCTGATTTTTAGTATGTAATCAAAGGAATACATTACATAAAATGAATCACGGTTTATGTATAGTCAATGAGCAATAAATCAACCTACATTTTTCACAGACTTCACCAGTTTAAGAGTGTGTCTGTCTTTCTTTAATCCTCACAACCACCTTTTGAGGTAGATATGATTTTTCCTCAAGTTACTGGTAATAATATGAAGGTCCAAATAGGACAAGTCACTTATGCAATCACAAAATATCTACTGAAATTAAACTGTGACCCTAAACTTGCATAGCCCTTTTCATTTTGCACAATTTCGACGTTGTCTCATTCTATCCAAAGCAACAATCTATGTGATAATTCTGTAGATATGATAATACTCATTTAACAAATGAAGAACTGAAGTCCAGAGGGGTTTTGTCATCCAACATCAAATGGCTATTAAGTGGTGGGACTCCTAACTGCCCAGCCTTTGTACCTATCACAATAGTCAAAACGATTTTCATTTAACTTCCTAGAACCAGACTCTCACAGTTGTTGAAAATAATACATAGTGCCAATTGTTAGTATAAATTCCTACAGAAATCAAACAGGATACTATGAACCTATGAAAACAGATGAGTTTTGTGTAAGCCACTCACTTTGTCAAACGCCCTTCATCACAAAAGTGGTAGGCTTTATTTTTGTTTTTAAACCAGTTGTTAATAATTCAGAATCCCAAAACAACTCAAGACGTAGTAGGACCAACAGCATTGCACAGTTTTAATTATAGGATTTATCTCTAAACACAAGTTCAAATTCATTTTCTACAGTCTCATAACAGGAGAAAGCAGAAAAGTCAACTCTTCATTTTTAATGCTGTTTTGATGAGGCCCAGTTGTTAACAACGCCCCAGTTTTTAAATTGCTAGTATGCGTAAACACTTGAAATTGCAAAATAAATAGTGCCTCCTAAGCAGTTAAGGGCAAGTTCAACTCTAAACTTAATACGCCTCAAGTTTCCCAGGGAGTTAGCACTTTTAGATAATAAATTGCTATTCACTTTTTCCATTTAGTTAACCCTTGATTTTTTAAATGAATGACTTCTTTCTTACTATGGCATTCCAATTAAAATATATGAAATTGTCTCTTTTTATTTACTTTTTGTCACATTTACTCTCTTGTTCCAATATTTTAGTTGTGCAAAACAATGTCTGAAAGCCTGGTTGATATAAAATAGGATCACCATGGAACACTGAAACATTACAAATTAACTTGGTTCTCATAATGCACATCAAAAAAATGGTGCTCAGATGATAAAGTCAAGAAAAAGTATCAAGGAGAAAGCATGGAGAATAGAACCTTTTGAATAAGCCTTAGTTTTTTGCTCACTATATGGAATCAACTTGGAAAAGCTACTATGGATAGCTGCCTTCTCCAGAGTAATAAAGGAATTATCCTTGGTAAGAATCAAAACTTTTAGATAGGCTATATTCTAAAATGTATTACATAAACCTGTCTTCTTACACACATACAACATAACTGAAAGTTTACTTGAAGGTTCAAGGTCAGGAGTACGAACAATACCTAATGAGGTGTATGGAGCCCTGGTGGTGCAGTGGTTATGAGCTTGGCTGTTAAGCAAAAAGCTGGCAGTTCAAATTCACCAGCCACAACTTGGAAACCCTATGGGGCAGTTCTATTCTGTCCTATAGGGTCGCTATGAGTTGGAATCAACTTGACGGCAATGGGTTTTTTGGTTTTAATGAGGTATATAGACTGCTACTCCTTTATACTAAGTGGTTATGCATTGAGTGTTGGTATTTTAGGGACCCAAAATATAGCACTTATATCTTTTCAAATTTATGGACAAACTAAGCAAACATAGTCAAAATGGTGAAGATCAAAATAACAGCTTTGATAGCAAAAACAGTTTGGTTTGCAGCCACATGGACTCCCTAAGACTTCACAACTGATTAAAACCTTACCTCCCAGTCACAGGCAGATGGCAGGCCTCCCCTGCCCATGTAGCTGACTCCATGAAAGAGTATAGACAGCCACTCTTTCTGATGTCAGACAAATCAAAGTAAAAGGAAGGGGTGAGCCCACATGCTCAGGACCTTCTCCCAGATCCCTTTGGGGAGTCATGACTGAGAAGCCCGGAGGCAGTCCCCTCACACTAAGGTTTTTAGGTTGTGTCTACTTGATACAACTTTTTGTCCCCTTCCTCCTCTGATTTAAAACATCACTTCTCACTTGGCCTTACCAGTCTTCTTATTTTAAATCCCACTCTGAATTTTCTGTGCTTTGGAAACCAAATAATCACGCTTCTTAGAACTTTGTGTCAAGTATAAACAGGTCACACGGGTCTAAGGCACTAAGTAAAAATGCACAGACAGCAACTTCAACGCTGTCTTCTAGACCTGGACTTTGATTTCAGAGCAAGAGTACTTCCAGAGCCACTTAACTATAAGAGATAAGCATACATTTTAAACATGTAATCCATAATCTTTATTTTAAAATGACATTGGCTTTAGTGCTATTCAGTATGCAACTAGACTACTAACATAAAGGTTGGAGGTTTGAACCCACCCAGCAGCTACACAAAGAAAGGCCTGGCAATCTGCTTCTGTAAAGATTGTAAGAAAACCCTGTGGGGCAGTTCTACTCTGTAACACATGGGGTCACCATGAGTCAGAATCAACTTGAAGGCAATGGGATTTTATTTATAGTGTTGATGTATTCCACTTAGTATGGATATTTAGAAGTTTCACTGCAGAATTATTAATGTGTTTGATGACAAGGTGATTCCTGACCCTGCTGGGAGCATTTCATAAGAGAGTTATACACACTTGTATTAACTTTCTGAAATCCCTCTGGATCCAAGTTTTACATAGGGGACTGTGAATCTGTATTTAAAAACAAAAGTCTAGAAAAACACAAAACTCCAATTAATTTGATCAGCTATCACAAAGGCCAGACTAGGCTTTCTGTGTCAATTTTAACATCCAAAAACAAATGTTAAATTTTTGCTTCAAAGTTAAAAGGAAGTCTCAGAAAGTTGAAGATCCAGAATTTATATAGTCCCATTATAAGAGAACTCTTAGTCCTTGTCTGCCTAACTTTGAAGACTTGAGCCTCAAGTATAAAGATGAACATTTAATATCTTTTGTGGCTCAAGTCTGAATTAGCCTCAGACATGCAACTCAGCTCTCTAAGAGATCCATTTATTTAAATGTATCTATTTACAAATACTTAAATATACCATCTATATCAACTAATCTTATTCCTTGAAAAAGTGAAGTAAAATAAACTCTTAACTAAATCAATGAGCACCTAATAAACCTAGTATATACCAAAGACTTGATGGTCAATTATTTGCAAAACATAAACCTACTAAAATTTTGGCATAAAGATATATAAGCAAGTTCTAATATTTCCAGTAAACACACATATTACACATACACACACATCACACTTTAATACAGGGAGATACCAAGTTTAATTTCCAATGAACTCTCTCTCAGGAAATACCAGTTACAAGGATTTCATATGTACATTTTACTTTATTAAAATTATGGCACTTAATATAACAGCAGAAATAATTACATGGCTTCACATCCAGAAGCAGTACAATTTTGGAGGAGCACACATTCCTATTACCAATAAAAGTAAAAAAAAGTTTTAACATATTCCTTAAGCCCTTAATTGCATAAAATATTTAGCATCATTTATAGCCAGTACACTTATATAAACTAATTATCATTCTTTCTTTTACATTCTGCAGAAGAAACATGTTAATGATGAAAATTAAATGTCAGTTCTGAATCATTCATGGGGAAAATACAAGCTCATAATTCCTCTTTTAAAAATAACTGGATAACTGTCAAATTTTACAATTTTTTAATGTTCTCCAAGTAAAATCCAAAAAACCCCAGCAAGTGCCATATTGAAAGTCAACTTTTTTTTAACTGCAGCACCGTTAAGACATGAAACAAAAGATTGCATTCTGTTCAACCACACTACATAAATTATGACACTTGTGGAAAATACGCACACACAAACATAAAGCAGGTGTTCTAACAACTGATAAACGTTATTTTGGTAGGCAGTTTTCAGAAACAGTATTAACATCTGGTTGTAAGAACTGCCACCATTTTGAGTTTCCCATATGCTATCTCCAGGAAATAAGAAGCCTGTAAACATAAGGTGTAAAAAACATTTAAAATAAAGATGCAAAGTGCACTCAGTGCACTCTAAGAAGTACTATCTGCATACTCTTAATCAAGTAATATTCAGGATTAAAATACTGTACCATTTTTTAAATACGCTAAGATGTAAAATTGCAATAAATTCATAATCAGATCCAGCTGATAAGAAAACAATGCATCCAAATAGGATCCACTTAAAAAAAATGATAAACTCCAAAGACTTAACTCCCCTTGTTTAAATCAATGATATGTCCAGTGTTTCATTAGCTCCTTCAAAAACAGCACGTTAAAAACAAAATTAACTTCATCCTAACCAGACATACATAGACTCTTACCTAACAAACTGCTAAGCTTTGGTTATGTAAAGTGCAGTTCAATAATGTGCCATCCAAGCCATTCAACACATCTAGCAATCTTTCAGTTCATCACCTTCTTCAAAATAACTTCCTTTTACATTTGGCTAAGGTTTCCTGTTGGTATTCACATTAATTAACAGCCCAAAATTCTTCCAGAACAATCACAATGCGCTTCACAGTTCTCAGATACATGGTAATGAAGCTTAATGAAATATAGCAATTCATGTTTGTGCTCTGACACATCAAAGATCTAGCACTGCTCCTTTTTTAAGTTCTTCACACTTTTTGTTGTATGAAATTCTCAAGTTTTATTATGATACAAGCAGTACACTCCATCACCCTCATAGCAACCTCAGAAGTGAACCTGTCATTTGGAATCTGTGGGAAAGGAAGCAAGTCAGGATATCTTGTTTTCAGGCCGTCTACACCGTAAGCTTCCAATGTATGGACATCATTTGTCAGTCCTTCCAGTTGCTGACTATACTCCTCTATCTTCTGTGCAAGTGCAGTTGGTTTCACATCTTTATCAGACTTTCCCCTTACAGCATAGTCAGCTGCAATCAGAGCTAATTTTGTAGAGAGGTAACATTTGAAGCACACCCATTCATTGGCATTTTTATGAAGGTCATTCCTGGCAGCTGAAAAATTTGCTCTAGCTTGTCTTAACCATCTACGTGCTTCAACGGGATTACCAACAGACTTGAAAGTGGGAGGAACAAAGAACCTTTGAGAGTAAGTCTGTCCAGCTGCAGGTGGGCATTTTTCTTTATTTTGTTGCTGCCTTTCAGATTTATGGCTTGTTGCTTCTTGATTCCAAGAGGTATAAAATCTTTGAAATGAGTACTTGTCTGACTGAAATCGGGATGCTGAAGTGGAAAAGGTTCGTCTTGAGGCTCTGTCTGCATTTTGATCCAGAAAAGCCTGTTTCTCTAATCTGTTGATTTCATTCTGCAAATGTTTAAAAACTTCATTAGCAATATCATGATTCTCTGGATTTTTGTCAGGGTGCCACTTTAAATACAACCGTCTAATGATCTTTTTTCTTTCAGATTCTGGAAGCTTCCAAGCTTGCTCCACCACCGACGTCACTTCTTTTAGGATTTCTGGTAAGGAATGAACCTTTAGCTTTTGGGGGGAATGATGTTTCGAAGATGAGGTTTTGTGGCTCTCTCTGCCAGGGAAAAGGGGAGGAATGCTCCGTAGTCCTGGGGCTAGAAACTCTGTAGGGCTGGTTGGTGTGGAAGGAGCGCTATCCCGGCTGTGAGAACTTTCATCAGGCCTTGAAAACTTATACAGATCAAGAGAGCCAACTATTTTGTATTCACTATAACCAATATCAATCTGATATATTTTTCCTAGAAAGCTACAATCGTCTGCATCTTCTCTTTCAACTTCTTGTACAATAATTGCATATGTATATGTTGGCTGGTATGATCCGTAGATATCACCACCTTCTGCATCAACAAGGTATCCAACATATTCTCCTGGGTAAAAAACATTCATTGGATCCATAAGCAGAGTATAATGAATTTCAGCAGGTATAGGAGTGCCAGGCAGAGGAAGTTCAAGTTTTGATGGTTCCGAGGAGTCATATTTCACTCCTAAACTGTCAAGCTTCTCACTGATCCTGTAAATATCATTGCATCCTAGCATAGCAATTAAATATGAAGTGTCCGAAATCAAATTGTCAGTTGCTGACTTAAGTGTCATTGCTAATGCTAACAGGAAATTAATGTCTTTACTGTCCGAATGTTGTATGTACAGCAGAATGACTGCATTACCAAATCTCTTCAAAAAAGCAAAGGTTTCACTTCTGCTGTGGGGAATTGGATTAAAACCTTTAACTCTTAATGTTGTTTGAAGTTTTTCAAAACAGGAAACTTTCAATCCTTCTCTCAGGGCTTTGCAAAGTTTTATGGCTTTTTCTTCATTGGCCAGGAAAGCATTATCATTTTCATGCTTCATGATTCTAATTAGCCCTGTAATGAACTGCTCAGAAGACAAGAGCAACTGCAATCGTCCCTGAAGAGAACACAATGCTCCAAACTGACAGACTTTGGGAGTCTCTTCATCTAACTGTTCTTCAAGAATACTGCTCAATAAACGAGGTCTTAGTTTTTGAGGGAAAAGCATTATCAACTTAGTATGAAATCCATGGTCTTTCCCTAAGTAACACTGGCTAAGATCAACCAACATTTGAACACCAATATTCCCCTGGATTCTACTTTTATAATGTGGTGCATCATCAAACACTAAGACATTAGACTTTACTAGTCTACCATCCTGGCTTGGAAGGTGAAGGGCGAGGTCTCGTGCGTTCTCAAGGTCGCTTCTAACCTTGACTGAATCATTTTGCAGACTCTTGAACAGGCCAGAAACTACTCTCTTAACTGTACGCATTTCATTAGGATCTAATTGTTTTCCTTCAGAATTTTTGAATATGCGACTCAACACTTCAACATATTGTTTGGTTGAAATAATATCTTCAGTGCCTAAATGTTTGAATAGCTGATGAAATGTGCCAAGTTCTAAAGGTAGCTTGTACAAATAAGGTTTAAAATCAGATTCACATTCCAGATTTATCACTACCTCCTCAGGCTTCAAAAGTTTCCAACCATCTTCTACCATCACAAAAGCAACCCCCCGCAGTTGAAATCGGAACTCCCTTTTTTCTGCACTGAGAAATTCATATATGCTCCTTAAGACCTTAGCTCTAGTTTTTACCATTTCTTCATCCAAAGTTGTAATGTTGCATATGTTTCTGCAGTTATTAATGACCTTATCAAGAGGTGGATCCAAGTTAACACTAAGCATACTTAAAACTTGTTCAAGCTGTTCCTGTGGACCAAGGTCACTACCTTCTTGTTCTTTGATACTCAAGGGGGTGGCTTTCTCTGGAAGAATAGGACAGGATGTCCATAACAGCTGCAGCACATCACACTGCTTGAATTTAGGGTTTACTTGTGCTCCATTAAACTTTATAAGAGGAAGTGTTCCATTCACCTCTTGATATTGAGGATGAAATCGAATGAATTCAGCAGGGGCCCGCTCAGGACATAAGAATGGTATCAACGACAGTTCCTTCAGAAAATTTCCAGATAACAAATCCACTCGTTCTTGGAATATATGATGGAGAAGGATATCAACTGTATTTTGCAATGTTTCTTTAGACCAGTTTTCTGTATTAGCTCTCACACTGATTTCCTTAGCAAACTGTAGCAACTGCTGCTGAGAAAGTATATATTTCAGTCCAATATTTCTTAAGAATTCCACCCAGGATGTCATAAATGCAATTTGATTTTTGGGTTTTATAAGTTGTTCCAATTTTTTAAAGAAATCCTTAGGAATAAACAATTTTTCAGGAAGCATAACTTCAAAAACCCTCACAGTTCTATCATAGAAATGCTTTGCTTGCTTTAGTCGACTGTTAGCATCATGGATTATCAACAAGCTTTCCAGTTTTTCAAAAAGTTGTTCCTTAATTTCTGATATTTCCTCAATACTAGATAATCTGTTTTTAAGATAGATCAAGTGTTCTAATTTTGCCTCATAAGAAAGATTTTCAATTTTTGGTAAGAGGTGTTTCAAATATACCTCAAGATCATCTACAGGTACACAGCCAACCATCTCATAGAGTTCCTTTAAGTGTATTTTTTCTTCAAGGAATGCAGATGATGATGATTGTGTCCACTTTTCCACTTCAGCTGAAGGGATACTTTTTGTAAGTACATAGCACGTTCCAAATTTTGCAATGCTCATGTATCGACCACTGATGGATTTGTAGCATGGAAGTGACTTTAAAATTTTAATGTCATCTTGAGACATTAAGTGACTCAAATTACAGTTGAAATACATCAAAAGTGCCTCAAAGTCATTTTCTACTAATTTTTCAGTTCTAAATGTTGAAGTCTGGACCATGTAATGTACAGCCTTCAAAATGCTTGAGGGGCTCTCTATGTTTGCCGTGTGGCATGACAACAGAGGAACGAACGCACTGTCTTTGGAGCAGATTTTGTTCAAAGCAAGCTGAATACAGCCAGCTTTCATTAGGGCATGAAAAACTTTATCGGTCTGGGCATTTGGAAAAACTGCTATATGCATAAGACTTAGAGGAAGCAGAACATCACCTTCAGGAACCACAAGCTGATTAGCTGAAACGGTAAATTTTGTTCCTGGAAGCAATGCCCAGTCTTTTAGGGTATCAACAACAATGTCAAATGTTGGTTTTGTTTCTTCCTGGTCTTCTTTCACACTTACAGATTCACTGATAAAATGCCATGCATTCTTCAGCCAAGACTCACTTGCAAAATTGTCTTTCCACCGTGTACAATTTTTGGTCTTATATTCACGAGGCAGTACAGACGATAACAAATCAGCAAAGCTGGAGATGTCAAACACTTTTGCAACATTACAGTTCAATAAAATATTACTATATTTCAAATATAATGTATTCATAAACAAGTCTTTGCGGGATGGAATCAATTCATGGTAAGTTGTTAGAAACTTGGGTCGTTTTGCATCAAAAGTTTGCAAAACACTGTCCAATGTAATGAGAAGGGGCAATCCCTCAACTTCAATCTCATTTTCTTCTGCATCCTTAAAACAATAATCAACTAAAAGTTTTAAGCTATGAAAAAGTTTTAGGTTAGTCTGCTGAAGACGACAAGGCAGCTTCCCAATATGGCAATTAGTATCAGGAGAGGAAAACGTCATTAAAAAAGATCTCACGTCAGCAGGAGTTACATAACTAACAGGAATATCTGCATCTGTAAGACAGTGGTAAAGATTAGCAGTTTCATCACAGTTATAAACCAAGTTGAAACCAATTTCTAAAAGTAAGTGTTTTAGTCTATAGACATTCTCTGCTACTGTTTTTCGTGTTGTGATATTATAATCTGCATTTTTAAGGTGTTGTAATTCATCCTGTAGTAAATTGTCAAAAAATGGTCTAGTTTTATTTGAAGTAGACATATTAATCCAAGTAATTATAACTGCAGAGTGTAAATCAGAGCCATCAATATTTGGAGCCCGTACAACAGGTAAAAGACGTTTCATGTCTTCATGAATGCAGCTATACAGCGCTTTCACTAGGCAGTATAAATCTGGCTGCAGATCAAGCCTGTTGACTGGAAAAAATGATAAAAACTTTTTTAAAGTGTCCTTTACAACGTGAATGGGCATGTTCTGTAGAACTGACATTGTTGGGTCAGAGCCAGGGAAGTACCGTTTTTTTAATTGGATGAGTAACTCAACATATGCAGGAGCTATTAATGCTGTCATTAAGCTGTTATTCCAGTCACTTCGAACACCCACTCCATTATCATCACGCCACAGATTCCTTCTGGCTGAATCTAGAGCAAAGTGGCCATTCACATGAAATGGCAGCCCTGTCTCCAAAGAGAGGGGCAGAAAGCAGAAGGCCCGATGGGGTTTTTTATAGTTGTGAGTGATGCAGGCAGCTACTCCACCACGTGGGAAAAGAGTAATATCTTGGTTCTTGTGAGCTGATATAACACTCTTGGATACCTTTTCCATACTTGAAAAACCTGATCTATTACAAATTAGCCATGTAGTGAGATTTCCTTCAGAGTCCTCAGTATCCATAGTATAGGTTATTTGTTGAACTGGTATGTCTTTGAGCTGCCTCTTTTTAGTAACACTGTCAATTACAGATGCATGAAATTGTTTCCTTTTCAATCTGTCTCCATCAGTGATTTTGCCCCTTACTGAATACAGTACATTTAGAGCTCCAGTAGCTTTATCTATTTCACAAATAGAAATTTTTTCCATGTGATTAAGAAACATTAGAAGTTCTGCCCCATCTGAGCGCAATTTGTCCAAAAGATTCTGGACCATCCTGTCTGATGATGGAACTGAGGAAATTTCTGAAACTTTTGCCATGTCTGCATTACGAAGAGGAAATCTAAACATTGTGCAATTATTCAGTTTAAAGTGAGTCCCCAAATACAGATCCAGAACATCTGAGAACTGTGTCCTAAAATCTGCATCCAAGTCTCTAAACATGCGTCCAGGACTGACTGACGTGGCTCCTGGTGCGTATCGGGCGTGAGGATCAAAAATGCACAGGATGTCATTGCCAGAAATGAAAGAAGGGCAGTCTGTAATATGATACACAGAATTAAATCCTATTCCATATTGTCCTGTTTTACAAGGATTTCCTTCTTTGGTGCCTTTTCCAAGATTCTGAATTCCTCTGACATCATCTTCTGTAAAAGGTTGATTGTTATACACACACAGTGCTGGCCCTTGCAACGGTGCCCATTTATCATCAAAAATTCTATCAACTGGGTGCTGTCTAGGATCAAACACAAAGCAGATTTCAGTGGCTTTTGCATCATCAGCATTTTGAAGAAGTTCTTTCAACATTTCCTTTTCTGAAGGATAGGCATTAAGAATACTCTTAATTCTGCTGGTCAGTTTTTCTTTCTGTCCAAATTCAGTGCCCAGTGTTGTAAAGCAGATGTTGGATGCGTATCTTTCTAAGGCTTTATGCCGCTTTGGTACTGCTCCTAGTTTTACAGCTACTTCCCTGGGTATATCAGCATGACAATATTTCACAGTGGTATCTTTAACTTTTATCCAGGGACAATCATTGTAGCATAAAGATTTGGCAGGGAGAAGCACAAGGTTAGTATCTGGCAATAATATTTTGCCATAATTTTTCTCGCAAAATTCTTGTTTCTTTTCTCTAATGAGACTCCATATTCCTTCACTAATTATTCGTCGGCAAAGCTGAAAATTCTCTTCAGTTATTTGCTTTGTTCCTCTTTCTTGATCTATAGATTCCAAAACAAGGGCAAAATCTTCAACAGTAAATGACTGCCTCACACCCACACTTTCAAATAGTTCACGGAAATTATTTTTATATTTATTAGGCAACTGATAAAGATACGGTGCTGCTTCAAAATTCAAATGAAAAGAGACTTTTTCTGGGTCAACATATGCATTCTCAACTAGAATGAAGCTACACGATTTTAACTTTTCAATAACTGATACCTTTATGACTTCATTTTGCATCATTGCTTCATGAAGGTATTTGTAGCAAGCATTGGTGATATTTTCCTGGTATAATGTAATTCCATCATCAACTGATTTGGCAACTTCTTTCAACTGATTAATAACCAGCTCAACTGTTGGCTTCTTAAGTAATCCCAAAAACTCTTTAACAGCCAATGACATTGAACCACAACCTCTGAAGGAATGGGAATTTTCATTCAGAATTGGTTGTAAAAGACAAACGACATCTTGATGCTCAGCTGTGTAAAGGTCAGTGGCTGCAAACATGGTTTCAGGTTTAAAACTGTTACCCTTCCATTCCAAAGAAAAACCTGCTGGTTTTGTTAGATATGGAAGGAAAGGGATTGTTTGATATCTTGTAGCAAAATCTTTTGCTCTAGGATCCCTGATTTTTAGTTTTTCATCAATAAGACTTAATAGGATACTACTTCTTAGACAAGCAGCAACATGGTCACTTTTATTAATCTCGGCTACTGATTCTGCCCGTTCTAGCATGTCATCCCATAGAATGTCATCTTTTGCCATACCTAACTGAACTAGTTTAATCAAAATAATAGGGTTAAGATAATCCTGAGTAGAGCCATAGGGAAATCGCCCATCTTTAGTATCAAATAACTTTGCAACACGTCCTTCAGGATGAATCAATCTTGATGGTAAAACCAAAGGATGCCCCTCTAAAGAGCAAGGGATACAGGGAGTAACACGAAGAATTCCTGAGAACTCATCAATTTTTTCATTTAGAACAAAATTCATTAAAGGATCTCTAAGTTCTGCTTCAATTTCTTGAATATTTGGAAAAAACACTTCTGAAAAAAACTGCTTCTCTGAAAATGTATTTTCAAGAAGTATCTGTTTGCAGCCAGCTTCTTCAAAACCTAATTTTACTGAAGAAGGAAGCTCAACAGCACAGAGGTTTTTTGACCCAGTCTTCTTGAGGTATTTCAAAAATATCTTGAAGGCTGCAGGGCCAACATCTTTTCTTTTAAGTATAGAGTCATCTAGAAATCTCACATTCTTCATAGAAACCCATGTAGATCCATCAGAGAAGACTCTGGTCAGTTCTTTTCCTTTCCCATGAGCTATATCTTCATAAAATCCTTGACAAATAACAGAAAAATCATCATGAACTAAGTCAGGATCAGGCCATACTGTGTAATAAGTATAATCATCCAGCTCCCCACTGACTACCAGGTCCCGCAAGACACTAAGTGCCTCTAAGTAAGCTTTCACCACAACATGTCTCATGAAGGTGGTATTCCATCGTCCTTTTGTATCTGTCTTCCAGATTTCTTTCCTATTTGAAGTAACAGCAAAACACCCATTGATGTGAACTGGCAAACCTGTTTTTATTCGTAAAGGTAAATAGCAGAACACTTCTCCAATGTGTGGCTTCACAATCCACTTCTGGTCCTGAGTTTCAGAGAGTAGAACACTTACTGCACCACAAGGAACAAGTCCCAGTCTCCTTCCACTTTCACTCAGGGAGAATTTTAGAGCCTCCCCTGTATCCATGCAGGTACATATAAGCCATGTGGTGCACTCCAATGTCTTTTGTGGCAACTCATCTGATGGCTTCTTTGCTTGCCCAGATTTAGCCATTTCAAAGAGAGCAGCTGGGTCGTCATCTGGACCTCTAAAAAGTGGTGAGTGTAAATCAGCAATTCTTCTGAACACATGATGAAACTCTTCAACTGTGATCTGAAGGATGCAAGATGACTTTGGTGCATCGGTGGGAAGCTTTTTATTACTGCTGCTGCAAGTCTTCATAAGTTTAGCAGCTTCCTTTAAAACGCTTAAAACAGGAGCATTCAATGCTTTGGATGAACAAATTTTTTTTTTAATTATTATTGTATCTTGTGCTAAGTTGGGATTGGTTTCTTCAATTTTCAAGTATTTTAAATACATTGAGTTTACACTCTGAGTGAAAATGATAAGCCTGTGTCCACAGAGACTAAATTCATCCACGAGAGAGTAAATATCTGCTGTGTTGTAGCAAGTGCTACTAACTTCACTCACTTTAGCTTCCTGTTGAGTTCTAAAGGAAAGTCGGAAAAGAGTTCCTTTGTAGCTGTAAGGTGCTTCTACAGTCAAAGGTAACTGACAGCCAAAAACATTTATAAATGGTTTGAACTGATTAGGAAATTTCCTAAGTCTTTTCTGTTGTTTACTCCAATTTATTTTGATCCCAGGATTAGATTTGTCTTTAATGTGCTTACTGATATGGTTTATGTTTGGATCAAACATTATCATGAATTCTCGACTCATAATGATGGGAATGTCAGTGATATGGTACACAGAATTAAATCCAAGACCAAATTTTCCAACTTTGTCAACTTCTCCTCTCTTTAAAGATTCTCCTAACCTAGTGATATTCACAAAATCTGAATCTGAGAACTCAGAATTATTGAATGACCACAAAGCAGGGCCATGGCAAGCTGCCATCCCTGGGTCCAGGAGATTCTCCCTTATGTCCATATTTCTCCTCATGTCAATCATGAAACTGCATTCTGTTGCACTTGCATCATCAGCATTTTGAAGTAGTTCTTTAAAAATATCTGACACTGAAGGGTATTCTTCCAGAATATTTTTTATTCTTACAGTAAGTGGTTCTCTTTGTCCTGACTGCTCAAATCCCATGTTTTCAGGATTGATCAATCTTGTACTAAGGCAGGGAACTTTTAACCATTCTGCAGTTTTCATGGGTATGTCCTCGTGCACCAAAATGATCGGCTCCACCGAATCTTCCAGCAAGTCGTTAAGGTCATCAACTTTGATGTCACAATAACAACATTCATGAATTGGCTTCATGATAAGTTTAGAAGGACTTTTGCTATGATGTATAGGAACTGGAGTATTGGGGCTTGCTGGAATCTGATTGCTATACAGCCACCTGATGATATTCAACATAAGATGAAGATTTTGTTTGCTTTCTTGTTCACTAAGCTCTTGATCGCTTTTGAGATATATCTTCTGAATGACCATGGAAATGTGATCTGATGTCAGCTCCTCTATAGACCCACAGACTTTAAACAACTGGTGGAATTTTGCCATGGTTTTAGGCACACTATGCAAATAAGGTTGAAGGTCCAGATCATGGATGGGTTTTATCACTGCTTGGGCAAGGGGACAAAATTTTTTGCCAGTCCAGACCCAGGGAAATTTTAAGGCCCTAAAAGAATCTTTGCCTTCATCTAAATGATCGTGCATGAATCCATAAATTTCAAGCAAAATATGCTGGAACTGATAGTAGTCTTCATCACTAAAGGTTTTTGAAGTGTACCAATCCACAACAATTTTGAAGTGTTTTAAGACAGCATCGATGTCAGGTTTTGTGAAAATGCCTAATGCTTTTTCCAAGTTTATATGGATACTTTCAACAAGAGGGACTGATGAGCCAACCAGAATTGCATGAGCTACATCACACATATCTGGTGGTGCACAAAGATTACAGAGATCTCCTTTCCAGACTAAAGACCCTGGATAATTTGGAGGCCTTTCCTTGCAGGCTGGAACCCATTTTATTTTCCTCAACGTCATTTTTCCTTCAGATGACTGCAACAATGTATGGTTCTTATTTAAGACCAGTAAGAGTGTCTTGGCTTTCTTTAAAAGAGCATCTTGATTTGGACAAGAACTGGCCTCTAAGGCTTCAATTTTTTTTGCCACTTGCACAACATCTTTCTCTTCAAGACTGGCTTCATTTTTCAAGCCAATCTGTCTCAAAGAGTGAAGAACATCTGGTGAGGTAAAAACTGAAGGTGGAAAACAGATTTCTTCTTCATCATAAAAGAGATCTTGTAGTACTTCTATATCAGAATCAAAGAGTTCGCTGGCAGACACCATCCTTTCCTGTGAAACCTGAATGAATTTTAATGGCATTAACCAATCAATCACATTTGAATTCTCATTCTTAAGGGAGGATAGATTCTCAAGAATCCATAACATAAGCTGTTGTACCTCTTCGTTTGAGTAACATGCATTTTCAATGTCTTTTAAAACAAGCTTTAAGCAGCTAGCGGTCTTTAGCTTCTCTATTTTCAGCATGTTTGCCAAGCGCATCGTAGCTTCATCACTACTGTCTATTACAGAAATAGAAAGTCGCAGGTTAGGCGGAAGCCTGGCAGTATGATGCAAGACTTTACAACCTTTCAATTTTGTATAAGAGGAAATTCCCTGACCAGATGAATGGTTAATCCTCTTGAATATTGGCAATTCTTGAATTATTCTTTTCTCCTTTTCACTGCTATCAGTTAAACTAGCTAAGAACTTCCTCAGAGCATCTTTGTGTGTTGGAAGTAGTGAAGCAATCTGATTACACAGCTTCTGCAATGGCATCTTCTCCATGATCTGCAAAACAGCACTGGGTAATGGTGAATGAACATACTTTTTAATAAGTGGATGTTGTATAGAGTGGTCTAGTTTTTTAAGGACAATTCCTCCAAGTTTCTGTACAATATCTGCTAAAAATTCTGGAAGCTGTGCTTCAGATTCATCATCTAAAATAACTAAGGATGGAATCCTGAGTCTAATGAGTTCCACACATGTCTGACCTTCTTCTAGTGCCGTTCTGGGGATAAGTGGCATTTCATCAAATAAAGTCAAGTCCTCTGAAAAGTGTATATAGAGATTCTTCCAAACCATCTTAAGCCATGAAACAGATGGGTGATTTCTGTCTTCACTGAATGGATACCACTGAACAAGGAGGTCTCTGCCGGGCCAGAATGTATTCATCACTTCTTTGATAAGACGTGCAAATCGTTCTGGATTTAGAAGCTGCAGCTGAGTACAGGGTCTTCCTGCAAATCACATACAGAAATGTTATACATACATATAATTCTACTGTAATTTATTTCATTTTCTATTCTCAAACATTACATAGTACTAAAAAGTCATTTTAAGAGTTGTAAGTGCACTGTAAAAAATGCAAAAATCCAGCATATGAAGGCTCAGATAATTTTAAATAATAATGATAGAGAACTTATACATAATCCCTATTTAGAATATGGGAGAAATAATCCTTTTAGAAAGTGCTTATTTAAAAAAATGTATGAAGTACATTTAAATGTGCTTTAAAAACTATCCTGTAATATTCTGTGAATGGAGTCAATATGGGAAATAACTTTTAGTGCCTATTTGTCCACAAATAAAAGCACCAAAGAAAATGCAGATAAAGTTTATATAAGTATCTTTTTATTTAAGGGTAAATAGTTTATAAACAAACGCTATATGAATTGCTTTTAGGTACACTATGTTATTTCTGAATGTTTCAACAAGCTGCATGGCTGCACAGCGCAAAAAGAAGGGTTCTGAAGTGAGGACAGAGATTTGGGTTCTAAGTCTCAACATTTCCTGAAGTTGAGGCAACAAGGAGACTTGCAGAGTTTTCTTTCAGTCATTAAATGTGTAAATTATGCATCATTTAATCCTTCTGAACTTGAATTCTCTCAACTGGAAAAAAGAGCAGGGGAGGTCTATAGGCTGCTCTTATACGTACCTAAATATGTACCATATTTACAACCTCTCTAAAGGAGCTTTACATGCTTCAGAGGCAAGCAAAGGGAACAAGTGGACATTGTCACAAAGACAGGGATTGTCCCCCTAACCAGAGGTGCTCTATCTCTATACATTTTATAAATTAGGGAGACTAATCAGTTTTGTTTGAAGAAAAAAGTTTTTTTGCTGATTTTTTAAACCATGAGTCTAGTATAAAAATTTTATTTCTAAGGGCATTTTTGTTTCTGAGTATTTATGATGTCAGTAGAAAAAAAACAAAAAAGTGTAACTATATATCTATTGGTATGTATTTGCCCATGTAGTTAAATAAAAAGCATCTCAAATTCAGTCTTGTGGAAAACTAACACTCAGTTTTCTCCTTAAAAAACCCACGGCCATCGAGTCGATTCTGACTCTTAGCGACCCTATAGGACACAGCAGAACTGCCCCGTAGGGTTTCCAAGGAGTGCCTGGTGGATTCAACCTGCTGACCTTCTGGTTAGCAGCCCTAGCTCTTAACCACTACACCAACAGGGTTTCCCTTTTCTCCTTATGTGCATATAATTTCTATACTCTTAAAAGAGCAGTTTTTAAAAAAGTTGTAAAAGGGGGCACCTCAGGCCCTTTAAAAACTTCTTTACATCATTATTTTTATGCAAGAAAGGACAGCCTAATTTCAAAGTCTGACACATCAGAAAGATCATTTTACCTTCACTAAGAAAATTAATACTACAATAAACATTTTTTATATCACTAAAATAGATATTTAAGCAAGGGTACCATTTTACAACTTTAGAACAATGTTAACACCCAAATTCTGAATATTTTCAGTTTCTACATTGTGCTATTTAGGGTAAGCTAAACCAAAAACCAAAACCAAACCCACTGCTGTTGGGTCAATACCGACCCATAGCGACCCTATAGGACAGTAGAACTGCCCTACAGGGTTTCCAAGGCTGTAAACTTTAGGGAAGCATACTGCTACATCTTTCTCCCAAGAGCAGCTGGTGGCTTCAAATGACCAACCTTTCAGTTAGCAGGCCTGTGCTTAACCACTGTGCCACAAGGGTTCCTTTAGGGTAAGCTAAGTAGTAATATTTAAGAAATTATAAAATCTTGTCAGCAGTCCGACTAGTGTAGCCTCCTTAGTCTATTAGTCCCATTAAAATATAATTTTTATAATTAATTTTTAATAACAAATGTTCTTAAAAAATGCTTACGGAATTGAATTAACTGTAATACCAAACCAAAAAACCAAATTCGCTGCCATCAAGTCAATTCCGACTGATAGCGACCCTATAGGACAGAACAGAACTGCACCATAGGGTTTCCAACGAGTGGCAGGTGGATTTGAACTGCCGACCTGTAGGTCAGCAGCCGAGTTCTTAACCACTTTGCCACTAGAGCTCCTTAACTATAATAGAATATCTAAATCATAAGTAAGGCAAAGATATAACACTAAAATAGAAAACAGGTTAGAAATTAAAATTCGCCACACTCAGAAAAACAACAATGAAATATGTACCACACTTTGTTCTACATTAAGAATTGTCACATGACATGCATTTTGGAGATATCCTACCTGATATCCTTGCATGAAATTTTGCAATTTATAAAACACATACTTACTTTCAGGACAATTATCTAATATTAATACATAAATAAAACACTAATTAAACACACATACCACATATAGCATGCAACTAACAAAGCAGTCATGCTCAAATGAAGAAACATGATAGAAAAATAAAGGAGAGAGAAAATGTAGGAAGACATAATTCTAAGGATATAAGTCTATTTACATGAAGTCCTGATTTCTATTTTGTTTTGTATTCAAGCCATTTAGCTTTTACCTAAAGTATAAATGTTAACACCAAAGTCTTCACTCCTAGGTTAGAAAGTCATTAAAATTGAAAAGCACCTCTAACAGGATCAGCAAAATAATTTTAGAGCATTTTAATAAAATTCTTTGTTTTTGTGGCCTAATCTTTAAAATTATCAGCACTATTAAAAGATGTTATAGTACCAATTTTGTTCCTAGAAAGGTTTTATCTAAACTCTTATCACATATTATCATTTAACTTAGAACTTTTAAAAGTAGGTTGTGGTTTACTATAATCGGTTCCATCCCTTTATGTTGAAAACAACCTCAACACAGTGAATCGCTTATTCCAAGCTGCACTATGTTTAGTATGAAGCTCGAGAAAGATTTTCAACAGCAATGGAAATAGTATAGTCTGAATGTAGCTATTTAAAAACTTACTTAACTAAGAAATCTGAACGCCTGAATGGTTGAATTAACTGAGAATTTACTATACTTGACCAGACTCCTGAAGTAGCACCACCTGGCTGCAGTGAATGCTGCAAGGCTGTGAGCACCCTGTGGCTTTTTATACTGTCCTTGCACAATGAAAGTGACAATGGCAGTGCTGATGGTTGATGACTTCTAATTACATCCCACTATTTAGAGATACTCAAACATTTGTAAACAAACATATGTAACGAAAGGGAAACCTCAATAAATTGATGTACTTCAGGTCAGTCAAATCCTCAAAAGGAAAAAAGAAGAAAGGAGAGGGGAGGAGAGGAAAGCCTGCTCCCCAGCGAGGCAGCACACAGGAGCTCTGCAGAGGCAGCCAGCAGGCCCTGGGTGGGCAGATGGCGCACAAGGCCCCCTGCTCTAGTGCTGCACTCTCCAGTGGTTAACAAACAGCAGCACCTGTGACCAAATGCCTTCCAGGCATCAGCACTGGCATGCTGCTGCTTACTGTCTAGCTTTCCACTTGAACAGGAGCCTCGATAACTATTAGAGAAATCACTGAGGTGACTCAGAGCGTCTCTAGTACGGTGCCGTTTATGCCACCTACTTAAATACTGTTTTAATCTTTAATTACATCTTATAAAATATAAGATATATTGGTTAAGTCTTTAAAATATAATAACATGAGCTATGCATGATAGGCCAGTATCAATATAAGCTTGTAACAAATTTAACATTTATATAAATTGTCATTATTATAATCAGTTGGCTTCTAAATTAATTTAATATAGGTATAGCCTGCTTCAAAGAACTGATTGACTCCAAAAATAATAATCACCACGAAACAATTTCTGTAGAGAAAATCTCACCATCCTCTAACTTTTCAAGTGACACTGGAACTTGGGGAAAGTCATTCTGTAAATTAAGATGGCAGTTTGTATGATGACACACTGGGCCTTGTAAGAACGACCTGCCAGCCCCCTGAGAACGGATGTTTCTTCAGTAGCCAAGTACCAGGATCCTCTGCCACCAGCGGCCACATCACACACTAAGCAAGACTCCAAACGTGTCACCCATGAGGTCTTGGAGCCCAGAAATGTCTCCCCTCTAGCTTCTTAAATCTAAATGTATGTGTATCTTATCATAGAGGTGCATTCATATGACATTTCCCCACTAAATTCCACAGATTAATTACAGCATAATTGTTTCATTTGAGACAAAATGTTCTATGAAATGAATGTTTCCAAGTCATTTAAACATGTTTTTACTGTGGTATTTATAACAATACCTATATTAGTATCGTTTCCTCTCTCCTTTATAGTAATAGTTATAGTACAATAATAGTAATAGTTATTACTATTAGGAAAAAAAATTGTTGACATAATTTCTAGCTACTGAATAAATGGAAAAACAGGATTCAAATAACCAAATACACAAAAACACCAGGCTTCAAATGAACACAACATTATCCTACCTGAATATCCCCAGAGAAGTTGTTGTGCTAGAATATAATTAAATCCATTCTTAGAAAAGGCCAGAATTGTCAAAATTTTTACATGATGGCTGCAGAAACTACTTTGTATCTTAAAATAATGCTGTTTTCAGAATCTATATCATCTTTACACACAATTATGTAAAACAAAAGCCATAAACATAGCTCCAAATACAGCAGAATATACATCCAAGATTTAAACAGGTATTTCAATACATATCTAAATAAAAAGCACATAATAGTGTAATCTTAGTAAAGACAAAAAAAAAAGGAGTATGTACTTTATATAATAAATAAATTACATTTCATCTACATAAATAAAGTCATTTGATAAATTACCACTGGGCTTTTGCATAGGCTATCATCAAATGATAGTCAAAGATAATATAAATGCAAGTAAAGAAAATAAAGAAATCTGATTTTTAAAAATCAGAATAAAATTAATTCTGACTTCATGATAAAGAATGAGAGATTTTATCACATATTTCCATTGATTGGTAACCACCAATATTTAAACACTACTAAGATGGTTCCATTGAAATCTAATCCCTCCTCAGCTCAGAGCAAGTCATTTATTTGATCAAGTAGACCTCTATAACTCTGTACAAAGTTTTGTATTTGGGTAACTTACACTAAACTCAGCAGCTAATATAAAGACCACTGACCTTACCAAAGGAACTTAAGTTCTTCCAATCTTAACAACCTCCAAGTTACCTTAGGGGCAGTCATTTTGTCAGTCAAACAGTATTTACTGAATGCTAAAAATAGAGAAATGAACACAATAGACATGGACCTAGATCTTCTGAATCTTATTAGGTCTAATGGGAAGGCAGATATTAAATAAGCTATTACAAGTAAAGAGTTACCCGTGTGTAAGTGCTGTGAAGAAGCACTCAATGCTATAGTTATAATAGCAACTATACTGCAACCGTGGCAGTGGAATGAGACCAGGGGACAGATATAGAAAATGTAATCAATACAAGCTGGAAACTGTGGGGAACAAAGAAGACAAGCTGTGCAACTAAGTGAAGAGTAGTGTCATTTTCAACAGGGTCATTCAAAAGGAGAAACAGATTTGGGGAAAGGAGGAGGACTAACATTTTGAAAATGCTGATTTTCAGATGATTATGGAACTCCAAGTGCAAAATGATAACAATAGCTACCATTTTGTCAGCATTTATGATGTGCCAGATATTGTGTTAAATTATATATAAGCATGGGATCTTGACAGGTGGGGCCGAGATGGTGTAATAGTCACACACTTCCTGTGTTCCCTCTTACACCAAAGACCCCAAAAAACAAGTCAATCAATTATATATGACAATCTAGGAGCCCTGAACATCAAAGACAAAGTTGAGTCAGCCTGAGCAGCAGGGAGAGGGAGAGACAGTTTAGAAGCAGCTAAGAGGTGCCAGACTTGAGCTAGCTGGCACCCTGCAGGCTGGATGGGCTGATCCACTCAGGCTGAGGCAAGCAGTAGCGCTCAGGACGCATTTTACCACGTCGGGAGAGAGTGGGTGGTCGATAGCCTGCACAAGCCTCCGGAGCCAGGGGGCAGAGGGACTGGATCCGCAAAAGTTAAGTGCAAGCATCTAACGTACTGCACTGGGACTTTCCCAGTGGAGAAGTGGCTCTTTCCCCCACCCACCACCCTCCCCTCTCTTCTCCATACCAGTCCAGCAGCATTCAACAACTGCCTCACTCCCTAAATTTGAAATAGGAGCTATTGTTCCCAAACCTGTCCCCCAGGATTAGGGAAAATAAAAAAAAATAAAGAAAAACTCACCAACTCCCCTAAGCCAGGTACTCAGGACTAACCACGCCCAAACCAGTCTCGCGGCTTTAAAAAATTGCCACAACCCCTAAGCCGGGAACTTAGGGCAGGCACTGCCCCTTTGGCTAGGCACAGGCATAAGAGGTCCACAGAACTTGAATGCCTTTCACCCCTGCCTAGATCTGTGTGGGCCCATTCAACAGCATAGGCCCTCATTAGCAAAGAACAATAGGGTATACACCTGAAGCCTATTTTCAACTGAAACAGCCAAGAGGGAGTGGCAGATTCGAGACATTTGACATTGACTTGCCCATTAATCAGGGTCCTCACCCACCCACATCAGGGGCCTGAGGACTGGCAGATTCACCCATTCCACCTAGCCACCAACGACAGGGGTCCAAGAATGAATGGTTCCTCTCAGTCTTCACAGCCAACAGCACTGGGTACCCAAAGTCTGGCTGCAAAACTCACCCACCTATGCGCTCTAGCAGACAGGGACATGCCTTCCATGTAGGCACTAAGGGCACCCATCAGTCCCCTACCTTGCTAAGCACATAGACCCCTACTGCAGCCAGATACCTGTGCCTGCTCCAATCACCCCTACGTAGCTCTACCTATCTAGGACTGTAGGTGAGAACCTGCACCACACATTCAGTGACCGATGACCTGAACACCTGAGCTGAATTCACAAAAGAAAAGTAAACAGACTCCTGGGCTCACATACGTAGTAGCAGCTCTAACCACCTGGTGACAGGATGTGAGAGCTTCAAAGACACCAATAATCAAAGTAGCTCCCACGTCCAACCTATCTGGGCATATCAAAACAAAACAAAATGAAAAGGTAGGATACCGAAAGCAAATATACAATAAATGAATATAATAACGTATTGATGGCTCAGAGACAACAGTCAATATCAAATCACATAAAGAAGCAGATCAAGATGGCTCCAGCAAGCTCCCAAAACAACCAGGAAACCTCTCGGAGGAAGAGAAAGTCTTGGAATTACCAGAGGTAGAATTCAAAAGATTAACAGACAGAGCTCTTCAAGAGATCAGGAAGGAGATCAGTCAAAACTTAGACCAAGACAAGGAACACAGAGACAAAGCATTAGAGGAATTCAGGAAAGCTATACAAGATAAGAACGACAAATTTAACAGGCTGCTAGAATACACAGGGAGACAGCAAATAGAAATCCAAAAGATTAACAATAAAGTTTCAGAATTAGACAACTCAATAGAAAGTCACAGGAGCAGAATAGAGGCAATGAAAGTCAGAATTAGTGAGATTGAAGATAAAGCACTTGACATCAATTTATCTGAGGAAAAATCAGATAAAAGAATTTAAAAAAATGAAGAAACCCAAAGAATTATGTGGGACACCATCAAGAGGAAAAATGTGTGAATGACTGGAGCACCAGAACAAGGGGGCATAACAGAAAATACAGAGAGAACTACTGAAGATTTGCTGGCAGAAAACGTCCGTGATATTGTGAAAGACGAGTAGATTCCTATTCAAGAAACTCATCGAATCCCACATAGGGTAGATCCCAAAAGAAAGTCACCAAGGCATATTATAATCAAACTTGCCAAAATCAAAGATAAAGAGAGAATTTTAAGAGTGGCTAGGGATAAACGAAAAGTCACCTACAAAGGAGAGTCAATAAGACTAAACTCTACCTACTCAGAAGAAACCATGGAGACAAGAAGGCAATGGGATGACATATATAAAGCCTTCAAGGAAAAAAATTACCAAGAATTATATAATCTAGCAAAACTGTCTCTACAATATGAAGTCGAAATTAGGGACTTTCCAAATAAACAGAAGTTAAGGGAATCTGTAAAAACCAAACCAAAAATACAAGAAATATTAAAGGGATACCCCAGCTAGAAAACCAACAATATTAGACAACAACCCAGGACTAGAACACAGGACAGAACAACCAGACATTAACCCAGATAAGGAAGTCGTAAAAGTAAGTTAAAGCTAAAACACTGAAAATAGGGAAACAGAGACATCAATATGTAAATGATGATAACATTAAAACAAAAAAAAAAGGGACTAAGCAGTGTAGTCATAGAACTTTCATATGGAGAGGAAGTTAAGGTGGTATCAAGAAATAAAAGATTGGTTTAAACTCAGAAAAACAGAGGTAAATTTTAAGGTAACTACAAAGGAAACTAACAGGTCTACTCATCAAAATAAAAAAGAAGAAAAATATAAAGACTCAGCAAATACAAAATCAACAATGAAAAAGCTGAAAAGAAAATACAGGAAGAAAAATGACTCAGCACAGAAATTAACTGGAACAAAGAAACTGTCAATACTACAAAAAAAAAAAAAAATACATCAAGATAACAGCACTAAGCTCATACCTATCAATAATTACACTGAACGTAAATGGACTAAATGCACCAATAAAGAGACAAAGAGTGGCAGAATGGATAAAAAAACACGATCCGTCTATATGCTGCCTACAAGAGACATACCTTAGACTCAAGACACAAAGTAAAACTCAAAAGATGGAAAAAATATATCAAGAAAACAAAACACAAAAAAGAGCAGGAGTGGTAATATTAATCTCTGACAAAATAGACTTTAAAGCAAAATCCACCAAAAATGATAAGGAAGGACACTATATAATGATTAAAGGGTTAATACACCAGATGACATAACCATAATAAATATATATGTACCCAATTACAGGGCTCCAAAATACATAAGACAAACTCTAACAGCATTGAAAAGAGAAACAGACAGCTCCACAATAGTAGTAGGAGACTTCAACACACCACTTTCGGTGAAGGACAGAACATCCTGAAAGCAGCTCAACAAAGACACAGAAGAGCTAAATGCTACAATCAACCAACTTGATCTCATAGACATATACTGAATACTCCACACAACAGCAGCCAAGTATACTTTCTTTTCCAACGCACATGGAACATTCTCCAGAATAGACCACATACTAGGCCATAAAGCAAGCCTTAACAAAATCCAAAGCATTGAAATATTACAAAGCATCTTTTCTGACCATAAAGCCATAAAAGCAGAAATCAATAACAGAAAAAGCAAGGAAAAAAAATCAAACACATGGAAACTGAACAACACCTTGCTCAAAAACTACTGGGTTATAGAATAAATTAAGGATGGAATAAAGAAATTCATAGAATCAAATGAGAATGAAAACATATCCTACCAGAACCTTTGGGACACAGCAAAAGCAGTGCTCAAAGGTCAGTTTATAGCAATCAATGCACACATCCAAAAAGAAGAAAGAGCCAAAATCAAAACACTAACCCAACAACTCAAACAGAGAGCAGCAAAAGAGGCCCTTGGGCACCAGAAAAAAGGAAATAATAAAAATTAGAGCACAAATAAATGAAATAGAGAATAGAAAAACAACTGAAAGAGTCAACAAGGCCAAAAGCTGGTTCTTCGAAAAGATCAACAAAATCGATAAACCACTGGCCAAACTGTCAACAGAAAAGCAAGAGAGGAAGCAAATAACCAGACTAAGAAATGAGATGGGCGATATCACAACAGATCCAATGGAAATTAAAAGGATCATAACAGAATACTATAAAAAACTGTACTCTAACAAAGTTGAAAACCTAGAGGAAATGGGCAAATTTCTAGAAACACACTACCTACCTAAACTAACACAAATCAAGGTAGAAAACATAAACAAACCTATGACAAAATTGAAGAGGTAATAAAAAAAATTACCAGTTAAAAAAAGCCCGGCCCCAACGGCTTCACTGGAGGAATACTAAACTTTTAGAGACGAGCTACCACCACTACTACTAACGGTATTTCAGAGCATAGAAAAAGATGGAGTACTCCCAAACTCATTCTATGAAGTCAGCATAACCCTGATACCAAAGCCAGGTAAAGACACCACAAAAAAAGAAAATTAGAGACCAATATCCCTCGTGAACATAGATGCAAAAATTCTCAACAAAATTTTAGCCAATAGAATTAAACAACTTATCAAAAAAATAATTCACCTTGACCAAGTGGGATTTATACCAGGTACGCAGGGATGATTCAACATTAGAAAAACAATTAATGTAATCCATCACATAAAGAAGACAATAGACAAGAACCACATGATCTTATCAGTTGATGCAGAAAAAGTATTTGACAAAGTCCAACACCCATTCATGATAAAAACTCTCAACAAAATAGAAATAGAAGGGAAATTCCTTGACATAATAAAAGGACAGTTATAGAAAGCCAACAGCCAACGTCATCCTAAACAGAGAAAGTCTGAAAGCATTCCCCTTGAGAATGGAAACCAGACAAGGATGCCCTTTATCACCACTCTTATTCAACACTGTGCTGGAGGTCCTAGCCAGAGGAATAAGGCAAGAAAAAGAAATAAAGGGCATCCAAATTGGTAAGGAAGAAGTAAAAGTATCCCTATTTGCAGATGATTTGACCTTATACACTGAAAACCCCAAAGAATCCACAAGAAAACTACTGGAAATAGTAGATTTCAGCAAAGTATCAGGATACAAGATCCATACAAAAATCAGTTAGATTCCTCTACACCAACAAAGAGAACTTCGAAAAGTAAATCACCAAATCATTACCATTTACAACAGCTCCCAAGAAGATAAAATACTTAGGAATAAATCTAACCAGAGACATAAAAGACCTATACAAAGAAAACTACAAGATGCTACAGCAGGAAACCAAGAGACCTACATAAGTGGAAAAAACTACCACGCACATGGACAGGAAGACTCAACATTGCGAAAATGTCAATTCTACCCAAAGCGATCTGCAGATACAATGCAATCCCAGTGCAAATTCCAATGACATTTTTTAATGAGATGGAGAAACAAGTCACCAACTTCATATGGAAAGGGAAGAGGCCCTGGATAAGTAAAGCATTACTGAAGAAGAAGAACAAAGTGGGAGGCCTCACACTACCTGATTTTAGAACCTCTTATACTGCCAAGCTAGTCAAGACAGCCCAGTACTGGTACAACAACAGATGCAGAGACCAATAGAACAGAATTGAGAATCCAGATATAAATTCATCCACCTATGAGCAGCTGATACTTGACAAAGGCCCAAAGTCCGTTAACTGGGGAAAAGACAGTCTCTTTAACAAACGGCACTAGCATAACTGGATATCCGTCTGCAAAAAAATGAAATAAGACCCATACCTCATTCCATGTACAAAAACTAACTCAAAATGGATCAAGGACCTAAATACAAAATTAAAAATGATAAAGCTCATGGAAGAAAAAATAGGGATAACGTTAGGAGCCCTAATACTTGGTATAAACAGAATACAAACCATAAGTAACAATGCACAAATACTAGAAGAGAAACTAGATAACTGGGAGCTCCTAAAAATCCAACACTTATACTCATCAAAAGACTTCTCCAAAAGAGTAAAAAGAGAACTTACAGATGGGAAAATTTTTGGCTACCACATATCCAATAAGGGTCTAATCTCTAAAATCTACAAGATAGTGCAACACCTCAACAACAAAAAGACAAATAACCCAATTTAAAAAATGGGCAAAGGATATGAAAAGACACTTGACCAAAGAAAACATGCAGGTGGCTAACAGATACATGAGGAAATGCTCATGATCATTAGCCATTAGAGAAATGCAAATCAAAACTACAATGAGATACTATCTCACCCCAACAAGGCTGGCACTAATCCAAGAAACACAAAATAATAAAAGTTGGAGAGGTAGTGGAGAGATTGGACCACTGATGCACTGCTGGTGTGAACGTAAAATGGTACAACCACATTGGAAATTGATTTGGCGCTTCTTTAAAAAGCTAGAAATAAAAGTTACATACCATCCAGCAATCCCACTCCTTGGAAAATAACCTAGAGAAATAAGAGTCGTCACATGACTAGATTTATGCACACTCATGTTCACTGCAGCATTGTTCACAACAACAAAAAGATGGAAACAAACTAGGTGCCCATCAACAGACAAATGGATAAACAAATTATGGTACATACACACGATGAAATACTACGCAGCAATGAAGAACAATGATGAATGGGTGAAACATCTCACAACATGGATGAATCTGGAGGGCATTATGCTGAGTGAAATCAGTCAGTCACAAAAGGACAAATGTTGTATAAGACCACTATTATAAGAACTCAAGAAAAGGTTTGAACACAGAAGAAAACATTCTTTGATGGTTATGAAGGTGGGGAGGGAGGGAGAGGGAAATTCACTAGCTAGATGGTAGAAAAGAATCATCTCAAGTGAAGGGAAGGACAACACACATTACAGGAGAAGTCAGCACAACTGGACTAAACCAAAAGCTAAGAAGTTTCCTGAACATAACCAAACACTTGAGGGACAGAGTAGCTGGGGCAGGGGTCTGGGGACCATGGTTGCAGGGGACATCTCGGTTAATTGGCATAACAAAGTTTATTAAGAAAATGTTCTGCATTCCACTTTGGTGAGTGGTGTCTAGGGTATTAAAAGCTTTCGAATGACTGTCTAAGATGCATGAATTGGTCCCAACCCACTTGGAGCAAAGGAAAATGAAGAACACCAAAGACACAAGGCAAATATTAGCCCAAGAGACAAAAGGGCCACATAAACCAGAGACTCCATCAGCCTGAGACCAGGAGAACTAGATGGTGCCAGGCTACCATCAATCCATGACCACCCTGAAAGGGAACAAAACAGAGAGTCCCTGACAGAGTGGGAGAAAGGTACGGAGCAGAACTCAAATTCAGGTAGAAAGACCAGACTTAACAGTCTGACTGAGACTGGAGGAACTCCTGAAGCCATGGCCCCTGGATGCTTTGTTAACCCAGAACTAAAACCATTCCCCAAGCCCACTCTTCAGACAAAGATTAGACCAGGATATAAAACATAAAATAATACTTGTGAAGAGTTTGTTTCTTAGTTCAAGCAGATGCACAAGACCAAATGGGCGGCTCCTGTTCAGAGGCAAGATGAGAAGGCCAGAAGGGACAGGAACTGTTTGAATGGAAACAAGAAACCTAGGGTGAAAAGCGGGAGTGTGCTGTCACATTATAGGGATTGCAACTAATGTCACATAACAATATGTGTATAAATTTTTGTATGAGAAATTAACTTGAGCTGTAAACTTCCACCTAAAGCACAACAAAAAAATTATATATATGTATGCATCGTTTAATCTTCAGAGGAATGCCTACTATGAGTAAAATATTACAAAAATCTTTTCATTTCTTGCCCTACTGTGATAACACAAAGTTAGATGAAATTAAATTGGTTAAGTTAAGATTGCCTGCCATCCTCCATCCAAACCCTATTCTCATTTCTTTAACACCTTGCCCTCCTCCATTTTATGTGATTGAATCTTGGGGAGCCCACATACACTCTCATGGAGGAATTTCCCTGTATTACTATTTTAAATTGATGAGGAAGCAAAGGCTCAGAGAAGTTAAATAATTTGTTCTAAGTCACAGAACAAATACAAGTGTGAGCCCAGACTGGTGTGACTACAAAGTACAGGCTTTTAAACACCCCACTCCGCTCTTGAGACTGGGGTAGCAATTAAAGATATGGAGGTCTTTAAAATATACATGGAATTTAAGACACAGGAGTAGATGAGTATACTCAAAGAAAGTAAGGAACAACATAGAAGAGCTGAGGAAGGAGCCATAAGCTAACCCATCCTTAACGGGTGAACTGAGAACAGGAATTCACAAATAATCTTGACAAGCAGACCTTCACGTAGGAGGATGGAAGAGCAAATGGTACCACAGGTGCCAAGAATTTCAAGGAGTGATCAGTATTATCAAAGCCTTAAGGAGATCAGGTAAAAGGAATGAAAAAAATTCCACTGGATTTACCGTAATTACAAAAAAATCATTAATTGGTGATCTCAGCCAGACAATTTTAGTGGAATGAGGGTGGAAGCAAAAGTCTGTTTGTAGTGATAATGGACGATGAGGATTATAGGTAATTAGCATATACTTCTTTATGGAAGCAAGACTATGATAAAACCAAAAATATCAAACTCATTGCCACTGAGTCAATTCTGACTCATAGCAACCCTATAGGACATATAGAACTGTCCTATGAGGTTTCCAAGGCTGTAATCTTTACAGAAGCAGACTGCCGTATCTTTCTTCTGCGGAATGACTGGTGGGTTTAAACTGTGGACCTTTTGGTTAGTAGTCAAGCGCTTAACCAATGTGCCATGACAGAATGCAGAAAATGAAATCAAAGTCAAGTTAAAAACTCACTACCAGTGAGTTGATTCCAACTCATAGTGACCTATAGGACACAGTACAACTACCAAGAGGGTTTCCAAGGCTGTAACCTTAATGGCTGCTGTGAGTTGAAATGGACTCAACAGCAAACGGTTTGGTTTTTTTTTTTTTTTTTTTGGTTTAATCTCTATGGCAGCAGACTGCCACATCTTTCTCTCACAGAGTGGCTGGTGGATTCGAACCACCGACCTTCTGGTTAGCAGCCAAGCAGGCTTTAACCACTGTGCGAACAGAGACCCTAAAGTCAAGTTGTTTACCCCCAAATGAGAGAGTGAAGCATGTTTAACTACTAATGAGAAAAAGACCATAGAGGCAAACACTGAAAATAGAAGTAGTAATTTAATATTTAGCTAAACAATTTAAATGTAATACATGTATAGTATAAAATTATCAAATACTGAGACATTCTGTCTGAGCTATAAAATTAGAGAAGATGTTTAAACCATATGTGGCAGTATTTTCAAGACTGGAGAGTTCCAAAGCTTATTAGTAGTTACCTGGGGCTTGTGGAGGGAGATGCAAACAGGGACTCACTGCTTAGGGAACACTGAGCTTCTGTTAAAGGGAATGGAAAATTTGGAAATGGAAAATGGTAATGGTTGAACAACATGATAAACACAATTAATATCACTAAATTGTACGTGTAAAGAATGATGTAAAAGCAAATTATTTGTCACATATATTTACCACAATTATAAAAAAAAAAAAACTGGTCAATTAGTTTTTATTAATAACTGGTAAACAGAAGTCCACAGCGCTTTGTGTCACAAAACAATTAAGTAACCATTATTCAGAGCAAAAAATACCAAATAAAAATGTTATGTATGTTATACATTTGTGATGCTTCCTACCACACAAAAGAGGCTCCAAAAACATCATACTCTTGGTCCACACTCACTAATGCCCCACACCTCCGGAAAGTGGAATGGCTTATCTGATGGTAAGTTTAGAAAGAGAACTTGCACATCCTGAACAAGTCTCGAAGGGGCTGCTCTTCTATGCAGACTCTATAGTTAATCGGGGCAGGCCCTGTGGGAGGAAGCCCATGGGCTTTCGGTACTGCCTGTGACGAGACTATTGCGTTAATCTGTTAACTCTGGGGTTCAATCTTAGAAGTCCACTTGTCTTCCATAGACGATTTTCTCCAACAACACAATTATTTGTAATCGGAGAGACTTTTTTTTCTTGTCAAAGTCAGTTTATACAGTGGATAGACAACAAATAAAGGCATTGTTAGCATCTCAGGAAAACTCCAGCAGAAAATTGAAAATTTCCCCTCTGGGTTCTCCATTTACCGTGGGCGAAACAAAAACAAGCCTAAAAACAATATACCCTAGAAACTGGACCAGGCATTGAGATGACAACAAAGTTAAAGTTTAACAGAGATGTAGACATGTGGGTTATGGTACATAGACTAAAAAAAAAAAAAAAAAAAAAAATCTCCTTTATGAGGAGAGTAAGGAAATCATGAAAATGAAAATGTATTCCCTTTCACTTTAAGCAAAAGTAACACGTATGCCTTACAGCAAGCTACAACTGCAACAAATATTTGTTTCTGGGACTATGTTATAATTGTGGTTTGATGAGAACTGGCTGGTCCTAAAGACTGAGGAGCACAAAGCTCCTAGCACCACTCCTAACCCAGTGCCTTCTACACTGTGCCTGAGCAAGAGCAGCCTAGGCCCAGAGAAAGCTGCACTACATACACTCCATCTGCCCAAGATCTGTGGCAGCATCAGGGAAGAGAAGGGAAGGAGTAGATAAAAGGGAGAGAAGGGGAGGCGGAATAGAGGAGATTTTTTACGTCTATCTGCCTGACCTCTCTGCTTATCTCTTCACTAGTTCAGATCTCAGGAAAGGAAAACAAAGGCATCATTTACTGGGTCCCCATAAGTCCCGACATTATAATGCTCCCAAAACATTCAAATGTTAATGGCAAAAAAGTAGTATCAAAAACTAATTTTGTCTGGAACAACAGTACAAAAATAACAGGGAAGATGCACCGGAGGCAGTTATCCATCACTCATAAAGCAGCTAAAAGTATCCAAAAGGTTAAGATCAAGGTTATCAAGTAATCACAACAATGGTAACCTTAAACTTAAATATAGATAAAGAAAATGTGACCATGAAAACAATCCTGGGGAGACTGAACCACACATTATATTGATGAAACACAGAGAAGATTCCCATCTAGTGTGACAGTGAACTCAGAATCAGCGACAAAAACAACGCTCACCATGTGTCTTAGTCATCTAGTGCTGCTATAACAGAAGTATCACCAGTAGACGGCTTTAACAAACAGAAATTTATTGTCTCACAGTCTAGGAGGCTAGAAATCCAAATTCAGGGTGCCAGCTCTAGGGGAAGGCTTTTTCTCTCTGTTGGCTCTGGAGGAAGGTCTTTGTCATCCATCTTCCCCTGGACTAGAAGCTTCTCAGCATAGGGACGCCGGGTCCAAAGGACATGTCATTCTCCTGGCACTACTTTCTTGGTGGTATGAGGTCCCCATGTCTCTCTGCTTGCTTCTCTCTTTTGTATCTCAAAAGAGGTTGACTCAAGATACAATCTAATCTTACAGATTGAGTCCTGACTCATTAAGATAACTGCCTCTAATCCTACCTCATTAACATCAACACGCAGGAAAATCACATCAGATGACAAAACGATGGATAATCACACAACACTGGGAATCATGGCGTAGCCAAGCTGACATATATTTTTGGGGGACACAATTCAATCCATGACACCATGTGACCACAAAATAAAGAATCAGAATCTACAGTAGATGAGAAAATGAAAACACATACAAAGCAGGAAGATTCAACTTTGTAAATAGGCTGATTTTACCTAAGTTAACTTATAAATTCAACCAATCCCTAAAAATAGAACAAGATTCCCCATTCACCTACAGCTAGAGGAGAAAGTTGATTATAAAGTTCATATTAAAAAAAGAATAGCTAGAGAAAACTTAAAAAAAAAAAAAAGCGACAGGAAGGGAGGAGCTAGGCCTACCAGATATTAAATAATACAAAAAGTCTCAGTAATAATGACAGTGTGGTATTGGGACACAGACAGACCAATGGAAAATGGAATAGGCTGTAAGTGCAAAAACAGACCAATATACAAATGGGCATTTAATACGTGATAAAAACAGCATTTCAAATGAGTGAGAAAAGGAAGAGTTTTTAAACTAAGTGGTGTCAAGACAAATAGCAAGCTATATGGAGCCATATACCAGAATAACTACCAAATGGATTAGAAACAAACACCTTAATAAAAAAGTGAAACAATGCAGATACTAGCAGAAAACAAAGAGTAAAATTCTGGGTGTGGAGAAAACATCCTCAACTACGTCCCAAAATCTAGAAGCAATAAGGAAAAAGTTTCACATCTGATTATATAAAAATCAAAAAACATTACATAAAATAAAAAGACAAATGACAAACTGGAAGAAATATTTGCAACTTATACCACAAAGAGTAAACGCTGGGAGACAGGCAAGATGGTGGCATTAACAGTCACACACTCATGTCCCCCAATAACAATGCTAGAAGAAAACAAGTAAAAAAATCAATGCAACCAACAGTCTTGGAATTACGGACAGCAATAGAAGGGTTGGAGAATCAAAGTGAACACTGAATCTAGAAAAAGACAGAACAAGGTCAGTGGGAAAGCAGAGATTAACAGACCATCACATCCCACCCGTTGCCCGGCTCAGCATGGTCATTTTGGGATGGCTGCAGACAGCACCTACAAACAAGAAGCCCAGGGAAGGAACAACATGGAGGACACAGACCAGAACATATATATTGAGTAAATAGCCCTGGAAAGAAGCAGCAAGGTGGGCATGGCACATACAGGGACTAAGGAGGCTTGAGAGAGAACTGTATGTGGACACAACACAGATTTGAGTCCAGGGACCCCCAGGAAAGTGCAATCCAGGGAGAATGGTATGAACTGGAGTGTAGGAATTCCTATGCAGGAGGCAGTAAGTCTGGAGCAAACACCCCTGGGGAGGGGCACAGGGCAAGTGCAGCAGTGCAGGCTTGTGCTCCTGTGTCTCGGGAAATGCAGCAACAGGAAAAACACCAGGAATTGGATGCTGGACCACACGTCGGCCACAGGCCCCAGACAGCAACCAAGGGGGGAGATGTCCACCAGCCAAACAGCCCACCAGGAACTAGCTAGCCCCCCAAAATCACCTGCCACCGTGGAAGAACCAGCTCAGTGCCACTAGCCCATTGTGGGAGGGCCCTGCCAAGTGCCACCAGCCCACTGCAAATAGGTCCTACCCAGCCAACCAGTGGCCCTGATTCCAAAAGCAGATCTCTTAGGCATAACACTGGGACAACCTCCACCACTACTCTTTCCAATGCAGCAGAGAAAGGCCTGGGAAACTCCCTGCAGTCACCTGACAGCTGACCCAGGGCATGACGCGGACCACAGTATGTGAAGAGTGCACCCTGACACAGAGATGTGAGGCTGACACAGTTTGGGCCAAGACACCTGAGCAAACAGACTTGGGACAGCACAACTAGGTAAGTATTGCTTGGATAGGGGTTCCTGTAAATACTGGGAAGAAGCAATAAGGTGAGCATAGCGCAGAATGGTGAGCATAAACAGTGAAGACATGGGGTGAATCAGCAACAGCTGCCATTTCCAAGGTAGAACCCTGAGGCTGGTGCAATACAGCCAGCATTCCTAAGGAGGAATCATGTTGTGCATCTGTGTCAGCTGCAGCTCCTGGGTGCGGGCCTAGTATCAGAGCTGTGTGGCTGGTCTATATCTGTGGTGAGCAACCAGGGGCTGTCGGTAACCCCAACTGGGGGACAGGTACTGGAGGGGCATAGCCAGCATCTCTCGGGGGAAGTAATATGGTCAACACCTCCAACACTGGCACCGAAGGCGACCACAACCACAGAGTTCAGTGCTGTAGTGGCTGAGCCAGTTAGGGAAGTTAGAAGTCAACAGTGATGGCTGGCACCCCTAAGCAGGGAGAGAAATAGCGAAGCAACAACAACAAATGCACCTACACGGAAAGGCTGGAGTAGAAATAGAGAACTACATCCTTCAATAATATAAAACAATAATAATTACAATAATACAGAGGAAGGAGAGCAATCTTTAGAGAAGGGAAACAATCTATCTAATTTATCAAAGCAAAAAAAAACGAAAAACATAATGTCCCAAAGACAACAGACAATTATAAAACATACGAAGAGACAGGAAACGATGGCTCATGTAGATGATCGATCAAAACAAGCAGGTGGAAACTGTGCTGGAGGAAGCTCAGATAACAGAATTTCATGACAAAGACTTCACAGCATTAATATTAAGTATGTCAAAAGAGATAAAAGAAAACACAGAAAAAGATCTAAAGGAAATTAGGAAAACAGTACAAGAACAAAACAAGAATTTCAATAAGGGGATATAAATTTAAAAAACAGTTGGAAATACTGGAGCTTAACAGTAAAATAACACGAATGAACAACAAACACCATGGAAAGAAAACTGTAAAAAATACAAATATGTGGGAACTAAATAACACATTATGAAACAGCCAATAGGTCACAGAAAAAAATCAAGAGAGAAATTAAAAAAAAAAAAAAAAACAAAAAACTTAAGAGTCAAACAGGAATGAAAACACAACATACCAAAACCTATGGGACTCAGAGAAGGCAGTGAGCAGAGGGAAATTCACAGCAATGAATACCTACATTTTAAAAAGAAGAAAGATCCCAAATCAATAGCTTAACTCAACAACTTGAAGAATTAGAAAAGGAAGACCAAACCAAGCCCAAAGCAACCAGAAGAAATAAAATAATAAAGATGGGAGCAGAAATAAATGAAATAGAGAACAGAAAAACAATAGCGAGAATCAAAGAAATCAGAAGTTGGTTCTTTGAAAAGATCATTAAAACAGACAAACTACTGACAAGACTGACAAAGAAAAAGAGAGAAAATGTAAATATCTAAAATTAGAGATAAAAACGGGGACATTACAACTGATCCCACAGAAATGAGAGGATTGTAAGGGAAAATTACGAACAGTTGCACGTCAACAAATTAGATACCTTAGAGAAAGGGATAAATTCCTTGAAACACACAAACTCCCTAAACTTACTCAAGAATAAATTGTTGTTGTTAGGTATCATCAAGTTGATTTCAACTCATGGCAAACCCATGTGACAGAGCAGAACTGTCCCATAGGGTTTTCTAGGCTTTAATCTTTGTGACAGATTGCCAGGTCTTTCTACTGCGGAGCTACTGGGCAGGTTTGAACTGTCAACTTTTCAGTTAGCAGCTGAGCACTTAACTTCTACCATGTGGATCTCAAATGCCCCATAATAAGCAAAGATTGAATCAGTAATCAAAAACCTCCCAAAAAGGAAAAGTCCTAGACCAGATGGCTTCACAGGGGAATTCTATCAAACATTTACAGAAGTGATTCCAATTATATTTACACTTTTCAAAAAAATAGAAGATGAAAAAACAGTACCTAACTCATTTTATGAAGCAAGCATTGCACTGATACCAAAGCCAGACAAAGACACCACAAGAAAACTACAAACCAATATTCCTAATAAATACAGACACAAAAATACTCAAGAAAATTCTAGCAAACTCAATACAAAAACATATTAAAAGAATTATACACCATGATCAGGTGAAATTTGTCCTAGGAATGCAAGGGTGGCTAAACATTAGAAAATAAATCAATCACACTGTCTCAGTTACCTAGTGCTGCTATAACAGAAATACCACAAGTGGATGGCTTTAACAAACAGAAGTTTACTCTCTCACGGTTTTAGGAGGCTAGAAGTCCAAGTTCAGGGTGCCAGCACTAGGGGAAGGCTTTCTCTCTCGGTTCTGGGGGATGGTCCTTGTCATCCATCTTCCCCTGGACTAGGAGCTTCTCAGCACAGGGACCCCAGGTCCAAAGGATGTGCTATTCTCCTGGCTCTTGTTTCTTGGTGGTATGAGGTCCCCCATGTCTCTGCTTGCTTCTCTCTCTTATATCGCAAAAGAAACTGACTTAAGACACAACCTATCTTGTAGACTGAGTCTTGAGTCATTAACATAACTGCCACTAATCCTCCTTCATTAACATCATAGAGGTAGGATTTACAATGCATAGGAAAATCACATCAGATGACAAAACGGTAGACAATCACACAATACTGGGAATCATAGCCCAGCCAAGGTGACAGATATTTTAGGGGGACACAATTCAATCCATGACACACATTAATAGAACAAAGGGGAAAAAAAAACAGATGATCATCTCGATCGATACAAAAACAGCATTTGACAAAATTCGACACCCTTTCATGACAAAAGCATTCAACAAGATAGGAATAGAAGGGAAATTTCTCAATATAATAAAGGATATCTATGAAAAACCCACAGCTAACATTATATTCAATGGAGAAAGACTGAGAACATTCCCATTAAGGTCAGAAACTACACAGGGATGCCCACACACAATCACCACTACTATTCAACATCGTTGAATAAGGTTTCCAAATTAGGCGGAAGGAAGTAAAACTATCTCTTTTTGCAGATGACATGACTCTATACAGAGAAAACCCCAAAGAATCCACAAGGAAACTATTTGAACTAATAAACGAATTCAGCAAAACAGCAGGGTACAAGGTCAACACACAAAAATCAGTTGGGTTTATATACATTAGCAATGAGCCATCTGAAAAGGAAATTAAGGAAACGTTACTGTTTATAATACCATCTAAAAGAATAAAATACTTAAGAATAAGTTTAACCAGAAAGGGAAAAGACTGGTATACAGAAAACTATAAAACATTGCTAAAAGAAATCAAAGGGGACATAAACAAACAGAAGGACATTCTGTGTTCCTGGATTGGAAGGCTTAATATAATTAAGATGTCAGTACTATTCAAAGCAATCTATAAATTCAATAAAATCTCCATGAAATTTCCAACAGCCTTCATAAGAGAAATGAAAAAAAAAAAAATTCATCAAGTTTATATGGAAGGACAAGGGATCCTGAGTAACCAAAGCAATCCTAAAGAAAAATAAGGTAGGAGGATTCACACTTCTGACTTCAAAACATACTATAAAGCTACAGTAGTTAAAACAGCCTGGGACTGGTATAACAACAGACACATAAACCAATGGAATACAATTGAGAGCCTAGAAATAAGTCCATACATCTATGGTTTTCGACAAGGGTGCTAAATCCATCCAATGGGGAAGAAAGTCTCTCTTCAATAAATGGTGTTGGGAAAATTGGATTTCCACATGCAGAAGAATGAATCAGGATCCTTGCCTCACACCATACACACAAAAAAAAATTAAAAATGGATCAAGGACCTTAATCTGAAAACTAAAACCATAAAATTCACAGAAGAAAATGTAGGGACAAAGCTGTGGACCTTGGTTTTTGTGATGGACTGTCTGAAACAACAACCAAAGCATGAGCATCAAAAGATAAAATAGATAAATGGGACCTCATAAAAATTAAATACTTCTGTTCATCAAAAGACTTTATCAGAACAGTGAAAAGACAGCCTGCAGAGTGGGAAAAAATTTGGGGGGAACCATGTAATCAATAAAGATCTAATATCCAAAATTTATAACATGCTCCTATAGCTTAACAACAAAAAGACAAACAATCAAAAAATGGGTGAAGGACATGAACAGACATTTCACCAAGGAGGATTTTCAAATGGCCAACAAGCACATGAAAAAGATGGTCAAAGTCATTAGCTGTTAGAAGACTGCAAATCAAAGCCACAATGAGATACTATCTCACCCCCACTAGAATGGCAATGATCAAAAAATGAGGCTGTAGAGAAACAGAACCCTTATATCCACTGCTGGTAGGATTGTTAAGTTGATACAACCATTGTGGAAAACAGTTTGGCAGTTCCTCAAAGAGTTGAACATAGAGCTAACACACGATCCAGCAATTCCACTCTTAGGCATATACCCAAAAGGCCTGAAAGCAGTGACACGAACAGACATATGTACACTAATTTTCATTGCAGCACTATGCACAATAGTCAAAAGTTGGAAACAACCACAATGTCCATCAACGAGTGGTTACCAGGGGCACAAGGGAGGGGAAAGTGGGAATTTTTCCTTAGAATGCACTGAAAGTATGTTAATAGCAATGGGATAATTTCGGAAAAAGGTAGCAAGGTTGCACAACTTGAGGGATATAACCAATGTCACTGAAGTGTTCATGTAGAAACTGATGAACTATCGTATGTTTTGTTGTAAGTATATCACTATAATAAAAAAGAGTAAATGCCTCTGAAAATTTGGAAGCTAAAGACAACACAATAGAAAAATGGAAAAAATCAGTATGCACAGAGTCCACCACAAAAAAATGCAAACAGCTTTCCAACACCAAAACCCACTGCTGTCGAGTCAATCTCAACTCATAGCAACCCTAAAGGACAGAACAGAACTGCCTCCACAGGGTTTCCAAGGCTGTAAATCTTTACGAAGCAGACTGCCACATTTTTCTCCTATGGAGCGGGTGGTGGGTTTGAACCATCAACCTTTTGGTTAGCAGCCAAGCACTTAACCACTGTGCCACCAGAGCTCTTCAAACACCCTTTAACATATAAAATTGATACTCAGTTTCCTCCATAGAAAGACAAAGCCAAATTAAAATCACATTGAGGGATTACTTCTCACTTAACAGATGGCAAAAATCCACAAGCCGAAGTACAATGTGTGGGCCTAGCCATGTGGAAACCGTCACATGGCTGGTGGGAATGCCGAATGGCAGAGTGCCATGGGAGGGAGCGTGGAAGAATCTAGCAACACTGCACATGCATTTACTCTGTGACCCTGCAATTGTATTTCTAATCTAGTCCAAAGACACACTGACAAAAATTTGAAATGACATTTGCAAAACACCGTCATTGCAGCATCGTCTGTAATAGCAAGAGTCTAAAAACAACCCAAATATCAATCAATAGGAGATTAGTTAAATAAACCATGGTACAGTGAGGAGGACTTTATATACTGCTTTAGAAGGAGCAATCTCCAGAATATATATTAAATGAAAACAAGCATGGTACAAAACAATGCTTACAGTAGGCTATCTTTTGTGAAAGAAAAGGAAAATAAGAATATATATAAACACTTTTGCTCGAATTATCAAAAAGAAACAACAGAAAGATAAACCAAAAACTAACAAAAATGGTTACCAATAGGCAGAGGAAGGGAACAGTGGGGTGACAAGGGTGGAGCCCAGACAGACCTCTCTGAATTTACTCTGTTCTGTCAATTTGACATTGGAACTACTGATACATGAATATTCTACACAATTAAAAAAAATTAGAAAAATTTAAAAACTAACTAGAAAATGTCTTTGGTAAGTAAACCTAGATTTCAAAACATAAATAAATCATTATTAATTTATTCTGGTATTCCAGAAAAGTGGTGCTTTGACTTTGCAAATGAGAACATACAGTGGCCAGTGATCAGCTTATTCACTGTGGTGCTGTTCTATGCCACAGGGAATTTGAAAATTTCTGAACAAAAACAGTATTACTGTTTGGCCTTCTTCCTTTTTTTACCTGATTTGGTTCTGAATAACTTTTGGCTGATTTCCAAATTCATATGAATCGTCAGAAACTTGTTGCTACCAACACAAATACTCTCTTCAAAAGAAAGTAATACATCACACAGTGAATTCTAACAGGATTGAGAAAGAATGATCTACAACGAGAGCCAACAATATGAAGTCTCACAAACATAACAAGTAAAAGAAGTCTGGCATAAAAGAGTGCATACTGTATGATTCCGTTGATATAAAGTAGAAAAACTGGCTAAATTGATCTATGCTGTTAAAAGTCTGAATAATGGGCACCCCTAGGTGGGTGTGACTGTAAAGTGTACAAGGGGGGTTTGTTGGGGGTGATGGTAACCTTCTGCTTTTAGAACTTGGTTACACAGGTGGATTCAGTTTGTAAAATATCATTGAGACTACATTTATTTATATGTGTACTTTTCTATATGTATATTATACTTCGATATAAAGTTTTAAAACAAGAATATAATAAATAGATGGGGGGAGGGGGAATTTCCAAAGCTGGAGTAAAGAATAGCAGAGTTACAGGAATTAGTGCTTAGCCTCCCAAAAAGGCTACTTTGAAGACGACAATTCTTAATTAAATGAGTCATCTAGATATTGGAAAAAATTAGTCTCACAGTTACTATTTCACAGTTACATAGCCCTTATGGTAAGTAACATTTGTCTCTCTTTTTTTTTAACTCCATCCTCAATTTGCCTCCTCCCATTCCAATTCCTTAGGCTTGTATATAAATTAATAAAGAAGATACACAAATATTAGCAACTTTTCCCAAAAATATTTGAAAAGAAAACAAGCATATATACAACAGTCCCTGATTTACAATGTGCAAGTTACAATGAACCACACTTACTACTGTCTTTTTTTTAGTACATTTTATCATCAGTAATATGTACTACATACAATGTCGCCACACATAATTTGCTGATGTTATCATGCTCAGATGTTCACTCCCAGATGTTTAATTTTATGATTTACTGTCAAAACACTGTATTTTGAAATGAAAAAGGAGGTATTTGACTTACATCAGAACCGACTTACAACGGAGTCATCAGAACAGAGCCCTGTGGTAAGTCAGGGACTACCTGTACTTTAAAAGACCTATCACAAAGAATATGTTTTATAACCTTAATCAGTAGGACAAATCTAGAATTTCTGCAAATCAATATCTAACTTAGAAAAAAAAGCTCAAACCAAAACAAAAAACCAAACCTGTTACCGTCGAGTCGATTCCGACTCATAGCGACCCTATAGGAGAGTAGAACTGCCCATAGGGTTTCCAAGGAGCACCTGGTGGATTTGAACTGCCAACCTTTTGATTAGCAGCTGAGCTCTTAACTAGTTTTACAAGGGGAAGGATGCTCACAAAAATTGAAAGATAATAATAAACTTAGAAGCATGGTGATTTTTTTTTCCCAATTAGTTAATATTTTCCAAAACTGAATTCTCAATAAGGAACACTCATCACTCTACTAAGACACCAAAGAATTCTCCTTCCTAACAGTTACAGAGCATAGCAACAATTGTGAGGATGGCACAGGACTAGCCAGTGTTTCGTTCTGTTGTACACAGGGTCACTATGAGTCAGAACCGACTTGATGGCATGTAACAACAACAACAGAATTTGTCATGTCCCTGAAGCGGGTCACATCTAACACAAATCCGGAATAGTCACACAAAACTGTGGAGGTCACAGTAGTATGGGAAAGAGAGCCACTGCTGACAAGGCAGAAGACCTGACTTCCAGGGACTCTTCAGATGAAGACCTGAACTTACCCTCTTTCCTTCCTGTCTGTGAAACTGAACTAACAAGAAGCATCCTCATTACCATAGAAGGCTACAAGTTATGAGGCTGAGGGGCACATGAGAAAAGAAATGGGAAAGCACATGAAAAGCAGTAAAGCACTACACTGGGCATTAAGATCTTATTGCCATAAATACACACCATTGTACCAGATACAAGAGATTTTTAAATGCAGTGTTAGCTTTGGATTTTCTAGACGTCAGAAGTCAGAATGGCTATTGAAACATCTTAAAATATAACAATTATATTAGGCTGAACCATATGAAATTGTTGATTTCATAGGTCTAAAATGGATAAATATTGGCAATTTCATATCACTGCAACTTCACAGAAAACTTACAAAAATTGTTTATATTTTTATAATCAGATTTATTTAAAAAAAAAACTAAAAACCTATAATACCTCTGGTTTTGGCAGCTTCCTTTAAAGCAGCTAGAATGTGAGGCTTCAAGTTATCCAAAATAAATCTTCCTTCAAGACCTGGGAAAAGGGACCTAATAAGTGAAAAAAAATACAGCAATATTATTAAAATTTTCTAATAATTTTTAGAGAAATTTAAACATAGAATTTCAAGTTAAACCTGCTATTTTAGATAAAATTTAATGCATAAATCAAATTACAATACTTTTTGATCAAACATTAAGCTTTCCTTAAAAATGTGAGGACACCATGCACTATATCCAAATTGAGAAACATTCTAAACACCGTAGAATAAAATTAACTATATTTTATGAGTTGGAATCAACTCAACGGCAACAGGTTTTGGGGGGGGGTTTATATTTTCTGAGATGTCAACACACCCTCAGAGTTATAAAGAATTATTTAATATAAATTATCATCAAAATAAATAACTAATCTCATCTAGTTATTGTTAGCACTTTATAATCATCGTTTTTCAGTGTCTGTCACTGAAATTCCCAAGGAAAACAATCGCTTGGAAAACTTTTTTTAACCTATAGACATCTGAATGCTGTTCCTTTAGAACATAAAAATGTATTCTTTAATATTTTAACAAATTATATCTTCAAAATTCTTCCAAACTATAAAATCTACATAGCTAACTGATGGATTTTACAATAAAGGATTCTACATTGGGAGGGGGAAGGGGGCCTTTAAGAGTAAACAAGGATTTTAAAGGTGTCGACGATATACCTTGGATAATCTTCTGAGGTAATATAAATAACATCTTGATCTGATACAGATGAGGAGAAGGGAACAAAATTCCCATTTTGTAAAGGCAGAAGCTCCAGTCCGAGCAGTTCGCTGTAAGCTTCATCAGAAAGCACAAATTCTAGGAGGTGGAGCTTTTCTGCAGCGCTGCCCAAGTGCGATGACTTCCGCAGCACTTGCCGCACCAGCGCAGGTGTCACCCTCTTCACAGGCTTAGCACTGGAGGCAGTCACCTGAACCGCGGCAGCAAGGTTTGCCGGCACCTTGGCAACCTGCTTCCCTGAGCTCTGGAGGTAGTTGAGCACAGTTTTTGTGTGTTCCAAACTTTCATCCAATTCTGAGAAGTGTGCTTGCTCCAACTTCACCCACTGATTACTGATTGAATACATAACTGCGTTCTGAAACAGCTCATTAAACAGAGGCTCTAAAACTGGCTGCCAGTGCACCTTCACTTTGTTCATATCAGGCCAAAGCCTGTAAATAATCTCAACCGACAGGGGGATATCGGAGTTTTTTTCTGTCTCCAGACGTTTTATGCACTCTAGGATCAGAGTAGCATAAGCTTTCGGAACCACATTCACAACAAGGAAATCATTCCACAAGGCTGCAGGGTCTCTCCACTGGTCCAGCTCTCTCCACTTTATGCTCCTGCGGTTGTCCGTAAGGCCGAAGAACCCACTGATGTGAACTGGGAGACCCGTTTTGCTTTCCTCACCAGGTGGTAAAGGAAGAAAACAAAAGGCTTTTCCTGAGAAATCTGAAGTTGCTCCTTTTTCATCATCATCTCTGCTTGACAAAGACATGGCTATTCCAATGAGTGGGATAAATTTCAATTCATCAGCTAAAGAGTCAAGCTTACTACAAATCCCTCGACCAGCCACACTATTACACACCAGCCACGATGTTTTCTGTGCATCCTTAGTGCTCTCATCTTCTAAAACTATGTTTATAGGATATGTTACACAGGTTATGCTATCGCTGGGGACCTTTTTACAATAGTTACTGATAGCAGCTCCTAGGATCTTTATGGAGTTGGGCCGTTCATGTTTCAGGGCCTTGTTCTCACTCGCAGTCACTCGAAATATCAGCTTCTCTGTTCCATCGGCCTCTCGAATGTGCAGGGAGACGTCCTGCACGCTCTTCAGAAAGAGCAGCACTGTGTCTGCATCTGCTCTGAAGGACTCAAACAACTCCAGGACCTTGCGCTTATTGTAGAGGTTACTGCTAAGCTGAGAAGGTTGTAGGCGAAGAGGGAAGCGGAAAAATGTTCCTGGGAAATTGCCATTGAGAAAGGTTTCCTTGGTGCTTCCAAAAACGCCAATAAATGGCGCAAACTGGTCTGAAAGTTCACTAATTTCTTTACTGTCATCTTTGAGATTCCAACATTGGCCAGATTCATGTGGGCCAAAAAGTATTTGATGAGGATCTAACATCCCAATCTGGTCACCACTGAAGATACAAGGAACATCTGTAAAGAAAAATTCAACAATCATCATCACCTCTGAAATTTAATGAGCAATTATAGTCACAACTATAATGAATAATTATAATTATCATCAAAATAATATAGGATCCATAAAATGACTCTAAAATAGTTTAATTCACTTTAGCTTTGGAAATATAATTCTTTGAATGTTACAAATATGGGTTATATTAGTCAGAAATTCCTGATGAAGCAAATATAACATAATTTTCCTAGTATCAAGCTTGCTACATACACTTAGAATTTTCTTGTAACATGGTTTAACACAGAGAGACAAAAGAAGCCATACAAGAGCCTCTCTAAAATTAAAGAAAAAAAAATAATAACCTAGTTTACTCTCCAAGAAAATCCACATCAAGTCCTATGGATACTAAATGAAATCCAAACCCCTCACCATGGCTCCAGACCTCTCATCTCTGGATCCTCTCCTGGCAACACAAACGCCGAGGCTGTTTATTCAAACACACTCGTTCCCTTTGCACATGCTGGTGTCCTCATCTCATCAGGGGCTCTCTTTTCTATAAACTTGCACGTCCACTAGATAATATAAACTCCTCAAAGGTCCACTACTATATCCCCAGCGCCTGGAACAATGTTAGTCTTTTCGAATTAATGAACACAGAAACAAAGCTACCTCAAAAGTCCAAATGAAGTCTCAACCCTCTTCGTGAGGTTTTCCTCTGCCTTCCTACCCTCTGCCCCCTCCAACCCAATAACCATTTCTCTTTTGTTTAAATTCTGTAATAAGCACCAGGCATACAGACTTTTCATGATTACTGTGAAAACCTAGAATATATGTTCAAAAACTCATTAAACAATTAAAAGATGTAAAGAGTATGTGGATATTTGCACTCAGTCCTCACAGCCATATGAACTCAATTAACAGAACAGAGTTGAATCATATGCTCAAAATAACTAATTCCACAAGAGACTTTCTGGAAGAAGAGGAGAGAAATAAACAACGCAGAAGATTCTGCCCACCAAGTTAGTCAGTACGCATATGTCCAGGGGGACCCTGAAGTGGGACAGATAAGTCTGACTCCCTCTGCCTCTCACCATGCTGGATCCAATTAAACTGCTTAAAGATATGAATTTTTTGTATGACACCCCTAAATAGATATCAACTGCTTCACCTGTTCTTCAACCAAGGACAGAGTGATAATTCAATGCTGGCAGAAAAACAAGATGTGCTGGACCTACTGCACTGGGGGAAATTCTTCACCATGGTGCCTTTCTATTGGCTTTCCAGAGAAATGGTGACACGGTTTTGCCTCACATGCTGACTTTAGTATCTAATCTTCAGGTAAAACACAATTCCAATGAAGTCAACCTTTATGGCTGGTCAACTGCAAGTTCAGTTTTCATAATCACCAGCTCCTAACAGCAGTTCTTGAGTACTTTAAGTAGGAAATGTCCCCATGTCATCAAGTTATTTACAATGCACTCTGGCACTCTCCTCTATGTGCCCATTACACAGCATCCCAGTTTATACTATCCCACATAAATATGCTCATAATCTCAAACAGGAAACAAACCCACACAAGCTGCAGATGCTGGACAGTCAGCGGGACGCTGTCTAGTGCTAGTCATTCCTGCACAGTAGTCTCCACACTTGTGCAATTCACATCTGTGCCACAGTAAAATCTAAAAACTACTACATGTCAGAGACCTAAGAGGCTGAGCTTAAAAAGAGGTGCATACACAAATATGAAATCTGTAAATGCAATAGGCTTACTAAACTGGGCTATAGTTAGGGTGACCCTACGTCACTTTACCTAGTGCCGTCCCAGATGAGGTCATTTGTCCAAGAATAATTATTAATGCTGCCCTCTTACACTCTCAAGAGTGTCCCAGTTTGGATGATAAGTTATATGGTCAAGTTAGCGATACCTACAGTCCTGCCTGCTCAATCCCTCCTTCTTCTGCAAGAAGTAGTTTGAAACTGAACAACAAGGGCCAGTTCCAGAAAAAAATGTTTTTAAAGAAATTATAGTAAATACTAAGAAATTTAGATTTTGCAAGAATAGTCATATACTCTTAGAGATGTCTATACCAAGAGTAGTTTCCTATTGCAACTGTGAACCAGAAACCACATTCTTTCTAGATGCAAAACATGAATTCAAAGTCATCTTTAAAACACTCATAATTCTAAGAGCAGAATTTTTATGAGAGAAAAATGTTGAGAAGCCAGAGCCACTTCAAAGACCTTTACTTTGTCAGTTATTCGATATCATTAGGTATTATGCTTTCTCCTTTTAACCTCTTAATATTTAGAAATATATACAAGAAAATCTGAGGAAATAAGTTTATCTGACTCTTGTAAAATTTTTTAGAGAAACCATTTTGATTAGGCATTTCAAAAGCACTATTTTAAACCAAACGTAAAATTACTTAATACATTTAGACTGATTCCACTGGATCATGGACATTGACTTTCAGCATCACATGGTGAAGTAAGCATAGGTGTACATACCACAGTAATTTTAGAAAACTCAAGACACACTATTTCACTGATATACTTCTTGCCACTAACAGAAAAATTTAGGAAATATGTCTTTAAAAATAATATCATCTCTGAAGTTGACCAAATAAATTACAGAGGTCAGTCTAAAATATATTTCAGTGTAAAAACTGAAAAGCCAAATACTATACCTGTTATATGATAGACAGAATTAAACCCAATTCCAAATCTTCCAACCTTCAAAGGATCATCCTTTTTCCTGCTTCTTGCTATTTCTTGAATGCCATGCCAGTCCTCTGGGGTGAAAACAGCATTGTTGTATGCATACAGTGCTGACCCTGGGTGTTAAAAGGCACATTCAGGTCTTCAGAAAGAATTAAGTCCAAGTATTCACTTCTATCAAGATATTCCTTACTCAGAATTGTTTAGCTGATGACAGGATGGAGAGAAGTGACTGGAGTGAATGAATTCTGCATTATAATTCTGACCGGTGTTGCAATAAAAATAAAACACAAATTAATGGTAAAAAATCAGCAAAAACAACAGCATCATTGGCCAAAAATCCAAAAAGGAAAAAATGAGTGTTATAGCACTTAGACCAAAAACACAAGGCAAACAAATAAATTAATCAAAATGTGCTATACTTTATAAAATCTGTTCCTAAATATCATATTTAACTATTTTTTTATAAATCGAACGAACAGTCTTGGTTTGCAGATGATATGACCATCTATGTAGAAAATCCCAAAGACTCAACAAAAAAATTCCTGGAACTAGTAAGCAAGTATAGCAAGGTTAGACAGGATACAAAGTTAATATACAAGAGTCAATTGCTGTCCTATACACCAGCAATGAACAATTGGAACTTAAAATTAAAAACACAATACCAATTAAATTAACACCAAAAATATGAAATGCTTAGGCATAAATGTAACAAAATATATTAAAGACCTATATAGGGAACTCTACAAAACTCTAATGGAAAAAAATCAAAGAAGATCTTAATAAATGGAGAAACAGTCCATGTTTACGGATAGGACAGCTCAATACTGTTAAGATGTCACTTCTTCCCAACTTGATCTACAGATTAATGCAATCCTAATCAAAACACAAGCAAGTTACTTTGTGGATAATAACAAACTCATTCTAAAGTTTATAGAGAAAAGCAAAAAGACCCAGAATAGCCAACACAATAGTGAAAAGAACAAGACAGAAGACTGACACTACACAACTTCAAGACTTACTATAATCAGGACAAAGAACAGACAAACAGATCAATGGACAGACTAGAGAGCTCAGAAATAAACGCACATACATAATGAACTGATCTCTGACAAAGGGGCAAATACAATTTAATGGAGAAAGGACAGTCTTTTCAATAAATGATGCTAGAATAACTGGACATCCACATGCAAAAAAAAAAGAATCTAGACATGGACCTTACACCTTTCTCAAGAATCAATTCTAAATGGATCACTGACCTAAATTTAAAACACAAATCTATAAAACTTCCAGAAGATAACATAAGAGGAAATCTAGATGACCTTGAGTGTGGTGATGCGTTTTTAGATCACCAAAAGCACGATCCATGAAAAAAAAAGAATTGGAAAACACTGAACTTCATTAAAATTAAAAATTTTTCTCTTCAAAACACACTGTTAAGAGAATGAAAACAACAAGCTACAGACTGGGAGAAAATCTCTGCAAAACACACATTTAAAAAGGATTGCAACCAAAATATACCAATAACTCAAAACTGAACAATAAGAAAACAACCCAATTAAAAAGTGAACAAAAGATAGAAACAGACACCTCACCAAAGAAGATATGGCAAATAGGCATATGACGAAAAAAAAAGATTATCGGGAGACTTCCGGCAAGATGGCGCTCTAGGCACAAACACCACGCCGTCCCTCCACAACAAAGATCCGAAAAACTAAGCCAAACAGAGAATCAACAATCCTGAAACCCTAGAACATCAAATGAAGAGATAAA
>NW_004444104.1:922986-926552 GCF_000243295.1 Trichechus manatus latirostris
TTAACCAATGTCATAAAACAGCATGTGTGTTACTGTTACATGAGAAACTATCTGTTCTGTAAGCCTTCACCTGAAGTACAATAAAATATTTAAAAAAAAGATTATCAACATCAACTGTCACTGTTGTTTTTGTTAGTTGCCACTGAGTCAATTCCAACTAATGGTAACCATATGTGTGCAGATAGAACTGCTCCACAGGATTTTCAAGGCTGTGACCTTTCAGAAGCCAATCGCCAGGACTATCTTCCAATGCACTCTGGGTGAGTTTGAACCTCCAACCTTTTGGCTAGTAGTTAAGCGCTGAACCATTTGCAACACCCATACTACCAATCATATGTCATTAGGGAATTGCAAATTAAAACAATGATGAGATACACTACACATACAATTTAAAACAATAACCTATCAAATCACAAAAAGACATGGAGGAACCTTAAATTTGCACTGCTTAGTGGAAGAAGCCAGTCCCAAAATGCTAAACACTGTATGATTCCAATTATATAACATTTTGGAAAGGGCAAAAATATAGAGACAGTAGAAAGATCAGTGGTTTCCAGGGATTAAGAGGAGGGAAGGAAGAATGAATAGGTGGAGCACAGGGTATTTTTAGGAAAGTGGAAGTGTTCTGTGTGATACTGTATTGGTGGACATATGACATTATGCATTTGTTGAAACTCATAGAATTATACAACACAAAGATGAACCTTGATGGAACTATGGACTTCAGTGAATAATAATGTATCAATACTGGTTCATCAATTACCACAAATGAAGGAAACGGGATATACGAGAACTCTCTGTACTATTTCTGCAAGCCTAAAACTCCTCTAAAAAATAGTCTCCACTGAGAGACGGGTGGTGACTGTATGTGAGGTGCACTGCCTGAGAATCAAACTGGGTCTCCCACATGGAAGGAGAGAATTATACCACTGAACCAGCACTGCCTCTCAAGAATGGTTACCAACATTAATTTATAGACTCTTAGAGCCAAGAAGTCTTACAGATCAATCCTCTTGTTATAAACATGGTAAGACAAAGGTGAGACGGATGCCTTACCAAAATCACAAAGGTGGCAAGGAGTTTGGACCAGAATGCAAAGCTTACTGATACTACCATGTCACATCGTATCTTCTAGAATAAAGAAAACATAATTTTCCTATCACAAATTTCACTAAGAATTAATGTGTTAACTATAATAATTATAAAATATTTAATTAACATTAATGTTGATTACCCTCCTAAATTATAAAACATCTTTTTAAAAATATTTGACTTACATCTCTTTAAAAATCTGTCTGGGAAAGTCTGAGCTGATCTTTCTTTTTCTCAATAAATGTCCAGCATATACAAATATTCAAAATCATCCTATTGACTTCAGAGCTGCATTAAAAGTTCATAGAGTCAGCTCCAACTCATGGCAACCTTATGTACAATAGAAGGAAACCATGCTCGTTTTGTGCCATCTTCACAATCTTTCAGACGTTTGAGTCCATTGTTGTGGCTATTGCATCAATCTGTCTCATGGAGAGTTTCCCTCGTTTTCACCGGGCATTCTTCTCAACTCAGCTCTTCAGCGGGTAGGAGCAAGATATCAGAGTCTATTGATTATGTCTCTCTTATTGCCTTTCCTTTCATTTTCCTTGTTTCCTTCTCTCCTTCAATCTTTATTCCTACCCCAGTTTCTAAAGAAGAAAATAATACACAAAAGCACAGCCTCTTACACCTTCTTTCCAAATGCAAAAAAAGTGTTATATAATATACATGGAAAGGACAGATAATAGTGATGGTTGCAAAACATGATTAATGTAATCAATGCCACTGAAGTGTCATGTTAAAAAATGTTGACTTGACAAATTATTACATTTTTGCCACAATTAGAAATGTATCTACATATATACATAAGCACACACGCACAATTACATATTACATTGCTTGTTCTTGTGTTTTGAGTTTTTTATTCTTTGTTTTCTAAAAGCACCAACTGACGGCAACATGGCGCTCTAGGCAGAAGCACCACGCTGTCCCTCCACAGCAAAGATCCAAAAAACTAAGCCAAACAGAGAAAACAGCAATCCTGAAATCCTAAACATCAAATGAAGAGATAAAGAACTCAGCCAAGCACCAAATGGAATAAGAAACTGAGAACAGAGAGTGAGGAGACATACATGGAGAGGTCTCCTATCAGCTAATGCAGCACCGATCCGCCATCTTGGACGCCTATCAGAGACCAGCAAATAGGGGGTACGAGGAAGCAGCTTCATGGAGCTTCCAGCAGGAGACAGAACAACTGGTAAACAGCGATATACGCTTTCCCACCCCCCACACTTCTTCACCCCAACTCGGCCTCCTCTGCTTCCCGCGGCCACAGTGTCTTGGCCGGGAAGCACCGGGTTCACCCCAGTGTCGCTTGGATTCCACCAGCCCCCACTGGCCGACTCCCTGAGTGCCATATGTTAGCTGCTGGTGTTGCTTTTTTCCACTTCTTTTGATTTCTTCCTTACGTCTCACCACCTCCCCTTCCTTTTGCTCAAATACCTGGCTCTGTGTGCCATCTTAGCTTCTTCCTGAGGGGCTGCGAAGCTCCATTTGAGTGTGGAACTGCTTCCCGATCTGTGCTGCCACGCTGGTGGGATCCCGGGGCTTTTCTCTTTCTTTGTTTGTTTTCTTTTTCTTTTCTCGAGTTGGCAGCCCGCTCTGGCCGGGCGGTGCTGTGTGGCTTGAGACCTATCCCCTCAGCTTGCGCAGACATGCAGAGGGATCCCTGAGAGCATTTCTTTTTTTGTGGTTTTTTTTTTTTTTTCCTGTTTTTTTGGGGGGTTTTCTTGTTCTTTTTTTTTTAATTTGTTTTGTTTTCTTTTCCCTCTTTTTCCCTTTTTGTCTTTCTTCATTACGCAGTTTCTCATCTCTCTATACCTTCCTTCTCTTCCTGTCCGCTGGATTCCTGGCACCGAATACCTCTAAACCTCCTAGCCAGGCTGTACTTCAACACCTGGGAACAATTTCCCCAGACCTTGCAGCCACACCAGTGGGATCCCTGGGAGCTTTGCTGCTGTTCTTTTTTCTTTCTAATTTTTATTTGTTCATTCTTTTCTTTTCTTTCTTCTTCTTCCCCTTTTTGTTTTTCTCCTTTTCATAGTCTCTCATCTCTTCACTCCAACGGCAAGCTCCCCTAGCACTTTTTCATTTGTTTGTATGTTTCTGGCTCCTGTTCCTCTCTCCTCTCTCCCATACCCATCTTAGCTCCACACATCACAATCTCCCCCATCTATCCTGCCTACCTGCACCGTGCGCTTAACATCACACCACCAAGCAGCACAGGCATGGCCTACTGGAACCTGCCCTGCACTGATTACCGACCAGCCCTAGTGGCTGTAGTAAGTGCCACAAACAACCCATTCCAGCAACTCCTCTTCAGCTAGACCTGCGCTGCTGTACCTTATCTGAGAAACTGACCCTGCCAATTGGACAAGGAGGCAAAAAGTATCGTGCCCACAGACGAGCAAACAACAATGAACACACAGCCCGATGCTCATAGCCAAATTAAAAAAAAAAAAAAAAAAAAAGGA
>NW_004444104.1:928705-945369 GCF_000243295.1 Trichechus manatus latirostris
CCCCCAGACACCCTTTTAGCTCAGTGGTGAAGTCTCTCCGGAAGTTCACTGTTCAGCCAGTCTCATAAAACACAACAGGACTAATAAAGCACAGCAGTCCAGGGACAAGGACTAGAAGGCAAGAGGGGACAGGAAAGCTGGTGATAGGGAACCCAAGGTTGAGAAGGGACAGTGTTGACATGTTATGGGGTTGTTAACCACTGTCATAGGGCAATATGTGTACTGTTTAATGAGAAACTATTTGTTCTGAAAACCTTCATCTAAGGTTAAAAAAAAAGAATTATCTATGTGAGATCAAATTGATAACAGCAACTCAAAAGGTTTGATAGGAAGCCTAGGGGACAGTGAGTTGAAGAAAATTGTGATGGAATAATTTGGAAAAGGATAGTGAGAATAGCAGCACAACTGGAAGAATGTAAATGATGTCACTGAATTGTTCATGTAGAAACTTTCAAAATGGTGTAACTTTGGCTATGTATATTTTCACCAAAAAAAAGGTCCTCAAGGTCGAGAAGGGGTAGTGATGACATGTTGTGGGGTTGTTAACCAATGTCATAAAACGATATGTATACTGACTCTTTAATGAGAAACTATTTGTTCTGTAAACCTTCATTTAAAGCACAATAAAAAAATCGAAAAAAAAAAAAAAAAAGAGATTGGCTTAAGCCACTAAAAAAATAAAATAAATCAAAACACCAACTGACCTAGTCACCTATCCACCAAAAGCAAAGCAAAACATCTGAAGTAGTGGAGGTAAACATACAAGAAGTAAAATTCAAATGAAAATCAGATTGTTCATTAGCAGAGTATTAGAAAGCGCTAAAAATTGTTAGTTTATAAAACTAAACTTGCTCCTAATTAATTACTGACTCTTACCCTGATATTGCACCATATCTTTTGACCAAAGAGTCTCTGTTCCATATTGTGTTTCATCATATAAAAATTTAACTTCCGTGGCCCCAGCATCTTCTGCATTCTGAATTAACTCCTACAAACAAAATACACCAAAAAAAATATATTATATTTAATGATATGGTAATCTACTGCCCATCTTTGTATTTACTTACAATATTTTAAAAAAGTAAATATATTTAAGTAAAGGAAATCTACTGTTTGCATCATTAGCTTTAAGATCTGGTAAGCATACCACTGAAAATAATTGTTACATATGAGAGTACGGCTGAAAAGTGCATGAGTTCTTCTCTAATTACATATACAGAAAATTCCTCTTCTAATTTGCTATCTGTTAGTCTCTGTATACAACTCTCTCTCTTATTTACAAAGCTTTTGTTCAAAAGAAATTAACTTTGCTTCCAAAATGGCATATACTGTTCTGTCATGGCAATCTTCTACACGTCAGGTACCTCATTTGTGAGCAGTTATCAAAAATATACCTTTATCACCAGCCAAGCAAGTCTACTTCCTCTTAGAAAAAAAAAGAACCCAAATAGTACCAATCTATATGCACCATTTAGTATACTGAATTCTTGAGAACTTGAGTTATGAACATGTCTTTCTTCTGTACTAAGCTGAAAGCTTCTTGAAGGTCAGCAATGACTAATTCGTCTTTGTTATCTCCCATAATTGTTACCAGACTTCTGTTCATAAAGAAAGCAGTAATATTATTTGTTTGGTGGATGGTAGGTGAGTAGATGGGTAGATGAGGGGCCAGACCCATGTGATTTAGAAGAGAGGAAAACTACAAGATTTACATCCTTCAGTAGCTATAGAAAAATTCCCAATCCCAATAACCCCTATCACTTCGGGACACCTACCAAAAACATTTTGGTCTCTGGTCAATTTCAAGATAACTCTAGACTCTGAAGTTAGACTAAGCCCTTAAAGTCAACCCCATAAACATCAAAACTTGAAATAAATTCCAGAGAGATCATCTAGTATATTCTGGGTCTTGTCTAAAGTAAATAAAAGTTAACAGATAATAGTGTCCTGGGTGAGCTCCAACTTAAATCAAATCAAATCAAACAATTATGTTTTAAACGGATGTGTCTTTACAAATAGAAGTCACCCTGTATTATTAAAATTATGAACCTCTAACTTTAGGAGAGAATAATTTTTTTACTTCCCCAAAGCCTTGGGATCACTAAATTGGCAACGTTGTTGTTGTGCTGTTAGGTACTGTCGAGTCAATTCCAATTCATAGCGACCTTATCGGACAGAGTAGAACTGCCCCATAGGGTTTCCAAGGAGTGGCTGGTGGATTCGAACTGCTGACCTTTTGGTGAGCAGCCGAGCTGTTAACCACTGCACCACTAGGTCTCAAAAACATTGGCGACAGAGGTGGGCAAAAAACTGGAGAGCTTACACTGATACTAGAGAATGACAATAGTAAAATCATTACTAGAGCACAGAGGTGACACAGTGTCCACAGAAATAACTAAGGAGACTGAGGGTATGGTTCAGAAATAAAGAGCTGGTTTCGAGATCAAATAAGGCTTTCAGTTCATCCAGTGTATTCCTAAGGCTGGGAAGTCTTCTCCCACCAACTGTTCAACCTAAACATAAACATTTGAAACTCACCCTTCTACTACCTTCTTATCAACTACATTCCTCCTATTTACACAACTGCCTATTTCTCAAAGGATTTTTTGAGCCCCATTCTAATCTACCCAGTGCACCAGAATCCTTAAAAATTAGCAATCTTATTTGCATTAGGTGATTACAATATAAAGAAGCCCTCGTGGTGCAGTGGTTAAGAGCTTGGCTGCTAACCGAAAGGTCAGCAGTCCGAATCCACCAGCCGCTCCTTTGAAACACTGTGGGGCAGTTCTACTCTGTCCTTTAGGGTTGCTATTAGTTGGAATCGACTCAATGGCAACATTTTTCTTTTTTAATTTTAATACAAAAGATAGAAATAAGAATTAAATAAGTAGCAAAACACAATATTAATTTATAAAATGATAGCACTTTAAAGGTAGAATCTTTGTTTTCATTCAAATACCTATTTGTGATTTAAGTTTATTTCAGGGAGCAAATGAGAAAACTGGACTATAAATCCCAAGCTTGAGGCTCCAACTATCAATCTCAAGTTAAACAATAACAACAAAAAAACAGGATGGGATGCTTCTCCTCTAAGCTGTAATCCTCAGGGGAAATCTCACAAACTGATTGAAAGAAGTAAAGGCAATGAATTCATCAATTTGCGTGTGATCCTGGATAAGGCACAAAAATACCTCTGGACCTCAATTTCAGCAAACATCACAAAAGGTCTAGGTCTAGGTGAGTTCTAAGATTCCTATTTTATCTCAAGTGGTAGAATTCTACCAAAATATCCAAGGAACAAAGATTATATTGAGCTGGCTATGAAACAAATACGTACAAGAAGCAAAGTGAAATGACTAAACATCAGTTTTGGGGTAACCTTTAAGAATGTAAGAATATCTTCCTCATACTGCTACCGTGTTTCTCAGCCAGGCATCCTAATCACTCACTTTTGAATCGATTAGACCCTACTCCTTTTAACATCCACTAAATTTCCATTTTAACTGCATTCTATTCCCCTCTTGATCCCCCAACAAACCAACACCCACACTCCTCTTCCCATAATCACTTTCCTAAGTCAATATAAAAACCATTTTCAAATTAACCTTCTATGAACCACTGGTGCCTACTCTGAAAGGACTGAAATGACTCCAATATGCCATCACTATTCCAGTCACTATTCCAATCACTGAAGCCCCGGTGGCACGGTGGTTAAGAGTTCAGCTGTTAACCAAAAGGTTGGCAGTTCAAATCCACCAGCCACTCCTTGGAAACCCCATGGGACAGTTCTACTCTGTCCTATAGGGTCACTATGAGTCAGAATCAACTCCATGGCAACAGGTTTTTATTCCAATCACTAAAGATACAACAACCCTCAATCAGTGCCTTTCTGAGCATGGCTATATAAACTAAACAGACCCAGTCCTCACTCTATAAAAATTTACCATTGAAACTAGAAAATATAAGGAGGACTAAGATATTGAAGGCATGTAAACACTAAAGTCAATGACAAGGAAAACGCATAAGAACTGATCTAATTTTAAAATTAATTAAGGAGGTTTCTTACTAAGCTAAAATACAAAATCAAATTTGTGGCAATATCTTCCATAACTGTTTTTTTATGACTGCTCCACTTTTTATCTTGTTTCTTTTGTTAATGAGTATAGTCAGACTAAAACATAAATAGAAATAAAACAAATAATTAAAATAATTATCTACAACAACAAAGAGAACTTCAAAGAGGAAATCACCAAAACAATACCATTTACAACAGCTCCCAAGAAGATAAAATAATTAGGAATAAATTGAACCAGAGACATAAAAGACTTATACAAAAGAAACTACATGACACTACTGCAAGAAACCAAAAGAGACCTGCGTAAGTGGAAAAACATACCTTGGTCATGGATAGGAAGACTCAACATCATTGTGAAAGTGTCGATTCTACCCAAGGCCATCTACAGATACAATGCAATCCCATTCTAAATTCCAATGGCATTTTTTAATGAGATGGAGAAACACATCACCAACTTCATATAGAAAGGGAAGAGGCCTCGGATAAGCAAAGAACTACTGAAGAAGAAGAACAAAGTGGGAGGCCTCACTCTACCTGATTTTAGAACCTATTATACCGCCACGGTAGTCAAAACAGCCTGGTACTGGTACAACAACACATACACAGACCAATGGAACAGAATTGAGAATCCAGACATAAATTCATCCACCTATGAGCAGCTGATATTTGACAACAGCCCAAAGTCCATTAACTGGGGAAAAGATAGTCTCTTTCACAAATGGTGCTGGCATAACTAGATATCCACCTGCAAAAAACTGAAACAAGACCCATACCACACAGCAGTCACAAAAACTAACTCAAAATGGATCAAAGACCTAAATATAAAATCGAAAACAATGAAGACCATGGAAGAAAAAATAGGGACAATGCTAGGAGCACTAATACAGGGCATAAACAGAATACAAACTATAACTAACAATGTACAAACACCAGAAGAGAAACTAGATAACTAGAAGCTCCAAAAAATTAAACACTTATGCTCATCAAAAGACTTCACCAAAAGAGTAAAAAGACAACCTACTGACTGGGAAAAAATGCTGACTACAACATATCCAATCAAGGTCTAATCTCTAAAAATCTACAAGACACGGCAAAACTTCAACAACAAAAAGAAAAATAACCCAATTCAAAAATGGGCAAAGGATATGAACAGGCACTTCACCAAAGAAGACATTCAGGTAGCTGACAGATACATGAGGAAATGGTCACGATCATTAACCATTACAGAAATGCAAATCAAAACCACAGTGAGAGATCATCTCACCTCAATAAGGCTAACATTAATCCAAAAACCACAAAATAATAAATGTTGGAGAGGTTGTGGAAAGACTGGAACACTTATACACTGCTGGTAGGAATGTAAAATGGTACAACCACTCTGAAAATCAATTTAGTGCTTCCTTAAAATCTAGAAATAGAAGTACCATACAATCCAGCAATCCCACTCCTTGGAATATATCCTAGAGAAATTAAGAGCCATCACACAAATAGATATATGCTCACCCATGTTCAATGCAGCACTGTTCACAACAGCAAAAAGATGGAAACAACCTAAGTGCCTATCAACAGATGAATGGATAAACAAATTATGGTATATTCTCACAATGGAATATTACACAACGATAAAGAACAATGAGGAATCCGAGAAACAGCTCACAACATGGATGAATCTGGAAGGTATTATGCTGAGTGAAACTGGTCAGTCACAAAAGGACAAATATTGTATGAGACCACTATTACAAGAACTCAAAAAAAAAAGTTTAAACACAGAAGAAAACATTCTTCGATGGTTATTCTTTGATGGAGGGAGGGAGAGGGGAATTCACTAACTAGATAGCAGACAAGAATTATCTTAGGTGAAGGGAAGGACAACACACAACACAGGGGAAGTCAGCACAACTGGACTAAACCAAAAGCTAGGAAGTTTCCTGAACACAACCAGACACTTCGAGGGACAGAGCACCTGGGTCAGAGGTCTGGGACCATGGTTTCGGAAGACATCTAGGTCAACTGGCATAACAAAGTTTATTAAGAAAATGTTCTGCATCCCACTTTGGTGAGCAGTGTCTGGGGTCTTAAAAGCTTGTGAGCAGCCATCTAAGATGCATCAATCGGTCCCAATCCACTTGGAGCAAAGGAGAATGAAGAACACCAAAGACACAAGGAAAATATTAGTCCAAGAGACAAAAGGGCCACATAAACCAGAGACTCCATCAGCGTGAGACCACAATAACTAGATGGTGCCCAGCTACCACCAATGACCGCCCCGATAGGGAACACAACAGAGAGTCCCTGACGGAGTATGAGATAAGTCAGATGCAGAACTCAAATTCACATAAAAAGATCAGACTTAATGGTCTGACTAAGACTAGAGGAACCCCAGAAGACATGGCCCCCGGACTCTCTGTTAACCCAGAACTAAAACCATCCCCAAGCCAACTCTTCAAAGATTAGACTGCACTATAAAACATAAAATGATACTCGTAAAGAGTGTGCTTCTTAGTTCAAGTAAATACACAAGACTAAATGCGCAGCTCCTGTCCGGAGACGAGATGAGAAGGTGGAAAGGGATAGGAATTGGTTGAATAGACACGGGAAACCCAAGGTGGAAAAGGGGAGTGTGCTGTCACATTACAGGGATTGCAACTAGGGTCACATAACAATATGTGTATAAATTTTTTTATGAGAAACTAACTTGAGCTATAAACTTTTACCTAAAGCACAATTTAAAAAATAAATAAAAAATAATTATTCTATTAAATAAACCCTCCCAAAATAAACAAACCTCTAAACCCAGGGATTCAAACAGGCCCCTGAATGTGGGTTTTGACTTATTTTGTTTGTTTGTGTGCTTAGCTGTTTTGTAAAAGCAAAACCAAACCCATCGCTGCCAAGTCAATTCCAACTCCTAGTGACCCTAAAAGACAGAGGAGAACTGCCCCACTGGGTTTCCAAGGAGCAGCTGGTGGATTTGAACTGCCAACCTTTTGTAAAGCACCCTGCAAAATGATTCAGGTAAAATGTCCCTGGAGACACTGTGCTTGCTTACAACACACAGCATCTCAGTACTTCCCTAGGCCCCAAGAACTTTCACATATTTACACTGACTGTATTCCCAGCCCCATGCCATCCAGCATATGCACGTAAATAAATGCAGCCATTCAAATCTAGACTGCATTTCAAAAGCTTAAATACTAAACAGGACTTCTAAGTAATTTGATGACATCTTGTTTTTATCAAAGTAAACTCACACATGTACACACATATGCCCTACCTTAAGAATCTGCCCTCCTTCTGGATATCTTCTTAAAATGTCCTTGAGAAAATCAACAAGTGGTGGAGTTGTCTGCCCAAATCGACCTAAAATAGAGAACACATTTAAAAGGATTTAGGAGAAAATCCCAGGGCCTATGCGCAAGTGTGTTATTCAGTTCGCAGAAGTAGTATAATTACACAAGTTACTGCTTCATACATCTCACCACAGCACCCCATACAAAAATCTACCCAACTAAGCTATTCAACAGAAAGAAAAATAGATTCGATTTTATTATTACTAAATCCCAAGATTTTTAATGCACTACAAATTATGCTTTAAAAAAATGCTTAAAAATACACTAAAGGTCACAAAGATTATTAATCCAAAAATCAAGAGCATGGTAGGCAAGGAGGGAAGTTGTTGCTATTTTCCAAAGCAAATACAATAAGTGGCATTATTTTGTGGGTGCTCTTGCTGATAAAATAGGAGCCCTGGTGGCGCAATGGTTAAGTACCCGGCTGGTAACCGAAAGGTCAGCAGTTCGAACTCACCAGCTGCTCTGCAGTAGAAAAGACCTGGCAATCTGCTCCTGTAAAGATTATAGCCTAGAAAACCCTATGGGGAAGTTCTACTCTGTCCTATAGGGTTGCTATGAGTTGGAATCGAATCGGCACACAACAACAACAACTTTGATGATAAATAATAATCAGTAGATAGTGGTACTCATTATCATATCCTTAATATTCTCAAACTCAACTAAGTGCTCTGATTGCTCTGAAAGTCAGCAGTCACTCTGGCTGTCCAGTTCAAGCTCCCTCAAGCCTTGTCTAAACTATTGATTCCTCCCACCAATTAACCAGGTCACACTACGATAGGTGAAGAGAGAGTGTGCGGAGAAGCGGGGAGAGGAGGGAAGTAATTTCTCAGATACACAGAGCGACAACAAAAAAATCTACAGTTAAGTAAAAAAGAAACTTGTGCTTTAAAAAAATAAAATCCTCACTATACCATATATTTTCCCTATTTTGGTACAACTGTCCACCAAGCCCAAGCCCCTGCACTTCCCTAATGGGACTCTGTTCCCATAATGTTATATCCAATTCACTTCTATAACTTAACTACCCCCATTCACCTTGTTTTCCTGTTTGCCCTAATATCCCTTCATTGTACCCCAATGTTATATGCTTTCATTTCACTTATAAAACATAATCTTCATACAACTAAAAATGAGAAGTTCTACTGGCAAAGTCAGTATTATACCTCCCCCTTTTAAGCCTTTTGATTGAAGATTTACAAAAAGATGACAATTTTTAGAAGTCAGATCTCCAATCTTGATCCAGTCTGGCAACTGAAAAAAAGAAAAGAAAATGTATTAATAGCAGTATAGTCCCTATCACTGTACATTCAAACCTCGATTTTTTTTTTCACATGAGGAATGCTTGCTAATTTTTCTTATCAGGAAATAAGGTACTCTAGATAAATGAATATTCTAGAGAACATAATTTAAATAAAAATTTTTATTTAAAAATGTAAAGGATGTTTTCTTAAAAAATTACAGATGGTTAAAGATATACATTTCTGCTTTAACATAATTTAAATTTACGATGATGAATAAGAATCATCAACATAAACAAAATTATCCTTTGATCAGTATTTCCAAAGTGTATTCTTCAGAACCAAGCTTTATAGGATATCAGCAGAGGTTAGTGGCACACACCCACCTTAAAAAATAAGTTTTTAAATTTCTTAGCAAAAATTTACTTTTTAAGGCCTTTAATATATTAATATGTATTGTAAGTTTCTTAGAAAGGATCATACCAGTTGCCATTGAGTTGACTCCAACTCATGGCAACCTCATGTGTGTCAAGTAGAACTGTGGGTCTTTCCATAGGGTTTTCTGAAGTCCCTTCTGAAGACCCTTCTTCCAGAGCGCCTCCGGGTGGACTCAATCTATCAACTTCAGTTAGCAGCCAAGCATGTTAACCATTTGCACCACCCAAGGACTACTAGAAAGGACTATACTGAGCAGTACTTCCCAAGTGTTGCCAATAAAGATTTTTTTTAATCTATTTACATAGAGCAATTCATAGGACAGTGTTCCTCAAAATACCCTTTGGAAAAACTGCTATACATGTTGCTATAAAAAAGGTGTGGTGCCTTCTTGACAGAAATGGAAAAGCCAATCCTCAAATCTATATGGAAGGGCAAAGGATCCTGAATAGCTAAAACAATCCTAAAGAAGAATAAAGTATGAGGACTCAACACTTCCTGACTTCAAAACATACTATATAAAGCTACAATAATTAAGACAGCCTGGGACTGGCATAATAATGACATACAGACCAATGGAATACAATTGAGAATCCACAAAGAAATTCACACATCTATGGTTTTCGACAAGGGTGCTAAATCCATCTAATGGGGAAGGACGAGTCTCCTCAATAAACGGTGCTGGGAAAACTGGATTTCCACATGCAGAAGAATGAATTAGGATCCATGCCACACACTATACACAAAAAACAATTCAAAATAGATCAAGGACCTTAATTTGAAAACTAAAACCATAAAATTCATAGAAGAAAACGTAGGGACAAAGCTGTGAGACCTTGGTTTTTGTGATGGACTATCTAATATGACAATAAAACCACAAGCAGCAAAAAACAAAATAGATAAGACCTCATAAAAATTAAATGCTTCTATTCATCAAAAGGCTTTATCAAAAAATGAAAAAACAGCCTACAGTAGGAGAAAATTTGGGGGAACCATATATCCAATAAAGGTTTAATATCTAAGACTTATAAAATACTTCTACAACTTAATAACAAACAAACAAACCAATCAAAAAACGGGTGAAAGACTTGAACAGACATTTTACCAAAGAGGATATTCAAACAGCCAGCAAGCACATGAAAAGATGCTCAAAGTCATTAGCTATTAGGGAGATGCAAAGCAAAACCACAATGAGATACCATCTCACTCCCATTAGAATGGCAATGATCAAAACAACGGAACATACTAGGTGTTAGTGAGGTTGTAGCAAAATAGGAACCCTCATGCATTGCTGGTGGTTAACAGTTCGGCAGTTCCTCAAAAGCAATTCCACTACTAGGTATATACCCAAAAGACCTGAAAGCAGCAATGCAAACAGACATATGTACAGCAATGTTCACTGCAGCACTATTTACAATTGCCAAGAGGCAGAAACAACCGAAATGTCCATCAACTGATAAATGGATAAACAAAACGTGATACACACACACAACAGAATATTATTCAGGCATAAAGCAGAATGAAGTCTGGATGCATGCCACAACATGAGTGAACCTAGAGGACATTATGCTGAATGAAGTCAGACATAAAAGGACAAATACTGTATGATATCACTTATATGAAGCAAATATATAGAAACCATAAGTAATTAGTGGTTACCAGGGGCAGGAGGAAGGAAAAAAGTGGGGGGGGGGTGTCATGGATTGAATTGTGTCCCCCCAAAATATGTCAACTTGGCTAGGCCATGATTCCCAGTATTGTGTGATTGTCCACCATTTTGTCATCTGATGTGATTTTTCTTATGTGTTGTAAATCGTACCCCTATGATGTTAACAAGGTAGGATTAGAGGCAGTTATGTTAATGAGGCAGCACTCAATCTACAAGTTTAGGTTGTGTCTTAAGCCAATCTCTTTTGAGATATAAAACAGAGAAGCCAGCAGAGAGACATGGGGGACCTCACACCACCAACAAAGCAATGCTGGTAGCAGAGCGCATCCATCGGACCCAAGGTTCCTGCATGAAGAAGCTCCTAGACCAAGGGAAGATCAATGACGAAGACCTTCCTCCAGAGCCGACAGAGAAAAAGCCTTCCTCTGGAGCCAGTGCCCTGAATTCAGAGTTCTAGCCTACTAGACCGTGAGAGAATAAACATCTGTTTGTCAAAGACATCCACTTGTAGTATTTGTTATAGCAGCACTAGATGACTAAGACAGGGGGGTTGCTTAGAATGCACTGAATGAGTGTTAATGCTGGCAGGATAATTTAGAAAGAGATAGCGAGAATGCTTGCACAACTTGAAGAATTTAATCAATGCAGAAACTGATGGAGTAATTATGTTTTATTGTATATATATCCGTATATTACTATTAAAAAAAAAAATGCGGTGTGGAAGGAAAGGACAAATGAGGATTCTGATCCTTGAAGTTGCTTTGGTACATAACTTCCCTGAACTTGGCTTTCCTGAAAAACGCCTTTACATTAGTTTCTGGCCCTTTTTCTGTTTCTCATAATGGTACGGTAAAATGTGTGTAATCATGATTTCCAGGAGGCATGTAATATAGTGCCTTTGTCTGAAAAACAAGTAAATAATCCAAAGCCAGATCAATCTTCTCCCTAGCGGTCAACTGCTAAGTATTACTAAGGAATGACCTCTTACAGGTCAACAGTCTTCAAAACATTACTCAAAACTTCACCTGAAGGACCAGCTTTCTAACTTATACTTTGACAGGGTATGAAGGAAAGCATTTACCATTTCAAGAAATTCAGTATATTCAGTCAAACATTTCACACTGATATCTCCAAGGTTTCTAAAGTTCAACCTGTCAAAGGGTGGACTGACCTGCTTTCCTTCCAGCACTGATCTCTTTACTTTGCATCTCAATTAATGCTCTCACCATCTACTTAGTCACTATAGCTAGAAAGCTCAGAAAAAAGCACTTTCTCTTTCTCCAAACCACACATCCAATTAAAACTAGGTTCTAGCATTTCCATCTCCCAAACTCTCTGGATCTAATTTGCGCGCCTCTATTTCCAATCTCATAACCTCTTAACTTTTACAATAATCTCCCATCTGGACTCCTTACTTTCTGCACATCATCTCTATTCCAGTCCCCACGCTGCTATGGGTTTATATTCTCAAAACACAAATCTGAACAGTTATTAGAGTTCACAACTTATAAAGCACTTTCAAACATACATTCCCACTGAATGGGAAAGCACGTCTGTAAAAACAATTTCACTCCTTTGTACGTGAACTAGAAAAACTCCTTGCACAAGTGCTTCAGGAAACATGTACAATAATGTTCATGGCAGTAATGTTGTTAACAAAAATTGGAAACATCCCAAATTTTGTGACATATTCACATAGTGGACTATCATAAGGCAATGAAAAATGAATTGATTAAACTGTACACAAATTTGGATGAATATAAATAATATGACATTGAGTGAAAAAAAGTGAGTTCTGGGTTACTACATATAGCATAAAAAGATTTTTGTCAAGTTCATAAACAACTAAAATTAAATTGCATATTGTTTAGATAGTGTATACACACACTTAAAACTATTAAAACAGCTACAAAAAAAAGCACCAGAATGATAAGCATAGAAGGGTAGAGGAAGAGGGCCGGGCGCACAGGTTAAGAGAGAAACGTGGGTAAATATAAACTATTAAGTGTGCTAGTTCTCCGGCTGGATGATATCATCATGGATGTTCATTACAATGTTAATTATTTACTAAAAAAGAGCCATGTGTAAGAGAAGAATTATCAGTCTAACGCAGTATAGCTGAGGCCCATTTAAGGGAGGAAGGCAGATGGGCAGGCAGAAAGTAAGGTAACCTATGATGCAGGAAGAAGTTTCCAGGTCTCTAAGAGGAAGAAGACACCAAAAAGAAGCAAGTCTGTAAAACGAGATGTTTAACTAGTTACTTGTCTTTCACAACTGATGCTGTTGGTAGACTGTCATCAGTGGCCTACCTACAGTGAAATGATTCTCCAAGTAAGAAGTCAAGCAGCCAGATAACTTCAGCAGTGCTTTCTGCTTTCTCCTCCTGAGCTTGCTAAGCTTTTAGGATTTTGTCTCAACTTGCTCTTTGCTGGATCCCAAATAATTCCAACCAAGCAAAGTCACTTTGGGCCTAGTCATTCCCAGACGCACTATGCCATGTGAAATCCCAAAAGCTGTCCATTTCAGTCTTTATATTTTGTTTGTAAAACAATTTCAATATCTGGGTCTCCGTCCATGCCAGCCCCAACCTCTCTTATTGACCTTAGACATGCTCACCTTCACTTACTAAACAAAACTCCCTCCAAATCATTAAGCAAACAATATGGTTTTAGCTGCAATCTAGATCTCCCAACACTTGTTCCTTTACTTAGCTGTCAAAGGCACAGGGAAGTCCTCAAGAGTCAACAGTCCAGGGTTGGGGGCATTTGTGATCAATTAAAGCAAAGAAGAGTTAAGTCATTCTTCAAACTTTGTAGAGGGCGAAAAGGAGCAGGAAGATGCACAGCAATAATTTATGGCTCCAGATTCTTCATAAGCCTGGAGGTGAAGTGAAGAGCTTACAAATTCCACTTGCAGGCCAGGAAAAGGAAGAGACCAAGAAAAAGAGGTGACCCAGAAAACTGAGGACTAAGGAAGTGCCTCCTCATAACTAAATCCAATGCCAGCAATGACCAGCTTATGACAAGAAGTTGTCAACAGCTTTTGTTTCCTGCCTACCCTGAAATATTTGGAATTCTCACCCAAAATTCAAATCTAAAAGGTTCTGAGCAGCATGAAAATTAAGAAGGAAAAGAAATACCTTCTGTGGCAGACTCACTTACATGCGGGGATCCCTTCAATGGCCCACCTTCGCATCACTAAGTCAGCCAGTCCCAGAGGTCTGCAGCCTGTCCCCTACGGATCAGGAGAGATTTGTGCCCTCTCCGGTGTTCTGGCCAAGCTCCATACTTGACTTTTAAACTTCACTTTTAATGGCTTAAGCCCTTCCTTCTGTTTTAAAGAGCTTTGCATTTAACTTTTACCTATCCCTGATTAACACCCTGACAGGTTCTCTGTGATGTGGAATAGTAAAAAGTCCACAGATTTTGGAATCAGACAGACCTGGGTTCAAACTGATAGTTTGTGTCTCTGCATCTTGGCTGTACTGTTCTGCAAAATGGGCTAGTAATAACAAACCCCTGAGCCTGTTATGAGTATTAAATTCGATAATATATGTAAAGTACCTAGAACAATGTCCAGAACACAGTAGCTGCTCAATAAATGTTAATCATATTGCCAGCACATTTTACCAATGCCAAGGAGAGCCTTGCTCAACAACAGTTACTTCTCAAAATTATATCTTCAGCCCTGACCTCTCTCCCTTGAGCTTCAGTCTCAGATCTGTAGCTGCCTGTCTAGTCTAGATGCTTACCTAGTAAAAACCTTAGCAGCAGTTAGAATTAGTTCTATCCCATCCATATTAGACATAGGAACGCAGGCCCTAAAAACATTGATTCATTTGGTCTCTGTAAATACACCAGCATTAAAGGAAGTAGGGTATAGGTCACCTACCTCTCAGCTTCATGCATTTTCCTAGATGCTTCTTTAACGTCCCTCCATCAACTGAACAATATATAAAAGCACACTGATCACCTCACCCCCAAACTAGGTCCCCCCTGTACTTACTTATCTCTGCTAACTGAACCATTATTTTTCTGGCTGACTCAAAGCCTGTGAACATCCTTGGCAAGGCATTCCACCTTATTTTGTCCCAACCCCCATCCATTTGGTACCATGTTGTCGGAATTCTGTCTTTTACAACATCTCCTGCATATCTTTTCCTTACAGTTTCACTTTAAAAACCTCATACCGAGACAAAAGTTTCTTACGACACTCCTAAATCTGCCTACCGAATCCTTAGCACTCCACTGCCACATTTATCATTTTGTATCAATTCACCTGTAAAAGCACTTTCAAAGCAAGACCCTCCACAACTGAGCATTTGGGTATGAGCACGTTTAGGGGACAAGGTGACAAAGTAGATCCAGAGGAGTAAGCAGAGAGAGAGGTGTAGAACCGGGTTAGAGTGTGCAGAAGGACGGTGTAGAGATGGGCTAAGCACAGAACAAGAGATTTAAGAGTGGTAAACTTTGCTCACCTCTAATTCTAATGCCCTCAATCAAGTTAATGTCTGCATGCCAGCCAACACCTTGGGAATTGGTGAGAAGAACTGATACTAGCATTAGAATAGATTAATCAGAAATCTGTCTAAGTGGACAAGAGATCACAGCACTGAACTCAGGTGCACAGAAGGTCAAGATTACAGTAAAGGATTAAAAAATCACAGGATACCCAGGAGTTCACCATCTGCTCGTATATGTGCTGGACAACAAGGAACTCCAATACTCAAAATGTCATTCTGTATTGCTCAAGCACTCCTTTATATCTGTTCAACTATTCCTTTTTGATTATTTTTTAAATTCTGAAAATGCTGTCTTTTATCATATAAAAATGTGAAGATATTAGAGAAAAAAGAACAAGTCAATTTTTAGTAAAGTAAGTTCAACTAAACTCGTCCTTTAAGAAAACTGAAATACTGACACTAACGTAAAGGATAAACATGCCAGTATAAAATATTTCTATTCTCCAAAGTTTTGATCTGTCAAGTCATTCATTTGCATTTAAAGAGAAATTTTAATATAATTTTACTCCTCAAAAATAATAGGTTATATATTAAGTTATGTTCAAAGATCCTTCCAACCCTAAATTTGTGTGATTCAGTAATGGAGAAACAAACTTCCAAGACATAAAAGGTGAAGTTAGTTACTGGTAATCCAGAAAATTGTTTGTAAAACAATTAGAAAAAATTAGTAATGATTAAGTCACTGTAACGATGATATCTCTAAACAAACAAACAAAAAAACCCCTCGGCATAATGTCAATCACAAAACTGTCTTAATTTCAGGAAGTAAAAATTCAGTGAAAATAGTGGCACTTCATTTAAGATGGGGAGGGGTGCAGAATACAAACGTTGAGATGGTAAATCAAGAAAAGTTACAACTAATGATAGTGATAATTGCATCAATTTTTTGCCAGTGTTTTACCAAGCATTATTTCCATGGTACATAATAAATCTGAGCATTCGCCTTCAATTACAGTAAAAATAAATCAAAACATTCAGCTTCTCTATCAGCCAGTTTATGACTAGCACGTTCATGTGCTAAAATCCTGCATATATATAAAAGGGCTACACAGTGATATTCACCAGAGGCCCCTCGTGTTGTCAGTGTGGATCAGTTACGGGACACAAATGGAAAGCACGTTTTACCTCCTTGCTGCAGTGGCACAGCCGTTGCTCTGGCACCGGGAAGGCTGTCTCCGCGGAGATGAGTTTCTTGACGTCGAGGACGGTCGCGGTGGGCAGGACTTCGTAGGTCCTGCAGCCCATGCAGCTCGGGAGGACGGTCACCCGGACCCACCTGTGCAAAATGCAAAAAGGGTCAGTGGGGTCGGGGGCGGGCAGTGCGGGCCACGTGGGGGCTGGGGCGGCAGTCGCCCAGGTCCCCGCGCCCGCC
>NW_004444104.1:945766-974917 GCF_000243295.1 Trichechus manatus latirostris
CGCCCCTGCCCGCCCCGCTCCGCCTCGGCCACGCCCAGCCCAGCCCTCACGGGCCCAGCCCGTGGGCTGGAGCGGCTAAGGTGGCTGAAAATTTGCCGTTCGCGGGCCTGTGCAACCATAAAAAGTAAAAGTAATGTGTCCGCAGCATGCGTCTGAAGAGGAGATGCATGCTCCCGGATAGAGTCCAGTAGTTCCGTTCCATGCCGAACTAGGTACTTCTCGGCAAGTCTCCTTCAACTCGAAGGTCTTGTAACCTATGAAAGCACCTCCAAGATGGATAATGGCCTCTTAGGAACAGGAGAACCGGGTGTTTGCAAAACAGTTTTTTCCATGGTTTCGTTTCGTGTTTGTTTTAGGATCAGTGGTTCAGTTTACTGGAGGAAGTAGAGCTAGCAGGCAAGTAATATCTGAGAATACACATAAATATATTCCATGACATGTTAAAAATATATGTCACTTTTTTGGTGCTATTATATTGTTTGTAGCCTGTTTCCCTATCACAACTGCAAGCTCCTTGAAGGCAAGAACATGAGTCCTAGAGTTGATGGAGTCCCGCACAATAACTAATGTGTGTGGGGACTGATGAGTCTTCTAGAATATCAGTCCCTCCCTTTGGCTTATTTCTCGTAGATGGATAGATAAGCCACCTTGCAAAAAGGGCAGCATGTATGAAGGCAATTCAAAGGCTACATCGTGAACAAGTAAACTTGGGTGCTTTTTACTTAAATACCCTGAATAGAATTCAACTTTAGAGTTGACTTAAAAAATGGTATTGATTTTTGTTTTTCAGTTAGCATTTCTCCCTCTCCCACTTCCCTAAACAAAAATTATTACTCAGAACTCATTATCAGTAATAAGTACATAGAATATCCTTGCATACAGCTGTTCCATCCCTTCTTTCTCACCATACTTAAAAGGGAAAGTGCTGCGAATCATGTGTACCTTTCTCCACTTGGAAGAAGTCAGCATGTTACACTCAATTAGAGACGAATAGGCAACACAATATAAAAAACCCTAATAGGTGAATATTTACTTCTTCATTAGGCCAAGAATGTACCACCAAATGCATTAGATATCAACAAATAGAAAAACGTGAGCTTTCATATCTATCAAGAGACCCCTCTCTTTGGACCAAGTACTGTGCTCAGTAACTAAGGCCTGCAAACTGAGACCCTACTATAGTGTCACAGCACTCCTACCCCAGGACAGATCCTTCACACCTAAATTCTTCCATTAAAATACTTTACCTTCTACCAACAGTTTTCTCTGAAGCAGACAACATGCTCAGGCAAGCCTACCAGCTGATGGAAATTATGCTATTTTTCTCTCTCTCTCAAGATTTTATGGCCCTAGGAACAAAAGAAGGACCTCTGGTGGCTGCAACTGTTAAGCGCTCGGCTGCTAACCGAAAGGTTGGCAGTTCAAACCCAGCAGCTGCTCCTGGGAAGAAAGACCTGGCGATCTGCTTCCATAAAGACTGCAGCCTAGAAAACCCTATGGGGCAGTTCTGCTCTGTCACATGGGGTCATTATGAGTTGAAAATCAACTCAACGACCCTTAACAACAAGAAGAACTAAAATATAACAAACAAAAATCCAAACTAGTTGCCTTGGAGTGGACTCCAACTCATGGCGATCCCACGTGTGTCAAAGTAGAACTGTGCTCCATAGGGTTTTCAGTGGTTGATTTTTTGGAAGTAGATCATCAGGCCTTTCTTCAGAGGCACATCTGGGTGGACTCAAGCCTCCAACTTTTCCATTAGCAGTGAGCATGTTAACTATTTGCACCACCTAGGGACTCCAAGAAATAGAGTCTAGGAGCCAGTTAAGGCAGGACATCTCTCACGAAACTCACCTTTCAGCCTCCCTTCCTCCCCTTTTCCTCACTCTCTACAAATGGTGTTTCAAAAAAGAACCTGGCCATACTCTTTCTCTGACATAAAGGATGAATGAAATCTCAGTCCTCAGTATGATCTACTGTATTTCCCGTGTCTGGGTCCTGACCTGTTTCAGTAACCTTGTCTCTCTCTCTCTCTCTGCTGTCTGTTCCCTTTCTCTAGAATGCCTTCCTTCCCTGTGGGTCAGACAAACTGGAATTTTTTAAGATCAGCTCAGATACCACCTTCTGTATGACACCTTTCTCGAGGTAGAATAGACTAATCTTTTTGCCACTTCTTTAAACCTAAACAAGCTCATTTTGTTTTATTGCATTCATGCATTTACTGCATTTACTTCAGTGAGATCCTTGAAGGCAAGGACTGGTCACGCATCGTTACAGGTTACCCAGCTACTAGATCTCAACATTGTAACCACGGGCAGATTATCCAATAGGCAAGGTAAACAAGGTGCTCACCTTGCTTACCAGATCACCTGTAGTGAGCAATTTCATTGTAGTGAAATTGTTCACTACGGATTAGTAAGTAAGCACAAATAAGCCCGTGCTTAGCTTGCTTCTTGGGTAATCCATCCCTGTGAGGGATTGTAAATTTGAAAAGAGGCTTTGATTCTGTAGGAAGGTGCTGTGGGGTTGGGAGAGAGACAGATACCAGTCATACCTAGAAGCAGAATCTTTGATGTGGTAAAAAAAAAAAAAATGTAAAATTGTTCACTATAGATGATTTGGTAAGTGAGGTAAACACTGTGTTTACCTTGCCTATTAGATGATCCGCCCCTGATTGTAACCAGGTATCTGTGACATGGAGACCAAACCAGACCTAGACCCTTCCTCAGAAAACAGATGTTCATCAAATAATCACATTCATAAAGAAAAAGTACAGGGAAATATGAAAGCATTGAGCAAGGAAACCAAATAGATTTCTGGGAAGTTGGGGTGGGAGGCAACATTGACAGTCAGGAAAGGCCTCCTTGTGTATTGTTATGGATTGAATTGTGTCCCCCAAAACTATGTGCTACAATTCCAGCCTTTATACCTGTGGATGTAATCTTGTTTGGAATTAAGGTTTTCCTTTGTTAGGTTAATTAGATCACACAGGAGTAGGCTTAGTTCTAGATGTCATCACTTCTGAGTTATGAAAAGAGCAGATTAGACAGGAACACGGGGGCGCGGCAGAGGCCATGTGAGGATCATCTACATACCAAGAAACCAAGGAACACCTGGGACTGTCTACACGGAAGGAATGAGCACAGTAGCCGAGACCCTGACCTGGACTTTTAGCCTTCAGAACCGTGAGAAAATAAATTTCTGTGTGTTTCTATTACAGCAGCACTAACTAACTAAAACATGTATGGAGATTTGTGTATGTGTATGTGCTTTTGTTTTAATAAATTAGAATCATGTAGAAAACATTTTAGTTTTTCTACTGGTTATCATATATTTTAAATAATCATTTAGTTTTCTCAACCTTAAACTGTATCTATTGACTGCCTAGTATAGAAGGTGAAGAAGTTAAATTATATTTGCAGTGTTAAGTTTTGTAATTGATTTTTGTTTGTATTTGTACTATGTGCCCCTCCCCTGTGCCGCAGGATTGGGGTGATTATATTGCTGTGTCCGTTAGTGGGCTGGCCACTGGCTTTCCAAGACCAGTTCTACCATGAATGGTGATTGACGTTTTTGTATACATTAGTGAATAAAACAATGAGAAAAGAAATACTTCACCCCTTCTACCTGCTTTTCTTATGTGCTGTCCTAGCAAACCTGGCAAACAGGATGTGGTGACAATGGGGTGTGGGGCGGAGTTGAAGACTTGATGTACAGAGGGATGACCTTAACCAAGAGGAGGTCACAAGGAGTGGAGCAGATTTGACTGAAGAAGGAGGCTGATGGAAAGAAGCTTTGAACAGTTGGACTTTAAAGTATACATTTTAATGGGAAATACAGATTTGGAACTCGAGAGATGTCAAAGCTAAGGGTATAGACTTAGGAATCATTTATTTAATCATTTGAATAATATTTACTGAAGCCCTGCAGTGTCCTAGATGGACACACTTCTAAACAATAGGGATGCAATAATGAGCAAATCCCTAACCTCATGCTTCCATTCTAGCAGAGGAAGCCACACGATAAACAAATAGAAAAATGATATTTAAATTCATCCTATGATGTCAAGTAGGGATAAGAAAACAAAAACAAAAAACCAGTTTCCATCTAGTCAGCACCAAATCCTGGTGACCCCATATGTGTCAGAGTAGAACTGTGTGCCACAGGGTTTTCAGTGGTTGATTTTTCAGAAGTAGATCACCAGGCCTTTCTTCTGAGGCGCCTCTGTATGGACTCAAGCCTCCAGCCTTTCAGTTAGCAGCTGAGGGTGTTAGCAGTTTGGACCACCCAGAGACTCCCAAGTAGGGATATGTACTACTGAAAAATGAGGAAGGCTGAGCAAGATAACAGAGTAAAGGAGAAAGGCTGGCTATAGAACTCCTTTCTGAGAAGTGACATTTGAACAGAAACAGGAGTGAAATGCGGGAAGATGAGATTATGTGAGAAGGAAAGAGGACCAGAGCAACTGGTATAGTCCACGCTTTCACCACCTTTGGCCTGGATTAGTACAATCACTTCCTATTTGGTCTCCCTCCTCTAGTTTCTCTCTGCTCCAATCCATCCCCAATCTGGCACAAAATCAGATTTGGAATCGGTGTCTGTTTTGTTTACTGATGGACCCCAGGGCCTGGAAGAGGTCCTGACACAGAACAAGTGGTCAGTAAATATGAATGCATGGCAAAAGGAAGGAAGGGATATCTAGAAATTACAGAAAAGGAGAAAGAAATAAGCTCAAACATTATTCATAATTCTAACACGCTAACACAAGCACCATTTTTGTACACTGCCATTAATTTAAGGGTGTTTAGTATGATTGCAGTTAGCCTGTGGGTACAATTTGAAATCCTGATTTTCCTGTGTATCATTTCATAGGATTTTTCAACACTATCATGAAATAAAATTATTTCTAATAACTGTATAATATTCCATGGAGAATACATATCTTAGGTTATTTAATCCTATTGATATTCACGTAGTGTCATGGATTGAATTGTGTCCCCCAAAAATATGTGTCAACTTGGTTAGGCCATGATTCCCAGTATTGTGTGGTTGTCCTCCATTTTGTGATTGTAAGCTTATGTTAAAGAGGATTAGGGTGGGATTGTAACACCACCCTTACCCAGGTCACATCCCTGATCCAATATAAAGGGAGTTTCCTTGGCGCATGGCCTGCACCACCTTTTATCTTACAAGAGATAAAAGGAAAGGGAAGCGAGCAGAGAGTGGGAGACCTCACACCACCAAGAAAGCAGTGCTGGGAGCAGAGCGCATCCTTTGAACCAGGGGTTGCTGCTTGGAGAAGCTCCTAGTCTAGGGGAAGCATTCTCTTCAGAGCCGACAGAGAGAGAAAGCCTTCCCCTGGAGCTGACGCCCTGAATCTGGACTTCTAGCCTACTGGACTGTGAGAAAATAAATTTCCCTTTGTTAAAGCCGTCCACTTGTGGTTATTTCTATTACAGCAGCACTAGATAACTAAGAAACGTGGGTATTTTAATTTTTCAAAACTACACACAGTTCAGTAATTATCTTTGTGCAGGACATTTCTAATCACTATGTGGAGGAGGAATTTTGCAAAAATGATGTGCTCTAGGAAATGTTTAGCTGAGCCTTTGGCTCATCAGGTGCAGGACAGCCAGAAGTTAAAATTTTAGTCCCTTCTTTCAGAGTGAGTCCAAATTCACTAAGAAATGGGGAGTCCTGGGACCGCCCTTCGAGCTTATTTCACAGAAATGGGCAAATAAAATTGTTCTATCAAGCTGGATTCCACAGGACAGAGCAGAACACAATTCTACTCTTTCTCATCACCCCCACTTTAACCTGCCCTGGTGGCCATTTTATTCCCTGTTCCTGAATGGAATGCCCGGTATGGTTCCTAGCTTCCCAGTCACTGTTAGATGATAAACAATCATCATCCAGTCACCTTCAATCACTAAAGGAGACTCATTTGAGTCATTGAAAATCCTATGCAGGCTAACTGTCAACACTCCAATCTAGTCCAAAGTAAAAATCCTTAGATAGCAACCGGGCTCCCTTCATTCTCGTCAATTCTTGGCCACACACATCATGTGAACTGCAGTTTGGAGGCATCGAGGAAATCTGAGAACTTCATTCCGCTGAAGCAAAGCTCCATGACTTTTATGAAATGGAACAGATCTAATAGCATGTCTTTTATCAGAGGGATCAATAAATTAGTATCTGGAGGTTGCTTACCAGTTACGTGAAGGACAAAAGTACTACAAATGATTACTCCTTTTTTTTTGTAATGAAGGAGCACAAGGCTGTTTAGCTTTAAAATAAAAAGGTGAGGATATTGTGGGAGTGCAATTCAGTTAAGTCCTAAAGAATAAGTACAAACCATACACAAAATTGAGACAGAGGAAGATCTTTAAGGCAGAGGAAACAGCTCCTGCAAAATCATGGAGTCAAAAAATTGCAATATGGTTATGGAACTTCCAGTAGTTCCATATGATAAAAATGGAGGGTAAAATTCATGTAAGGGCATGAAAAAGATGGCACTGGAGAAGTTTGCAGGAATATGGTCATGAGATCTCCTTTTTGTCACATAAAGAGTTGCCTGCAGGAAATGGGGAACCACTGCCAGATAGTCAAGCGTACTAGTGATCACGATTGCATTTCACATTTCCTTGGGCAGCAACACTGAGGATGAATTAGAAGGAGGCAAGACTTAACACAACAACAAAAAATGGTATCAGTGAAATTAAATAGGACTTAACAACTAGAGGGTCCTTGAATGAATGGCCTAGCAATCTACTTCCAGAAGATCATAACTATTGAAAGCCCTACGAAGTACAATTCTATTCTGACACATATGGAAGTGCCATGAGTCATGATCGACTCATTGCAACTGGTTTTTGTTTTTGTTTTTTGTCAACTAGAAGGCCATTGTTCACTTAGTTCTGTGCTCCAGAACCTTCAAGGATTTGCCAGTGACTGTAGGATCAAGTTCAAGGCCCATAAAGATTCAGCCCCAGTCAACCTTTTCAGATTCATCTGCAGCCGCCCCACCACCCATACATAATACATGCTATCTCCATGATGGAGTGATAATAATATGTAACATTTACTGAATACTTACTATGTGCCAGGTATCTACTAAAAGCCTTATGGGATTTAGCTCATGTTACCTTCCCAACAAACCCATGCGGTACACAAAACCTCAATTTTCAGATAAGAAAAATGAGGCTAAATAACTTCCTTATAGTTGCACAGCTATAAATGGGAGAGCCAGGATTTGAACCAAGGCAGTCTAACTCCAGAGCCCAAGCACTTAAACATTAAACTGCAATGTACTACTTCATATTGCCTAGATATATCCCAAATACTACACCACCTGCCTCTCCATCTGATAACTCCTAAGTCCTAGTTCAAGAGTCACCACTTCTCACAGCCCTCCCCAACTCTTCCAGGCTATTGTTTCCATATAACTTGTTTGCACATTGTTATTATAGCATGTATCATTTTCGGGAGAAAGATGTGTCAGCCTGCTCCCATAAAGATTTACAGCCTTGGAAACCCTATGGCACAGTTCTACTCTGTCCTATAGGGTTGCTATGAGTTTAAGTCCACACAACAGCAACAGATTTTTTGGGTTTTATCACGTTTATTGATTACAATTAATTGTTATTCATTGAAATGGGAACACCCATGTATTCCTCTTTGTATCCTGAGAGTTTAGCTCATAGTAATATTCAATAAATGTTACCTAAGATGTTTGATAGTTGAATGAGTGACTGCATATAGGTGGATATTGGCTTCACTCCCGACATCAGTCAACAAGGTTTTGTTTTGTTTTTGGTTCTGTTAGAAATGCTTTTGGCTGCAAGTAACTGATTACCTGACTAAATCCAACCAAACCAGTTGTCACCAAGTCAGTTCCAACTCATGGCAACCCTATATGTGTCAGAGTAGGACTGTGCTCCATAAGGTTTTCAGTGGCTGATTTTTCAGAAGTAGATCACCAGGCCTTTCTTCCAACGTGGCTCTGGGTGGATTCTAACTAACCACCACCAATCTTTAGGTTAGCAACCTAGCGCATTAACTGTTTGCAACACCCAGGGACTACAGTTACCTGACTAGCAGTAGCTAAACTGATAAGCTTGTTTGTCTCACATGTCAAGAAGTCTGTAGGAAAGCAGCTAACTCAACAAGGTCAGGACGAGTATCCCGGTGACATTTTGGGTCTTTCCTTTCTTGTCATAAAATGGTTGATCCAAAAACCAAACTTGTTGCCATCAAGTTGATTTTGACTCTTGCGATGACGTGTTACAGAGTAGAACTGAGCTCCATAGGGTTTTCTTGGCTATAATCTTTTATGAAAATCAATTTCCAGGCCTTTCTTCTGCAGTGCTGCTGGGTCAGTTTAAACCACCAGCCTCTAGGTTAGCAGCCAAGCATAAACCATTTGCTCCATTTTGGAACCTCAAATGGCTGATAACAGCTCTATTATAGCCATAGTTAATGCAGGAAGAAGAGGGAACAGAAGACCCCGGTTTCATCTGCCTGTTTTATCATGAAAATAAGAATTTTTCCGCAGTCTTCTATTTCTCTCTCATCGGCCAGAACTTTATCACATGGCCACCCCTAGCTGGAAGAAAGCCTCCATAGTAGAAAGTTCCAGCAAAGAATAGGAATTTGTAAGTGACTGCTGGATCAGCCAACAACACTGTCTTTAACATTGCTCTAAGCTAGATGGCAAAATTGTTTTTAACATGCCTGTAGAAGTATTAGAAAACAATGTGACTGGTAACTTAAAAAATGCCTGATTAGTGATATAATCAAAACACATTTTTTAAAGGCACACGTGGGGGCGGTGATATATTGTACAGATAGTCTTTCCTTGCCTTTAGATGGGAATATGGGCAGATCCTATAACTTTGCTGCTCACTCTTAGATAACAACAGTTCTTAGGTCACTTTAAGTCACAAAACATAATTTGAACTCTATGATTGGAATAAATCCAGTCAAAGTCATTAAATAAAATTTCAACCTTCAATCTTCATTCAAAGGTGAGCTTTCTCCTGGCTCTTCCCATCACATCTCATGCTAAGGTCTGTAACTAGAGGCTGCCTGGCCAAAGAGTCTGCAGTTCGAATCCACCAGCTGCTCCTTGGAAACCCTGGGCAGTTCTACGCTGTCCTACACGGTCACTATGAGTTGGAATCGATGGCAACAAGTTTGAGGGTTTTTTTATTGGTTTTTTTTTTTTTTTGGCTTCTGGGAAGGAGTAAGCAGTTTCTGCTCTCTCTCTGTTCACCCAAATACCTGCGGCAACTTGACCCCACCAAGGCCAAAGCCCTGAGAGGCAGGAGAGGAAGGATAGGGCTGCTCTCACTTGTCTGGGTGGCTTCACACCTGACTGTCTGGCAGATGCTGAAAACTCACCTTTTCACTGTGGGTGCTGTCTGGGAAGTCCAGTCACTGAGGACCTCTCTCCTCTGGTCATCGCAACCCTGGTAAATGCATTTCTATACCAGAGGTTCCCTTCTGACTCATTCCACAGCCTCGAGGCATTCCACATCACCTCCAGCTCCTTGTTGCTGGGGCCCCTCTACCTCTCAAGCAGACCCTACTAAAGAGGCCCCAATTCAGCCTCACTCTGACTCTGTCACATGTTAGAAGAAATACAACCAGAGTGTTCCTTAGAAGCAAGGAGTCAGACTTTGACTCACTTACTTTAGACACATCATCAGGAAAGACCAATCGCTAAAAAAGGACATGTTTGGTAAAGGAGAGGGTCAGCGAAAATGAGGGAAACCCTCAATGAGATGGATTGAAACAATCGCTGCAACAGTGGATTCCAGCATACCACGATCATGAAGATGGTGCAGGACTGGGCAACTATTTGTTCCGTTACACATGGGGTTGCCGTGAGATGAGCAGACTCAACGGCACCTAACAACAGCAACAATGACTGTCCCAGTTAGCTCAGGTGTGGCCTGTGGAAAGCTCCCTTACTTCCCTTACCCTGACAACGCTGGCAGTGCAGGTGACGCTAACACTGCCGTCTCTCTCCTGCTGCTCTGGGACATTTTGACCTGAGGTGCTTGTCAGGCACCAGCCATCTGTGTGTGGGGAACACACATTTCAGGTTCTCTGAGAGGTTCCTTGGAAGCCCCCTCACTAGGCTCGATTTGAAGGAAACAACACCCCTCTACTCCTGTCTACTCAGCAACATCTCTCCGCAAAGAAGTCTCCACAAAACTTCTCTTCCTCTTCGTACTCTGACTCCTTTGTCCTTTGAAATCTATGATCCTGCTCAGGGGTCTCAGGGTCGTGGAAGTTGCTCTTACACCCTTTATAAATTGTGCAATGAGGGAAATCTGTCCCCCAAACAGGGTAGTATGCACTACCCTGGGTAGCACAAATGGTTTGTGCTCCACTACTAACCTAAAAGTTGATAGTTCAAACCCACCCAGCGGCTCTGTGGAAGAAAGGCCTGGCAATCTGCCTCTGTAAAGATTACAGCCTAGAAAACCCTCTGGAGAAGTTCTACTCTGTAACACATGGGGTCTCCATGAGTCGGAATCAACTCGATGGCAATGGGTTTGGTTTTTTTGGTTTATCTACTGTTGAAAGTGAGGTAGGAAGCATCTTATTTTAATATTTTGTTGCCCTATATATATATCAGCCATCAGGACAACTTAAATTGTTCTCATAGAGCCCAAGAGAGGAAAGAATATGAATAACATGTATAGCAACAGAAATATGTATGGTATATATTCATTAATTCAAAGTTTACAGTTATAGCAGTAAACAAAGCAAGGCTCCAGCTTGCATTTTCATATTTGGAAGGCAGAAAATAAACACACAGATACATAAGATGTAAAGTGGAAAATAAGTCCCATGATGGATCATAAAGGGGGTGAAGGAATAGAAGATGTGGGTTAGGGTGCTATATTACATAAGGTGGTCAGAGAAGGTTTCTCAGGTCAGATGTCAGCTGAGAAAGGAACTGTTATGGATTGAATTGTGTACCCCCAAAATATGTGTTGGAATCCTAACCTCTATACCTGTGTATAATCCTGTTTAGGAATAGGGTCTTCTTTGTTATGTTAATGAGTCCATATCAGTGTAGGGTGTGTCCTAAACCTAATCACTTCTGAGTTATAAGGAGCAGCATAGATGCAGGGACAAGAGAGCACAAACGAGGGAAGACAGATGCTACGTGGGGATTGTCAAGGAACCAAGGAACGCCGGCGCTATGGAAGCTGAGATGAAGTTCTTCCCACTGAGCCGACAGAGAGAGCCTTCCCCTAAGGCCATGCCCTGAATTTGGACTTCTAGCCTCCTAAACTGTGAGAAAATAAATTTCTGTTCTTTAAAGCCACCCACTTATGGTATTTCTGTTACAGCAGCATTAAAAAACTAAGACATTAATCAAATACCATCAGTGAGAAGGTGTACTAAAGGAAGCTTTAGGGGGATCTTGGTGATCCAGGAAAGACAAACCTTACCCAAATGTAAATTGCAAGGATATGATTTCTTCTTCACAGGAAGGAAAATTAGCTATTCTAGTTCATTCTCTGTAACTCACCTCACCTTACTACCATAACTTCTGCTTAAAGTAATTAAAATTGAGACAGTACATCAGAATCCTGTATCTTCTACCCCCTACACATTTCTCAATGAAGTATCTTTTCAAAGGCCAACAAACTACCTACTTAATTGAGACATTCTTCAAACTGATGAATACTTCTGTTTAATACTGCTTTTTGTTTTTAAATTTACTCAATGACTACTGTTTCGTTAGGGGAAGCACTTCGTTTTTGTTTATGCTTCTGGGAAACACTTGGTATGTGCACACGATGGTGTGTGCAATCACCTGTGTGTGAGTCTGGGTATATGGAAGGCAATCGTTACCATTCTTTTCACATAATATGAGTCTTCGTGACTCTGAATCATCGTGAAATAGCGTTGATGGGAGCTGGCCACAGGATGTTCACCTGTCTTGTGCCCTGAAAGATTCCCCACAAATTGAATAAGGAGAAACCTGCATATCCAGCCCCCTCCAGTCTCCTGTCAGAACCGAAAGCTCCTCATGTAGTTGTGGCGGCACGCACAGCAATGCAGGAGCGAGGGGAAAGGTGGTACTCCAGGCTCAGACTGGCAGGGCAGAATAGGACAGTGGATGGTCCATTAAAATTGCTTTGACCTCAGGGTGGGGAGGCAAAAACACTAACTAGACAGTAGATAAGTGGTAGCTTCGGTGAGGGGTAACACAGTACACAATACTGGTGAAACCAGCACAACTTGAGGAAGGCAAGGTCATGGAAGTGCCATAGACACATCCCAACTCCCTGAGGGACCAAATTACTGGGCTGAGGGCTGTGGGGACCATGGTCCCTGGGAACATCTAGCTCAACTGGCATAACACAGTTTATAAAGAAAATGTTCTACATTCTACTTTGGTGAGTAGCATCTGGGGTCTTAAAAGCTTGTGAGCAGCCATCTAAGATACCCTATCTGGAGAAAGGGAGAATGAAGAAAACCAAACACACTAGGGAAAGACAGTCCAAAGGACTAATGGACCACAACTACCATGGCCTCTACCAGACTGAGTCCAGCACAACTAGATGGTACCCGGCTACCACCACCAACTGCTCTGACAGGGATCACAACAGAGGGTCCCTCACAGAGCTGGAGAGAAATGTAGAACAAAATTCTAACTCAAAAAAAAAAGGAGTAGACTTATTGGTCTGACAGAGCCGGGAGAAACCCCCGAGAGTATAGCCCCCAGACACCCTTTTAGCTCAGTAATGAAGTCACTCCTGAGGTTCACCCTTCAGCCAAAGATTAGACAGCCCCATAAAACAAAACAAACTAAATGGGTACAACAGCCCAGGGGCAAGGATGAGAAGTCAGGAGGGGACAGGAAAGCTGGTAATGGAGAACCTCAGGACCAGAAGGGGAAAGTGTTGACATGTCATGGGGTTGGCAACCAATGTCACAAAACAATATGTGTATTAATTGTTTAATGAGAAGCTAGTTTGGTCTGTAACCTTCATCTAAAGTACAATTTAAAAAAAATTGCTTTGACCTCAGCTAGCAGACAGCCATGCCATCTCTTTGCTTATCACTACCTTTCCCTGGGCCTTCTTTCCTTTCTTACACCTGTTTTACTCACCTGACCTGTTGGTAAACGCCTCTCCATTGCAGCTCTCTATCAGACTCAACCTGACCTTGGAAGGAGATAATATGTGTATTTTACTAAGTCAGGCTTGTTAGTTCTCAACTAACTTTCTCTTTCTGCTTCCCTAGAGCATTCTTGCACCTCCACCCTCTGCCTCGCAAGTCCCCTCCCACTGCCTATCTGCTCCTGGCAACCCATCACTGCTGCCTTTCCCCTCTCCTTAAGCCAGTCAATGCTTCCCCCAAATCCTAAGACCTTTCTGGAAATGACTATTCAAATGTGAATATAATTTGGACATAATTTTGAGGCTAGTACATGGCTACATGTGAAATGAATTGGTGATCCAAATGTCTAAATAAATCAATGTGAAAAAGAGACCACAAGTGGCAGTCAGTGGCTTGTGAAAGGAGGGGCTAAAGAAAACAAAGGCAAAAGCAATTTAAAATGGCAAGGTGGAAAATAAATAAATAAAATGGCAAGGTGAGGATGGAAAGTCGCGTATCAAATGCCTCCCATGTCATACAGAGTAGAAGCTAGAGTCCGTAGCATACAACGTGGTAGATGGTCTATCTGCTCCGCTCCCCCTGCCTCATCTCCTCCTGCCCACTCCCCCACAGCCACCTTTGCCACCCTTCAGTTCCGCTAACCACCAAAAGCATGCTCCGTGCCTCAGGGCCTTTGCACTTGCTGTTCTTCCTGCTGCTCTTCCTCCAGACATTTCTCACTCCCTCCAGACATTTCTCACTCCCTCATCTCCTTTACATCTGGGCTCAAATATTGTCTTTTCAACGAGACGTTCCCAGCCACCTCTAAAAAACAGCAAGACTCCCAGTGCTATTGCTTAATTTTTCTCCACAGCACCTATCACTATCTGACCTGTATTTACTTGTCTACTTGTATAAGATCTATCTCAACCTACTATACTGTATGCTACATCCGAGCAAAGCTTTTGTGTGTTTAATTCACTGCTCTACCCCCAGCACCTAAAACAGGGCCTGGCATGCAACAGGTACTCAGTGAATATAGTAGAGTGAATGAATGAATGCTCGCTCCTGACTGCCTCTTGGGCTTCGTGCCTGACACCTGATCATCACTCTCCCCTTGCTCTGTTCTTAGTGTCCTTGGCCTTGGTCCAGCTCTCACTTGTGCCTGGTCTCCTTAGCTTTCGCCCTCAGGCAGTGGTTCTCCAGATCTTGCTCGGAGAAGCCTATGGCGTGCATTCTAGTTTAGTCTGTTGTTGCCAGCTGATGTTTACATACAGCTGACCCTGCCTCTTCCTCTCCAGGGCAGGGACCCCCAGCAGAGTGGAGAACAAGATCAAACTTTAGTTCCTTAACGAAGATTCCCAAAAACTGAGTGAGCACTCACACCTGAAACCCTCAGAAAATCTGTGCCTCAGGTTTAAGATGAAGACCCTACATTCTAATGACTCTCACTGAGAGGTATGCCTTCAAGGGACTCTGGACAAGGGATGCTGACTTTGCTGCAACAGAAACCGATACCTTTTGCACCAAGACTGCCTCTGTCCTACCTGGATCCTCACAGGTGGCCGCAGATTCCTTCCTATCTGCAGACTCTGTCCTTGTCCTGGCCTTAAGCCAGCCTGCCTGAGGTAGGAAGTCCTTAAGCTCTCCCAGCCACTTTAACAACCCCTGCAGTGAGGCGTATTATTAAATCACATTCCGGAGTCCCCTGGGTGGTGCAAATGGTTAATGCACTTGGCTGATAACAAAAAGGTTGGAGGTTTGAGTCCACCCAGAATTGCCTTGGAAGACAGTCCTGACAATCTACTTCTGAAACATCAGCCGTTGACAATCCCATAGAGCACAGTTCTACTTTGACACACATGGGGTTGCCATGAGTCAAAATCAATTCACAGCAACTGTATTCCCCAGTACTGTATCACACACTGTAATCCAGCCCTACACAGCTATAACCCTCTACTACCATTAGCTGACCACCCTCTTGCAACCTGACCCTACGAATGCCAGTAAATTTCCATTAGTCTTCAATCTAGCCCAAGCCAGATTTGGCCCACCCTACATGTGCAGAAGGGTCAGCTGTGACTGCTAACCTCAACAGAGGATGCAGCAACAGGAGGAACAAATCAGAAGGAAAATCGTCACCAGGACCCTGTTCTGAAGTGAGAAGTCCGACAAGAACCATGACGCCTCTTGTTTTCTGGCCGCCTTCTAGAATTTTCCCTCCCTAGTATGCCTGCACGGCCGCCATCTTGTTGCCCAATCACATATAAGCCTTGCTTCCGCATAGCTCAGCGAGCTAGATCTGAGGAACTTCCTGCCGGCTCCTTGCTCTACACATTGCAATAAAGTTACTTTCTCTTTCTCAAAGACCAGTGTCCAGATAATTGGAAGTCTGACCGCGCCGGACAAGGACCCACCTTTCCAGGTTCAGTAACACTTTCACTTGTCCCCATCCCAGTACCACATATCCCTATCTTGTGGTGAAAAACTACTAAAAACCCATATAGAATTTCATGGAGTACTGATACATGCTACAACAAGGATGAACCTTGAGAACATTACCCTAAGTGAAAGAAGCCAGACACCAAAGACCACATATTGCATGATTCCAATTATATGAAATGTCCTGAAGAGGCAAATCCATAGAAACAAAGTAGATTAGTGGTTGTCAAGGGCTAGGGAGAGGGAAATGGGGAGTAACTGCTCTCTGGTATAGGGTTTCTTTTTTGGGGTGATGAAAAATGTTCTGGAATTAGGTAGCATTGATGGTTGTACAACCTTGTGATATACCAAAAACCACTGAACTGTACACTTAAAAATGGTGAATTTTGTGGTATGTGACGTGTATCTCAATAAAAAAAAAAAGCTAGCATCATAGCTGATATGAATGCAAAAGTTTTCCCTGAGCCATCATGTGTGGAATTCATCAGGGTACAGGAACATTTCAATGTGATGATGTTGGCTTTTCTGATGAGCACAGTGGTTTGCTCACTTACAAGTGTCTTCCTAAGATACTCTTGTAACCTGACCCTACAAATGCCAGTAAATTTCCATTAGTCCTTAAACTAGCCCAAGCCAGATTTGGCCTGCCCCACATGTGCAGAAGGGCCAGCTGTGACTGCTAACTGACCTCAACAGAGGACGCAGCAACATGACAAGAATGGTCAGAACTGACAAAACACAAACTTCTTACCAGAACATTCAAGTTCTACTTCTCACTCTCATCTCTCACTACCCCCAGTTTCCTTCCCCTACCTCCCACCCAGTCTTCCAGAATACGTTCTAGCCACCTCAAATCAGCTGACCTAGTTCTCCCACCTTGCCTTTGCATATATTCCCCTTTATTTCTCAATGTTCATTTTTCTGATTCAACCCAATTGTCCTTGTCAGGGAAGCCTGGTGCTCCTCCAGGCATCACCACTCTCCCTTGTTCCCCTCTTCCAGAATGCTTGCCCCACCTGCACCTCCTCCACCACAACAAGGTCACTGAGGGCAGCACACAGTGGATCCCTAGCTCCAAGTTCAAAGCCTCACACATAGTAGTTCTTTGAAGGGAAGACTAGCCCTTACACCAGAAATGCTGGAGGTCCAGGTAATTTATGTGTACCATCCATCTTCAATAACCGATAAGCCAGGAAAATAACAGAACTTCCCTTCTCTTTGTGTCAAGGTAGACACAATTGCTTAACTGTTATTTTTAGTTACATTAAACATACTTCGGGAAATGATGTAATGTTTCTAAATTAGCATGCCTAGTCTTTTCTCCTTCCAAAGAGGACACTATGAACTCCCTAAAGTGCTGTAAAAGTTAGGAGAAAATAGTATGGTACAGACTTTACATGAAGCTATTATTGCTAATTTTAATGAGAGCTGGTCATCTGGTTGCCAAAAATCCTAGATTATTCAAAGACAGCTTTGCCAGAACAGAATGAACCTGGAGGGTCTATTTATAGCACGCTTACATAAATCCACTGAGTGACCCAGGGACTCTGCATCAGAAATGTAAAGCTTGACTCAGGCCCCCACTAGGGTAAAAGTGACACATCATGAGCTGTATTGTTCATTTCTGGGAATATTAAAACCATGTGTGGCATCTGAATTCCCCTCCGTTTATGACTACTTCTGATTAAACATCCTCTTTTGCAACATTTTATTGAAAATATGGAAATACAGTGAGCCGGCTATAGCAGTATGTGCATTAAAGTCAGTCTAATGCACTCTAATAATTATTAAGTTGTAGAGCCTCAGCGCTAGCCACAATAGTAGGAAAATTATAACACAGACCTATGAAACATTCCACCAAGGATACTGATTACATTGAACTTAAGATGGAAATAGTATGAGGAAAGAATGCCATAATACACTGCTTCGTTTCTGTTTCTTTAAGCTATTGATGTATGTTCCATACAGTTAATTTTCCATCTGCATTGTTTTTGATCTTGTGTTATTGTCCTTCACTTTGCTGTCCTTCTTCCTCCTCCACCTGTTGTGTGATAGTGAAATGAGTATGTGACTCCCAGCCTTCATACCTGCTTGCCTGAAGGATGTAGACAAGTTGCTGCCCCGGGCTCATTTTCTTACCTGTAAAAGTGGACGGATAGTACCTTCCTTACGGGTATTGCGACGGTAAATGAGGACATCACTTGACTGGTATGTGCTCATTTACTCATTTTATAAAAGTCTTAAGCACCAACTATGTGCTGGGCATGAGGGCATTAGTGGTAGAATTGGTGGTAGAATTCTCACTTTCCATGTGGGAGACCCGGGTTCAAGTCCCAGCCAATGCACCTCAAGTCCCATCTGTCAGTGGAGGCTTGCACTATGATGCTGAACAAGTTTCAGTGGTGCTTCCAGGCTAAGACAACTAGGAAGAAAGGCCTGGCAAACTACTTCCAAAAATCAGCCAGTGAAAGCCCTATGGATTACAACTGTCCACCCCACCACTGATCATGGGGATGGTGCACGACTGGGCAGTGTTTGGTTCATGGGGCACAAGGTCACCATGAGTCAGGGCCAACTTGACAGCAGCTAACAACAACAACATTTAAAGTCATTAGTTGCTGCTGAATGCCCAGATACCATCTTCCACTAACAGGGCTCTTCTGGGCTAGCCACAGTGGTTTCATGTCTCTGTCAGGAAACAGACTTCCCTACCTGTCTGATTTTATATCTGTAAGACTAGTCTGGCTGTTTCTTTTCTTCCGTATTACTTTATTCCTCAGCACACTGCAGAACTCCCTTCCCAGCCAGTCTATCATATTATATTATTAGCTCTACCTCCCATCCAAGCCACACTTTCATTCCTAACCATCCTTCACTCTCATGAGAAAAGCCTCACTCAAAAGTGGCCCTGATAACTTTCTACCTGGCTCCCTTTCTGTGTATCTGTGTGTGTGTGTTTGTATGTTCACAAGTAGAGTTGTCTTTTCTTTCCTACCTCATTAATGGCAGATTTCTAGTCTTCCTGACAAAGGACAAAGCAAGTAGGTAAGAATATTTAATATTCTAAATGGCTGCAGTACCGTCCTTTGCTCACACACAAGACCAGCCAGATTCCTAGCTCTTTTTCAACTGCTGCCTTCTTCACATAGGAAGGCAACTAAAGGGCATTTCTTCATCGCTAATACCTTTCTCTCAACTATATTTGTATTTTATCAGGGGATTCTAATTTATACTGCTGTCTGGGGCATTGGGTTCATATTTTGGGAAGTTTAGTTAGAAGTCTCTGCATGATAACACACAGCTGCTAACTGAAAGGTTGGAGGTTCGAGTCCACCCAGAGGTGCCTTGAAAGAGTGTCCTGGTAATCTACGTCTGAAAACTGAGCCACTGAAAACCCTATGGAGCACAGTTCTACTCTGACACACATGGGGTTGCCATGAGTAGATGTCCACTCCAAGGCAACTGGAAAAAAATCGCCCAGCTGCCTCTCAAATCATATCATTCTAAGTAGCAATCAGGATGGGAGAAACTCAGAACCATACCTAACAGTAATAATACTTGCCACTAATTAAGCACTTACTAGGTACCAAACACTACGAATTTAGTACCAAATGTTCTACAAACACTCCCTTACTTAAGGCATTTTTACTCCTATTTTACAGATGATGAAGCAGAGATTCTGAAAGATAATAACTTCCCAGGACCACACACAGGGCCAAGGTCTAACCCCCTCTGAGCCAGTCCATAGCCTGGCATTTCAATTCCATTTGGGGGAATTAGTGGTAGAACGAGAGCTATTTAACCTGAAGAAAAGACAACTCAGGGAACATGTTCTACTATTCACATAAGGGAATGGCTCTCATGTATAAAAAGTTTCTGTGACTGCAGAAAAAGTCTTTGGCTTTAGCATGAGGAAAACCATTCCAACAATTGTTAACAGTGATCATTTTCATTCATTAAACACCAACTGCATGCCACATCTTTTACATTCACTATCACATTTAATTCCTAGATAACCCGCAAAGCCAAACCATTGCTGTCGAGTTGATTCTGACTCATGCCGACCCCGTGTATGCAGAGTAGAACTGCTCCATAAGGTTTTCAAGACTGTGACCTTTCAGAAGCAGATCACCAAGCCTTTCTTCCTAGGCACATCTGGATGGGTTTGAACAGCCAAACTTATGGTATCCTAAGTTCTTTTTCCTAAGAGATAATTACAACCTTGTACTCTCAAGAACATTGCAGTTTTATAGTCTAGCTAAATACAGACAGCATGCAAGCCCTATACACACACTCTGTAAGGCACTTCTGTTAATGTGTGTAATACATATAGAAGTATAATTAAACAGAATAAAGATATATGCATTCAGAAAAAAAGGTGTAATTTAACAATTATCTGCTACTTCTGCTTAATTATAGTCAATTGAGTCACTTGTCTAAAAATTCACTCTGCTTTATTTGGTTTTGAAAAGATGTCTCAGATAGAATCCCTAGATCCTAAATTTGATTATAACATCCTTAAATATTGTGGTCAGAAGTGATTGAGAAATATGAGTTATTTGTGAAACATAAGTGGGACTCTTATTTATTTCTGTCATATTCTACCTTTAATATTTCTTATTTACATTCAAAATTTTTACAAGATCTTTAAAAAATCACATTTTTACTTATCCCATTTCTGAATATCTGGACTTGGAATGATGTTGCCAATGAACAGGTCAAAGGATTATCATTATTTTATCTCTATGCAGAGCCAATGCCACAATAACTTGAAAATATGAACCTTAGAAACCATGTCCACAAAATTACAGATCTGTGAATTTGTGAGGAGTAAAGCTCCCTATTTGTGTGTGTGTGCATGTGTGTGTGTATGCACGCGCGTGGTTTATGTTAGAAGAGGAGCATGCTACAGTCTTCCTCAATACAGAAGGGTTTCTAAATAGCTGCAGGTATTGGCTGTCCTGTAGAACAATTATGAGAGTTGGCGAGCAGCCACTGCTGGAGGGGACACAAAGAACATGCTAGTCAAAAATAGGGCAAGGCAGTTTTTTTAAGGAAAATTGGGAATGGATCCACAAAAAACAAAAACACTAGATTCCGCATGGTCACTACGATTGAATAGAAGTTTCATCTGTTAAGATCCTACATTTTACTCATTTCTCAAACCATGTCAAATTTTCAATAGGTAGAGTGTCATTGGATAAATTAGATAATATAAAATGCAAAAAGGAGATGTCTGTTAACTCACTGATTATAAAAATTAATATTTTTGAAGCACCAAAGACAGAAGTTTTAAATAGGGAAAGCAAATAATAATATTCAAATATAAATTTCACTTAGAATTCACCCAAACAGAAATCTAAATAAAGCGTGTAATTATTCACCATTTCTATAATCTATATAAATATAATACCCTAGCAATTTACATAAAGAAATCACTAATTAGAAAAATACTTAATGGAAGAAAATATAGCTGAGGAAAAAATAGTCTTAATTTTGTTAGTAATTAAAATGATGATGTGTGTGGTTGGCTTTAAGCCTTTGGTCACTTCTTCCATTGTCTGAATATTTTCCATTTTTGATTTAAATAATTTGAAGATATTATAAATATAAACCAAATATTCCAAGGAAGAAATGTTGGTCATTCCCAGAATACCCTTTACTTACACATCCAATCAACCACTGTAAAGGGAGGCTTATGTGTCCACTTAGCTAGATCATGTTGTTATTGTTGTGTGCTGTTGAGTAGGTTCCAACTCATAGTGGCCCTACAGGATAGAGCAGAACTGCCCCAAAGGGTTTCCAGGCTATAATCTTTATGGAAGCAAATTGCCAGTTCTTTTCTCCCTCAGAGTTGCTGGCAGATTCAAACCTCTGACCTTTCAGTTAGCAGTTGAGCAGTTAACCACTGTTTCCACCAGGGATCATTATCTAGGCCATAGTCCCCATTATTTAATCAGACACTAATCTAGGTGTTGTCATGAACGTGTTTTGTAGATGTGGTTATATGGTTAACATCTACAATCAGTTGACTCTAAGTAAAGGAGATTGCCCTCAGTAATGTGGGTGGGCCTCATCCAGTCAGTTGAAAGGCCTTAAGAGCAAAAACTGAGGTTTCCCATAGAAGACGAAAATCTGCCCCAAGACTACAGCATCAACTCCTGCCTAGTTTCCAGCCTGTTGGTCTGCCCTACAGATTTCAGACTTGCCAGCCCCCACAACTATTTGAACCAATTCTTTAAAATCAATCAATCAATAAATCTCTCTCTGTACTACCTGTTTCTCTGAAGAACCCTAATACAGCCACCATGTCCAAATGTTCAACCATGATGCTAAAAATCACTGGAGTCCATTCTCTCCTCCTTGTTCATACTGGTCCAAGTCCTTATCCTTTCCTGCTCAGACCACTAGGTCTGGGTCCTAACCATTCTCACTGCTGCCAACTGCTTTCCCCTCCAATCAGTCCTTCACATTGCCACCCAAGTTATTCTATAATCAAGTGTGGCTAACCCCTTCTGAGCATAAAGATATTTAATAATTTAATACTACATGATAAAGTTCCAGTGCTTCAAAGACAGTCTGCACAGATGCCAATCATTCCTTCACTGTCTGAACTTCCACATCTGGTGGGATTCTCCAGCCTTGTCTCCAGGCCCTCCTTCCTGTACTCCCCCCGGAGCTCTGCAAGAGTGTCCTGTCCGTGTTCTTCCCACACATTTCTCTGCACATCTTTCCTCTTGCAGCATCTACCTCCCTGCGACATGCTAAACTCTTTACCATTCTGAAGGCCCAGTTCAAATGTCACTCCAGTTGTGAAGCCTTCACTCTCTAGCCCACACAATTTAAGGAAAAATGGGAATGGGTTTGAAATAAACAAGGCCATGTCTCCTTTCTTATTCTCTCATAATACTTTGTATATCCATCTGTCCCAGATGTTTTTACATTACATAAATAATGCATTTGCATGGCAGTGTTCCTCTCTGGAGACTATGACCCTCCTAAAAGCAGGAAACAGGTCTCTGTATCCCTTTCTCCACACCACCACTGTCTTGCCCAACCCAATGCCTAGCACAGTTGCCATCAAGCCAACTCCAACTCATGAGGACCCCATGTGTGTCAAAGTAGGACTGTGCTTCATAGGGTTTTCAATGGCTGATTTTTTTGAAGTAGACAATCAGACCCTTCTTCCAAGGTCTCTGGGGTGGACTTGAACCGCCAACCTTTCAGTTAGCAGCCAAGTGCGTTAACCATTTGCACCAGCCAGGACTCCAGTGCCTAGAACTCCCCCCAAAAACCAAACCCATTGTTGTTGAGTTGATTCTGACTCATAGTGACCCTATAGGACAGATTAGAACTGCCCCATAGGGTTTCCAAGGAGCAGCTCATGGATTTGAACTGCCAGTCTTTTTGGTAAGCAGCCAAGCACCACCAGGGCTCCAATGCCTAGCACACAGCCCAGTAAATGTGGATGAAGTGAGTAAGAACTGAGATAGGTAAGCAGGGTAATTTACAAGATCTCTTTCTCTGTAGAGTAGGTAAAAAGCTAAAATTTGGACTTAGGTTATGTAAAGAGCGAACACTGATCTTATATTTAAGTCCATTAAGTTCACGGACAAGGGTGTTGGAAACACTCCTTCTCATTCATAAGGGGTTAGATATAGAAGACATCAGAGACCAAGAAGAATCTAATAAAATCTAGCAAGATTCTACACATCAATCGAGGCCTAGCCAGAAGAGCAAAAAGTTTTCCCTAAATCAGCCAATGAGAAATGACTTCTATCTTCTTGACCATCTTCAGCCCTTAACTCATCAGTTATCACATAAAAAATTAATTCCATTTATTCATAAACTTGTGGAAACTCCCCACTGGATTACAGTCTCTTGTATACCATTCTGTTCTACATCTTTCACTGTGAATGCCCTGGTATCCACATGTGACCATTCACTATAAGCACTTTGCCACCTCTGTACAAACTGAGAATTAGGAGAAGAAAAGTGGGTCTTAATTTTTCTTTTATTTAATTTTCTTTAATAGTTCTTTTCTTAGACAGATACTAATAAACTGGTCATCAGATTAAATTATGAATTGATCGAACCTTGGATCACAAACTTCAAAACAAATTTTCAAGGCATAAGGGAGATGCTCACCCCTGCACTATCCGTAAGCTTGGGAAAGATAATGGTGAAAAAGTGGGCAGGATCAAAAAGAAGCAGAAATTCAGACTGTGGAAGTTCAGACAATGAAGGAATGATTGGCATCTGTGCAAGATCTAATTTTTTTGTTGTTGCCAAAATTATTGTTAGCATTTACTGAGCACTTATTGTTCTAAGGGCTTTTTACTCAGGAGCTGAAAGACCCTTTAGAGATCAGCTGGTCAGTGTACATGATTGACATTAAGCCGCTATCTGTGAATGTAGCTGTCGTCTGTGCAGAGTGATCGAGTGAGCCCTGGTGATGCAGATGGTGACAATTAGCCCTGTAGTTGGCCCAGTGGGCGCTCAGTTCAGAGGATGCCGCTCCTTAGCATGAACTTGTAACTTAATTTGTCCCTCAAGCTTAAAATCCATGAAAGGGACTTGTTAATGGTGAAAAATACTGTATTTTAAAACTATTTTGGAATATGAAAAAAACCAACAAAAAAGATTACAAATTGAAAAATGGTTACTCCATTTTAAAGACCTTAAAGTGAAAATAAACCATCTCCATGTAGGTGTGGTTTAAACAATCAACTAACTGGAAACAGAGGTTTAAGACAACTTAATCCACTGAGAATCCAACCAATTTATGAGTCCAAAGAATGGGCTAAAGATCCCTAACCTAACCCCTTGAGCGAGCTTCACTAAATGATTTTAGTGAATTCAGGTAACATTAGTGGTATTTACTTTAAGAATGCATGGTAACAATTCCTTGTGTTAAAATAGAAAATTAAGGGTCTTTATAATCTCTTCTACCTGTATGTCAGTTTGTCATACTGTGGTCACTTGCATGTTGCTGTGATGCTGGAAGCTTTGCCACCACTAATTCAAACACAGCAGAGTCACCCATGATAGACAGGTTTCAGCAGAGCTTCTAGAATAAGGAAGACTAGGAAGAAAGGCCTGGTGATCTACTTCCAAAAATTAGCCAGTGAAAATCATATGGGTCACAACAGAATATTGTCCAATGTAGGGATGGAAGATGAGCCCCCTATGTTGGAAGGTACTCAAAATATATGCTGCCACAATGATAGACTTGACAATACCAACAATCATGAAGATGGAGCAGGACCAAGCAGTGTTTTGTTCTGTTGAGCCAGCTCAACAGTAACTAGCAATAGCAACAATAATCTCTTATTGTAACATGATTTATGGATCAAAATATTTTGATAAGATACTATTAGTTAGTAAGATGTGGATATAAAGATGTCTCTCTGTGTTTTTGCCTTTTTCAATGTCTGGTCAGTAGGTGGAAAGAAATTATAGGATGCCTCCACACTTAATTCAATATCTGAGAACTACATGCTTTCCTAGTTTAGAAATATCTTATTCTGTAACTCAACAGAACATTTGAGCTAAGCCTTCTCTAATTAAAAAACAGACAATGTATATGTATGAGGAGTATGTTATTCTATTTGAAGGACACATGTGCTTCTACTCTCCATGCAGATAAAAGAATAAATAAATTAGTGTCTGAAATCTGTTCCTTTTGAATTTGGCACTTAGCCACCCTTTACTTGAAACATGAGCAGGGTCAGTTGCTTTCTTTTTTTTCCCCCTTTGGAGTGAGCAGTGGGGAAAGGAAGCAATTTAATTTTACATCAAAATGTCAAATTGTTTGGCTGTATTTACACATGCTGGTGGAGTCCCTCGATGGCACAAATGGTTAAGTACTCAACTACTAACCAAAAAGTTGGTGGTTCGAACCCACCCAGATGGAAGAAAGGTCTGGCGATCTACTTCCAAAAAAGCAGCCATTAGAGCCCTTCTACTCTGCACTCATGAGGCCACCATGAGTCAGAATTGACTTGAGAGCAACTAACAACAACATATGCTGGAGGGTAAGAATAAGAAGCAGCCATTCTTATACAGGTTTTCTTTATATTTCCTCAGATTTTTGAAGAGAATTTTCTTTTTCTATTCACCCCGTAAGGGTTTGCAAGCTATTCTTTCTATAGAACTTGGTCTAGGAGAAGCTGTGGGTTTCAAACTGTGTTAGACTCTGAAAAGAATTAGTGTTATGTTCTGTACTGTGGTTTCTGGTTTATTTCACAAAAGTCTAAAAACAAAAATAATTTATATTGAACCCCTTCACATATAAAACATTTTCTTTCTGCTTAATTAAGAAAATATATATTGAGTCAGTTTGACTCTAAATTATCATTTCTCTTTGGGATCCCCCCCTGCCTCGGAGATACAATAAGAAGCCCTGGTGGCACAGTGGTTAAAGTGCTCAGCTCAAACTCACCAGCTGCTCCGCAAGAAAAAGATGTAGCAGTCTGCTCCCATAAAATTTACAGCCCTGAAAACCCTATGGGGTGGTTCTACTCTGTCCTATAGAGTCACTATGAGTTGGAATCAACTCAGGGGCAATGGGTTTGTTTTTCGGTTTTAGGAGCTACAGTAAATGAAATACTTAATATCTAAAGTTTTCTTTGTGCTAGGTAGTAAATTAACTTTGTATTATTCTCACAAAAAAGCCATCAGTTGATTTTTCAGTGAAGGTTACCCTTCCTAACGTGATGTCTGAAGAGTAAGGACTCCAATCTCCATAAAAGTTAAATAATAAAATTATTTATTTGTTCTGTCCCTGATCCCCCCTCCCCACCCCACCCCCACACACACCTGAGGGCAGTTTCTCCTCTGTCCCTGATAACCTGCCTGCAGTGGAGCAGCCCCAGAGCGCCTCCCTTAGGACTGCTGTGACCACTGTCAGGTGCACAAGTGCTTCCACACAGCTCGGCCTCTGCACTGGCATCCCCTCGGGCCCCTGCCACGGGACCAGTGTGAAATAGGTTGTATGAGATTTACTGGAAATACTGAACCAAGGAAAAAGACGGATATATGAAACAAATTTGGCAGAGTTTAATAACTGCTGAATCTGCATAACAGGCACATGGGTGTTCGTTGTAGTATTTTTCTCTACTTCTGTGTATGCCTGAAATTTTTCATAATGGTTTTTAAAAGGCCAAGCATCAGACTCCCATCAGTTCTCAGCAAAGGCGGGTGAAGCCCAACCACCTCTCCATACACCAAATCTCTCCCCTTTGCCCCCAGGTCCATGCCTCCCCTGTTCTCTGCCCCTCAGGCTAACCTGAGAGGCTGCATCAGCACCGCTCCTGGCTACTTTGCCTAGAGTTGGCCAGTTGGCCAAGGAGGAGCCTCATCAGGAGATGGGAGGGAGGGAGGAGAGGGAGACCAGGAAATTCATTGCCCCAACACCCACGCAGCAACATCACTGTGGTCTGGCTGTGGCCTTCAATGATAAGTCACTGCACTTCTTAAGGTGTCTTGCTCCACATTAGTACTCTTTGCTGATGAAGCTCAAGTAACTGCTCCTACTCCTACTCCCTCAGGTGTCAGGGTTCTTACACTACCACTGCTATAGCCCCAGACTCCGCAGCCACCTCTCATGGTTTCCTTTTACCCTCTACATAGAAGTCATCCTTGGAGTCCCTGGGTGGTGCCAGTTTATGTGCTGGGCTGCTAACTGAAAGGCTGGAGGTTTGAGTCCACCCAGAGGTACCTCAGAAGAAAGGTTTGGTGATGTACCTGTGAAAAATTAGCCATAGAGAGGGTGGGGCCAAGATGGCAGAGTAGTCAGATGCTTCCTGTGGTCTCTCTTACAACAAAGACCCGAAAAAACAGGTGAATCGATTATATATGACAATCTAGGAGCTCTGAACATCAAAGACAAAGTTGTGGAATCAGACTGAGCAGCATGAGGAGGGAGAGAAAGTTCAGAAGCAGCGAGGAGTTGCCAGACCTGACCCGGCGGGAACAGTCACCCTGCAGGCTAGATCAGCTGGCGTGAGCGGTGAGGCAAGCAGTGGCACTTGGGACATGTTTTCCACATCAGGAGAGACCGAGCTGCAGAGAGTCGGCTCAGACCTCCAGAACCAGGGAGAAACGGCGCTCTGTCAGTGAAAGATAAGTACAAGCATCTAACCTACTGCACAGATTAAAAAAAAAAAAAAAAAAACCTTCCTTCTGGGAAATACCTCTCTCCCATTTACCTACTCCCTCCCTGCTCTGCTCCAAGTCCAGGGTCCAGCTTCAGAGATTGATGCACTCCCTGGGCTAGAAGTAGGACCTGTCTCACCCTGAACCATTCTCCAGGCTTTGGAGAGGGAACAAATTAACAAACAGGAAAAAAATAATCTGCCAGCTCCCCTAAGCCAAGAACTCATGGCAGGCACAGCCCCTTTGCCTGGGCACAGGCATAACAGGTCCACAGACTTTGAATGCCTTTCATCCCTGCATAGGCCGGTGTGGGCCCATTTCAACAGCATAGGCCCTCATTAGCACAGCATACCAGGGTATATATCTGAAGCCTATTTTCACCTGTATCTGCTATAAGGGGGAGAGGCAGATTTGTGACATTCGACACTGCCCTGCCATTAAGCAGGGTCCTCACCTATCCACATCAAGGGTGTAAGGACTGGTGGCTCCACCCACTCCACTGAGCCACCCGCAACAGGGGTCCAAGAATAAGTGGTGAATCCTAGTCTTTACAGTCAACAGCACTGGCTGCCCATAGTCCAGCTGCAAAACCCACCTACCTACATGCTCTAGGAAACAGGGACACACCTTCCACCCAGACAGGGGCAGCAGTCAGACCCCTGCCTTGATCAGCACATGACCCCCTACTGCAGCCAGATACCTGTGCCTACTCCAATCACCCCCACCCGTCTAGGACTGTAGGTGACAGCCTGCACCATACAATCAGTGACCAACAAACTAGACACCCGAGCCAAATCCATACAAGAAAAGTAAATGGACTTTTTGGCTCACATACAGCTCTAGCCACCTAGAGAATGGATGTGAGAGCTTCAAAGATGCCAATAATCAAACAGCTCACATGACCAAACTACTTGGACATATTAAAACAAAACAAAACTAGAAGCTTGAACACATTAAGTAAGCATAAAATAAATAAATATAATAACTTATTGATGGCTTGGAGACAACAGTAAATATCAAATCATATAAAGAAGCAGACCATGATGGCTTCAGCAAGCTACCAAAACAAAGAATCAAAAAACCTTCCAGAGGAAGAGAACTTCTTGGAATTACCAGAGGTAGAATTCAAAAGACTAATATACAGCACTCTTTAAGATATCAGGAAGGACCCAAAGGGATCTATATAAATGGAAAAACACACCATGCTCATGGATAGGTAGACTCAACATTATGAAAATAACAATTCTACCCAAAGCAATTTACAAATACAATGCAATCCCGATCCAAATATCAACAACATTCTTCAAAGAGATGGAGAAACAAGTCATTAACTTTATATGGAAAGGGAAGAAGCCCCAAATAAGTAAAGCACTATTGAAGAAGAAGAATAAAGTTGGAGGACTCACACTACCTGAC
>NW_004444104.1:976505-977774 GCF_000243295.1 Trichechus manatus latirostris
CAGCAGAAGATTAACAATAAAATTTCAGAATTAGACAACTTAATAGAAAGTCATAGGAGCAGAATTGAGGCAATGGAAGTCAGAATTAGTGAGATCGAAGATAAAGCACTTGACACCAACTTATTTGAGGAAAACTTCAGATAAAAGGATTTTAAAAACTGAAGAAACTCTAGGAATCATGTGGGACTCTATCAAGAGGAATAACCTACTTATGATTGGAGTACCAGAAAAGGGGGGGATAACAGAAAATACAGAGAGAATTGTTGAAGATTTGTTGGTGGAAAACTTCCCTGATATCATGAAAGATGAGATGATATCTATCCAAGAAGCTCATTGAACCACACACAAGGTAGATCCCAAAAGAAAGTCACCAAGACATATTATAATCAAATTTGCCAAAACCAAAGAAAAGAGAGAATTTTGAGAGCAGCTAGGGATAAATGAAAAGCATCTACAATGGAGAGTCAATAAGACTAAGCTCTAACTACTTAGTAGAAACCATGCAGGCAAGAAGGCAATGGGATGACAAATACAAAGCCTTGAAGGAAAATAATTGCCAGCCAAGAATTACATATCCAGCAAAACTGTCTCTCAAATATGATGGCAAAATTAGGGTATTTCCAGATAAACAGAACTTTAGGGAATTTGTAAAAAACCAAACCAAAATTACAAAAAATACTAAAGGAAGTCCTCCAGTTAGAAAATCAGTAACATCAGATAACAACCCAAGACTAGAACACGGGACAGAGCAACCAGATATCAGCCCAGATTGGAAAGTCACAAAAATAAATCAAAGGTAAAATACTAAAAATAGGGAAACAGAGACATCAATATGTAAAAGATGGCAACATTAGAACAAAAAAGAAGGACTAAAAAATGCAGTCATAGATCTTTCATATGGAGAGGAAGTCAAGGCATTATAAAGTAATAAAAGATTGGTTTAAACTTAGAAAAATAGGAAAAAATATTAAGGTAACCCCAAAGGAAATTTAACACTCCTACACATCAAAATAAAAAACAAGAAAAACATAAAGACTCAGTAGATACAAAATCAACAACAACGAAAAAGACGAAAAGAAAATACATAAAGAAAAATGACTCAGCACAGAAAATTAAGTGGAACAAAGAAACTGTCAACAACACACACAAAAATACATCAAAATGACAGCACTAAACTCATATGCATCAATAATTATGCTGAATGTAAATGGACTAAATGCACCAATAAAGACACAGAAAGTGGCAGAATGGATAAAAAAAACATGATCC
>NW_004444104.1:979232-1034630 GCF_000243295.1 Trichechus manatus latirostris
AAAACCAGGTAAAGACACCACAAAAAAAGAAAATTACAGACCAATATCCCTCATGAACATTGACACAAAAATCCTCAACAAAATTCTAGCCAATAGAATTAAACAACATATCAAAATAAATAATTCACCATGACCAAGTGGGAGTCATATTAGGTATGCAGGGATGGTTCAACATTAGAAAAACAATCAATGTAATCCATCACATAAATAAAACAAAAGACAAGAACCACATGATGGAGAAAAGACATTTGACAAAGTCCAACACCTATTCATGATAAAAACTCTCAACAAAATAGGAATAGAAGGGAAATTCCTTTACATAATAAAGGGTATTTATACAAAGCCAACAGCCAACATCATCCTAAATGGAGAGAGTTTGAAAGCATTCCCCTTGAGAAGAGGAACCAGACAAGGATGCCCTTTATCACCATTCTTATTCAACATTGTGCTGGAGGTCCTAGCCAGAGCATTTAGGCTAGAAAAAGAAATAAAGGGCATCCAAATTGGTAAGGAAGAAGTAAAAGTATCCCTATTCGCACATGATTTGACCTTATACACAGAAAACCCCAAAGAATCCACAAGAAAACTACCGGAACTAATAGAAGATTTCAGCAAAGTTTCAGGATACAAGATAAACATACAAAAATCAGTTGGATTGCTTTACACCAACAAAGAGAACCTTGAAGAGGAAATCACCAAATCAATACCATTTATAATATCCCACAAGAAGATAAAATACTTAGGAATAAATCTAACCAGAGACATAAAAGACCTATACAATGAAAATTACTAGACACTACTGCAAGAAACCAAAGGAGACATACATAAGTGGAAAAACATACGTTCCTCATAGATAGGAAGACTAAACTTTGTGAAAATGTCAATTCTACCCAAAGCGATCTATAGATACAATGCAATCCCAATCTAAATTCCAATGACATTCCAATGAGATGGAGAAACAAATCACCCACTTCATATGGAAAAGGAAGAGGACCCGGATAAGTAAAGCATCACTCAAGAAGAAGAACAAAGTGGGAGGCCTCACACTACCTGATTTCAGAATCTATTATACCACCACAGTAGTCAAAACAGCCTGGTACTGGTACAACAACAGATACAGAGACCAATGGAACAGAATTGAGCATCCAGACGTAAATTCAACCACCTATGAGCATCTGATATTTGACAACGGCCCAAAGTCCATTAATTGGGGAAAAGACCGTCTCTTTAACAAATGTTGCTGGCATAATTGGATATCCATCTGCAAAAAAACTGAAACAAGACCCATTCTTCACACCATGCACAAAAATGAACTCAAAATGATCAAAGACCTAAATGAAATATCTAAAACGATAAAGATCATGGAAGAAAAAATAGGGACAATGCTAGGAGCCTTCATACAGGGCATAAACAGAATACAAAACGTTACTAATAATGCGCAAATGCCAGAAGAGAAACTAGGTAACTGGGAGCTCCTAAAAATCAAACACTTATGCTTATTAAAAGACTTCACCAAGAAGTCAAAAGACAACCTACAGACTGGGAAAAAAATTTTGGCTGCAACATATCCAATCAGGGTCTGATCTCTAAAATCTACAAAATACTGCAAAACTTCAACAACAAAAAGACAAATAACCTAATTAAAAAATGGGCAAAGACTATGAACAGGCACTTCACCAAAGAAGACATTCAGGCAGCTAACAGATATGTGAGAAAATGCTCATGATCATTAGCCATTAGAGAAATGCAGATCAATACTACAATGAGATACCATCTCACCCCAACAAGGCTAGCATTAATCCAAAAAACACAAAATAATAAATGTTGGAGAGGTTGTGGAGAGACTAGAACACTTATACACTGCTGGTGGGAATGTAAAATGGTACAACCAGTTTGGAAATCGATTTGGTGCTTCCTGAAAAGGCTAGAAATAGAAGTACCATAGGATCCAGCAATCCTACTCCTTGGAATCTATCCTAGAGAAATAAGAGCCATTACATGAATAGATACATGCACACCCATGTTCACTGCAGCACTGTTCACGATAGCAAAAACATGGAAACAACCTAGGTGCCCATCAACAGATGAATGAATAAACAAATTATGGTATATCCACACCATGGAATACTACGCAACGATAAAGAACATCTCATAACATGGATGAATCTGGAAGGCATTACACTGAGTAAAGTTAGTCAATCACAAAAGGACAAATACTGTATAAGACCACTATTATAAGCACTCAAGAAAAGGTTTAAACGCAGAAGAAAACATTCTTTGGTTGGTTATGAGGGTGGGGAGGGAGGGAGAAGAGAACTCACTAACTAGATAGCAGATAAGAATTATTTAGGAGAAGGGAAAGACACACAATTCAGGGGCAGTCTGCACCACTGGACTAAACCAAAAGCTAAGAAGTTTCCTGAACACAACCAAACACTTTGAGTGACAATGTAGCAGGGGCAGGGGTCTGGGGACCACGGTTTCAGGGGACATCTAGGTCAATTGGCATAATAACATTTATTATGATAATGTTTTGCATCCCACTTTGGTGAGTAGCTTCTAGGGTCTTAAAAGCTTGGGAGCAGCCCTCTAAGATACATCAATTGGTCCTAACCCACCTGGAGCAACGAAGAATGAAGAACACCAAAGACACAAGGAAAATATTAGCCCAGGAGACAAAAGGGCCACATAAACCAGAGACTCCATCAGCCTGAGACCAGAAGAACTAGATGGTGCTTGGCTACCACCAGTGACTGCCCTGACAGTGAACATAACAGAGTCCCTGACGGTGCAGGAGAAAAGTAGGGTGCAGGACTCAATTTCTAGTAAAAAGACGAGACTTAATAGTCTGACTGAGATTGGAGGAACCCCAGAAGACATGGCCTCCGGACTCTCTGTTAACCCAGAACTAAAACCATTCCTGAAGCCAACTCTTCAGACACTGAATAGACTGGACTACAAGACATAAAATGATACTTGTGAAGAGTGTGCTTCTTAGTTCAAGTAGATACACAAGACTAAATAGGCAGCTTCTGTCCGGAGGCAAGATGAGAAGGCAGAAGGGTATAGGAGCTGGCTGAATGGACACAGGAAATCTGGAGTGGAAAGGAGGAGTGTGCTGTCATAGTATAGGGACAGCAACTAGGGTCACATAACAATGTGTGTATAAATGTTTGTATGAGAAATTAACTTGAGCTGTAAACTTTTACCTAAAGCACAATAAAAATAAATAAATAAAAATCGGCCATTGAAAACCCTATGGAACACAGTTCTACTCTGACACTCATAGGGTCACCATGAATCAGCATCGACTCGACAGCAACTGGTTTTGAATGATCTTACTTTGACTGCTAGGGCCCTGGCTGATACACCACTCAACACGGTATGAGGAAAAACAGTGATTCAAACTCACAATTATGAAAACTAGGCGTGTGCCTGATGGGTAGAAAAATATTTGGAAGCCACAGTCTGTGTGTTTTTCCCCTCCTTCCCCCTCAAATGCTTTCACTGTACATAGAAGGCTGATCTTGGCAGCTGACATGGCTAATATTGAGTCACCAGTCACAAGGCTGCCATGCTCAACAGCAGGGTTCAAAGTCGTACATGCAGGTGAGTTTCCCTCTCAGATAAAACGGAAGCTCCCTGCTGCCTGGCACAAAGTCAGCTGAATCAGTCTTTTCATTACTCTTTAGCCAGGACCACCAACCATCAGAAATCATCCTGGGGCCTTTCGATTGTTCTTTTCTGAAGGGAAGAGTCCTCGGGTTGTGGAAAAAGTTAATTCGCTAGGCCACGTAACTAAGTTGGAGGTTTGGCAACTGGTTTTCTGAAAAATACTGTATGGTGTTCCCCAGGATTCTACCCTGGCGTCTTTCTTTCCCATCATGTATTTCCTACTTGATGGTCTCAGACACTCAAACAACCTCCTTCCCAAACCAGCTCAAGGCAAACTTGGACACCTTGAGGGCATGGTAGTGGCATGAAGGAAAATCCCAGCAACCAAGTAAGAGGGATCAGACAGAATCAGTTGGAAATTGCTCCTTAAGCTGGTATGTGGTGGGCAGCCATTTGCCTGTAACACTTGGATAATGACAGAAAGTGGGGTGGAGGTGGAGTGCTTCATACATTCAGAAAACACAATGCCTTTGATGCTAGGCACTGTACCAGCTTCTGGAGGATGGAAGTAATAATAACAATAGCTTCTTTTGGGGGACACTTACTCTGTGTCAGATACTATGCGAAGTGTTTTACCTTCATGATCTCTAGTTTAACATAATTGTAGGTATTATTTTACAATATTACAGAAGAAGTAACTTACTGAAGGCCACATGACTAGTAAATGGCAAAGCTGGGATTCAAACCAAGTATCTCTGACCCAAAAGTTTATACTCTTGCCATCATACAGTCTACTTTCTCTTAAAGGAAGAAGGAGGCTATCTGTTGAGAGTTTGTTGTTTTGTTTGGATGCAAATGTGTCTAAGGAAAAGAGGAGAGAGAAGGGAAGGGAAGGGAAGAGAAAAGAAGGGAAAGGAAGAGACATGGAAGAACAGGACAGGACCAGTCCTCCTGGTTCCTGACCATCTGTGAGGGGTTGGTTTGAAGCCTTTGAGGCCAGAAGGGGAAGGCATAGTGTGCATGAAATACTGGGCTTGGTTGAGTTCAGGCAATGCTGCTTCCATCCCAGGAAACAACCATTCTCCCCTCACCTTGCCACCCCTATCTATCCATACAGTCTGCAGACAGAGGTGCTTCAGGCTCAAAGGCTACATTGGATGCAGAGGAGTAACTGTCTTACAGAGGCCATCGCTGCAGGGCTATGACAGCAACCCTTGACCAAGAGGCTCTCGTAGAAAGAACATGAGCGAGCTTGTCCCTGGGCCTGTGAGACTTCACTGCCTGAAATAGCTGGGAAAGAATTTGTGCAGATGAGCCAGTAAAGAGGGGTCAGGTCCTGTCAAGCAGGTGAAGGTTTGGAGCCATGGAGATGTGGCTGTAAATATTAACGACCTTATTTATACCCATGAGCTGCTGAAACCTAGGAGGTGTGCAATAATTTCTAATCCACTTGTCTGGGCCCTGCCACCAGCTCTATTTCTGGGTCACTGACACTGGACCCACGGCTCCAGGCCTAAATCCACCCCACCCCCACATCAAACGTTAAGCTGGCTCATTTTCTTTGCCTCTTTTGCACATCAGCTCATCCCTGCCTGGGATTAGTTTTCATGCACTTGGATTTGGCCTGCCTGCCTGTTCTTCTCAAGACTAAACTCTATTCCCCCATCTGCAATTTTTCTAGTTGCCATCCAGCCAACCTGACTTGCAGCAACCTCAACGTGTGTCAGAGTAGAACCGTGCTCCATAGGATTGTCAATGGCTGATTTTTTGGAAGTAAATCCCCTCTTCTTTCTTTTGAGGCACCTCTGAGTGGACTCAAACCTCCAACCTTTTGGTTAGCAGCCAAGCACATTACCCCTTTGCACCACCCAGGGTCTTCAGAAGGCAATGGAGAGGGAACCAATCTCAAAGCAGCCTTTAAGAAGTAACAATTCTTTTAAGTCTCAAGGTTCACCTTAAAATTTCAGATGAATATATTCAATAATATATCTGCCTTTATTTTGATATTTATGTAATATTTTATATTGCTCATCAGTTAGATAATTTCACTTATATTCTCAAAATATTTACAGAAAATCCATACCCTGATAAGGCACTCCAGGTTAATCTTGTGCCTCTACCACCCCTGTCTATGCTCTGGGGCTATCCCTCATGTACACTCAGAGCTTGGGAAGCCAGACTGGGACCCCTTTTGTCTGTAAAATTTACTATTTTATTCTCAAGAACAAGGAGACCAGGCAATCAAGTTTTACATATTTACTTGTCTTAATAAGAGGTTTTAAATGTCTTGATAAAAGTGTGTTTTAAACAAAACAAAAATCTTAAGATTGATGCTTCACTTCTTAATGCATATACTCTGCTCTCTCTATTCACAGATGCTGCTGTAGCCACTCACTGACATTTCAGCTTTAAATAAATTACAAATTCTGAGGAATCCTAAAGTACCCATAGCCTTCCTCATGTAAAGCACTGCAAAGAAAAGCTCAAAGTTAATTCCTACTTTTTCTGAGCTGTCAATAGAATTGATCACTAGTGATTCCAAGGACAACATAATCTGCTGCTCTTCAACATCTGTTAGATGCTTCAAATTAATCCTGACTGTCAAAAATTTATAGTTAGGGTCAGCATCAGTGATTCTACATAATCAATCACTGCTTTTCAAATAAATATATAAATAAAATTATTTATCACAAAATTAGTCAACTCATAACTTAAATGAAGATGGGTTCACCTTTAATTTGAAAAAACATCTACTTTCAAAGCGAGAAAACACAGTGCTAATATGGAAATTGAGTGGTTAAAAAAATCCACAGAAATACTGCAGAGATAATCTGAATCAAGATAGATGGTAAGTACATTTTGCTCATGTTTAAACAATTTAGCATTGGTAATAGTAAAAGAATTCATCTCAGGTGACTTCTCATACTAGACATACAGAACAATCAAATATTCTAATATGATCAATAAAAATTAAACCAATACAGTATCCTCAATACACTTGTGCATTCATATATTTAAATAACAGTCAAAATTAATGCTGATTTACTAGAAGGCAGGTTCTACTGGAAAAGTTACATTTACCTCCTCTGTCTGATAATTAAAAATGTTCAAAAGGTAAAGAGAAAAATAATGCGTTTTTTGTTCATTTGTTTGTTTCAAATAATTTGGAAAGCCAAATTTGAAAAGTCTTTTTATCTGTGATATCATCAGGCTACGAGAAGATGTGAAACCTACCCTGACATCTATGGCATTCAAATTTTGAAGGTTGAATGTACTATCTGACTATAGCAGTCAAAATCAATCTAAAAGAGTATTTTGTATATACTTTTTAAAAAGAAGAAGAAAAGCATGTAGAAAGTTAAGGGGTAGTTATAAATATACAAAAATGGCTATGTTTTTGCACAAATCCTCAAGCTTATAAATAAGTCTATGTTCTTATAAAATAGGCAAATACATTTGAGGAAAGGAACAAGTATTATCTCTTATCATCAAAGTTTATAAAGGTAATGATGAGTGTTCTCTCTCTTCTTTCACTCTATTCCTTATAAAGTTAATACAATTCTAAGTACCTCACAGTCGTTTATATTTCCCGAATAATCACATGGCCAATACATACATTTTACTAAGGTGAAACTGGGATATATCTAGTTGACTCTCCATTACGATAGCCAGACCATGAGACAGATAATCCAAAACCATCTGGATTAATGTGAAGGAATTATTTCCAACTCTTGTGGCTTACAGCGTTACAGACACAATTTCAGTTAGAACACAAGTATCTATAGTTGGTTCACTTTTACCTCTAAAGAGCTATTATTTGTTGTTGCCAACCTACGTTTCATTTGGGAAAACCCAATAACCCTTAAAATCTCAGTGCACATTGTTGTAGTTTAAAAAATTCAGTCATTTACCTATTAGCCTTGGTCTCCATTATTACTTCTCCTGAAATACTTGTCTGTAAAAACCATGAAAAGATTCTCCCTCTTCTGTATAAGGCTTCGTTTCTGTTCCTTTAAATGTGCACTCCGAGTTCAGCTCTTCCTGGCCAGTGAAAAGCCTTTTTTTCCCCCTCAGTGTCCATTCATCATCTGATGTCAGAAAACATTGTTGTGTGTTGTGTTTGTGGTCCTTAAAGCATGACTCTCCAGTCTGACAGTGGCTATCACCTGAGTTACACCTTCCAATCCAACAACCCACAGAAATGCTTACTGTGAAAAACTATTTATCTCTTAGAGATTTTTGGCGTTTCCCCTAAAGTAAATCTGACCTATTTTCATCTGAGGATCTTCCATATTTCTCTTTTAAAGTGGTGGGGGAAGATGTTGTAGACATCCTTTGGCTCCGTTCTCCCGCCCTCATCTCAGCAGATGTAAAATATTGGTGAAAGCCTTTCTTCTTGCTCTGATGATACTTGCATCTTAGCATCACTTGTGTGACTCTGAAAGAAAAATCAAGGAAAGGAGTAGGGTAAACAACTCAAAGTCAATGCACTGAAAATGTAATTCTTCATGGAACACAGCCATGGTTCTTAGCCCCAGTAGCTTTCTAATTATAAACTTCTGGTTGCACCAGAGCCCTGCCAATTCACAGGGCATTTGTGCCTCTCCTCACAACAAGGCGTACATGTAGGACTATACACACTGGGCTCTACAAATAAAAGTATGCCTACTTAACAACTGAGCTTCATGTTCTCACTGCCTCAGCATTTCTTCTCATTGTTCCACTTCCCTGGGTTCTTCCAAGTACAAAGAAATGATTCCACCTCACACACAATGTGCCTTTCTTCGGGAACAACACCCTTTAAATCCAAATCTATGACTTCACATGTAAAATAATTGACGTTTGCAAGTAAAACATCTACTTTAGAAAAAGAAGAGTAAATGTGTCTATCGTAAGGGCTTTATTTTACTAGTAATATTCTTAGAAACCATTGGTGCCTCCAACAGTCTAATATTTTAGGAAATAAACTAGAAGGAAAAAATGACAATAAACTTTTCCAACAATGATAATCCTGAATGGAGACATGAGACTGGATTTTCTGCCCATTCATACAAATGTCCTGTTTATAAAATATAATTTTCAAGGTGCTCTATTAGACATTATCACTTTTAAGGATTACAATCATTCTTCGAAGTAGACAGAACAAGAGAAGACGAATTAATATTTTTAAGAAACTTGGACTCAGGAAGGTAAGTAATTTTGTTCACGTTCACCCAACAAAAAAGTGGTGACTTGAAACAAGAGTACCAGCTCCTGGCTTTTTATTCTGTGTTTTTGCTATCCGATAATGTTTCATTTGTGGGCAAATGTAGTTTAGAGATAAGAATCTAATCTGTGCTTAAAACATGATAGATTCTTGGATATTCAGTAATATATAGGAAAAGAATTCAAAACTCATTGTAAACTCTTCCCTGAAAACATTTCCCCAGTAACTTGCTATAACTAAAAATATCACTGGCATCATGAGTGGGATTACTTAAACAAACCAATCCAAAATCTTATTATCTTTTGCATAAAATCGTATATCACGAAATTTTGATTGCCACACGTTAAGAATTAGAGAAATATATTTTAGGAAGGAGAAACTTGGTTAAGAAATTAAGTTTGCAAGAAGATGGAGGCCTTTTGTATGATGGTAAAGTAAAAAAAAAAAAAAATTGGACCCTTCAATTAGAAATGTTTAGATTAAGAGACCAAACCCACTGCCGTCAAGTCAATTCTGACTCACAGCGACCATGTGGGACAGAGTAGAACTGCCCCATAGAGTTTTCAAGGCTGTAAATCTTTACAGAAGCAGATTACCACATCTTTCTTTTGCGGAACATTTGGTGGGTTCAAACCGCTGACCTTTCAGTTAGCAGCTGAGTGCTTTAACCACCATGCTACCAGGGCTCCTAGAGTAAGCAAGGTTATGTATAAAGTAAAGGACTGGGATCAGTTTTCTTATCTATAAAACAAGGCGACTGAAGTAAGTGTTCTAAGTAATCACCGCTTCTAAAATGTTATGATTCTAGACAGGTATACAAACAAACAGAAAACCTGGTGGCGTAGTGGTTAAGAGTTCGACTGCTAACCAAAAGGTCTACAGTTCAAATCCACTAGGCGCTCCTTGGAAACTATGGGGCAGTTCTACTCTGTACTATAGGGTTGCTATGAGTCGGAATCAACTTGACAGGTTTTATACAAACAAACAAAACTGTGGCTTTGTTAAAAAATAAACATTTGGATAAACCCAAAGAAAGTAGGAAATGAAGGCAAGGGCAGAATTAATGGAATGAAAAACAAAGCTACAATATAGAATATGAGCAAAAACAAAAGCTAGTTCTTTCAAAAGACTAATAAAATTGGCAGACCTCTGGCAAGAGTGATCAAGAAAAAAACAAAGAAGTCACAAAAACAATGTTAGGAATGAAAAATTGGGATGCATCAGAAATCACAGAGAATATTATAAACAACTTTGAAGTAATAAATTAGAAATTTTTAAAAATAGACAAATTTCTGGGAAAATATAAAGTAGCAATACTAATCCAATAAATAAATTAATCCTATTAAACAGATTCAATCACTGATATTTAAAATCTCCTCCCAGAGAAAATATTAGGCTAGACAGTTTTACTGGTGAGTTCTACCAAATATTTAATAAATCAATAACTCTAATACCATACAAATTCTACCAGAGAACATAAAAACAGGCAATATTCCCAAATAATTTCATGAGGCTGATATAATACACAAAGCAGATTAGGACAGAATGAAAAAGGAAAATTACTAGCCTATCTCATTCATGAACACAGATTCAAAAATTCCAAACACATACTTGCAAATTGAATCCAGCAATGGATAATAAAGATAATACCTTATGATCAAACTGGATTTATCCCAGGATAAAATTCAACACTCATTCATGACCAAAAAGGAAGAAAGAAAAAAGAAAACAAAAAAACTTATAGTAAACAAGAAATAGGTGGGAACCTCATTAATCAATTAAAGGGCAAACCTCACGCCTAACAGTGATAAGGATGCTTTGCTATCCTCAATTCTATTCAACATTTTACCAGAGGTTGTAGCTAGTATTAAGACAGAAGAAGGAAGACAGCAGAAAGGAGAGGGGGTGAGGGGAACAAAACTGTCACTAATCACAGAATATTCAAAATATTTCTCAGACAAATTAACAGAATTAATAATAGTTTATCAAAGTTACTATATAAATTCAACAGCATTTCTACCTACCAGCATGAATTTTAAAAAGTATTTTTTTTAAATTATAGCCATTTACAATAGCAAGAAAAAAATATAAGGTACCTTGGAATAATTATAACAAAACAACTTGTATGAAAACTCTAGGAAGAAAACCTATAAACTTTATTAAAAGACACTAAAGAGGCCCTTTCCAAAATGGAGCTATGTACATGATGGGCAGGAAGACTCAATATCCTTAACACATCAGCTCTCCTCAAATTGATCTTTTAATTGAAAACAATTCCAATCAAAACCCCAACAACCTTTTTTGGTAAAACTTGACCAGCTGATTCTAAAAGTTTTATGGAAGAAACAAAGGGAGAAGAATAACCAAAGACACTCCTTAGGAAGAAGAACAAGGAGGAAGACCTGCTTCACTAGATACCAAGGCTTAACATAAAACTATAATAATGTAGTCAGTATGGTATTAACTCAGGAACAATCAAATAGAGTGAAAAACTCAGAAACAAATCCATGCATGAATAGAAACATAACCTATAAGAGAGATAGGAGTTAGGAGGGGAAAGCTGGACTAAATAAAATATATTCCTGAAACAAGTGGTTATCTATATGGAAAGAAAAACAAAATCTTATCTGTACCTCTTACTGTACACAAGTATTAATTCTAGCTAATTAAGGACATAAGTGAGAAAATCAACTTTTAAAACTTTTAGAAAGAAATATATATACACAGTCTCTTTATGACCTCAGGGTAGAAAAGAATTCCTTAACAAATTGAGGACACAAATCATAAAGGAAAAGATAGTTAAATTCAAACTACATTCATCTACAGGGTCTATTCATCTATTCATCTGTAGTCAGAATCGACTTGACTGCAACAGATTTGCTTTACTGGGTTTATTCACCTAAGGCTAGCTGTGTAAATCAAGAGAACATGTTTTCTGCACAGATACTAACAAAGGTTGAGTGTCCAGAATGTATAAAGAACTCCTGAAAACAAACAAACAAAAAAGCCTAAGACAGAAGTGGGCAAAAGGCTCAAATTTATATATACTCTCTTATATGCATAATATTTTCATTTTAAAAAATAAAATAAAATTTGTACTACAAATTGCATCTCATGAATGGGATAATATTGAAAATAGATTTATAACATGGTGGAGTATATATAATGGCATCTTTGCTTGAAATAATGTCTTTAGTATCTTTCATTTATTGCCATAATAGCTATTAATTTCTGGAGCCATTGAAGCTAGATGAAACTCCGAAACTACCAGCTGAGATAATCTTTCAACCTTAAACCAAAAATATCCCCTGAAGTCTTCTTAAAACCAAACAATAGTTTAGCTTAACTAGTAAAGAATGTCTGTCTTGCGCTTTGAGCCCTTTTAAGAACTATCTATATAGGATCCAATTGACAACAGTAACTAGAAAGTTTAGATAGGAATCTTGGGAGGGAGTGAGTTTATGTTAATGGGGGAGGAACAACTCAGAAAAAGAGGGTAAGAATGGTTGCACAACTTGGAGAATGTGATCAAGGTCATTGAAATATACATGCAGAAATTGTTGAACTGATGTATGCTCTGCTGTGTATGAATCGACTCGACGGCAACGGGTTTGGTTTTTTTTCCCGCTGTGTATATTTTCGGCAATAAAATAAATAAATAAATAATTTTAATAAAGAAAAATTAGGAACACACGGCGTAATAAAGTCTAAATAATAAAATTTAAGGAGCCCGGGATGGTGCAAACTGTTAAGCACTCAACAATCAGCGGAAAGGTTTATAGTTCAAACCATCCAGAGGCACCTCTGAAGACAGGCTTGGCAATCTGCTTCTAAAAGGTCACAGCCTTGAAAACCCTATAGAAATCCACTCACCAGCAACTAGCAACAACAACAATAAAGTTTAAAAGAAAGGAAGAAGGGAGGGGAAAGGAGGAGAGGGTGACAGGAGAGGAGGGACTGGAAAAAGGGATCACTTTCTCACTACATGATCTCATTTTTCCTGGCCTGCTTTGAGTAGCACCTCCCCCTTCCTTGAGCCATCCTCTCACATGCCACTGGGGCTTCCAACATGAACCTTGTAGCATATGCTCTGTTAGAACTTATTCCAAAGTACTCCTTAATCTTCCAAAGAACCCCCTGATACTGGTATGCCCCTCTTAATATTACATTCCACATATGGTATTTAAATAATATAAACTTACACCTGCAGAGTATGCTACAATTGCATACATTTGTTTCTGGCTCCTCATGGCTCTTTATGAGAGAGGTAGAGCAGATGCTACTCTCCTCTTACAGGTGAAGAGACTGAAGCTCAAAGAGGATAAATGATGTGCCCAGATCAGAAGGGCAGAGAGAAGGAGACAGGGTGGCAAAAGCTCCCGGGGCCAGTCTATGAAGGTGTCACAAAGATGTTAGTCTTTGTAAAATCTGGCTCTGCAGTCCCAGCATCTGGGGGAGAGAGCAGACTCACCGCAGAGCATCCAGGTGCACCACAGCACTGCAAGGTCGCACTGAAGACAGTGATACAGCTGCCACGCCAGCCTCAGACCCCTCCTTCAGCCGGGTTTTCCAGAAACCCCAGCTGTTTCTCACATAGTAGTAATGAAATGTGCAGAGCGCGCTAGCATTCACAATGCATTTATTATGCTTTATTTATTCTCATGATCACTTTGTAGTAAGATAAAAAATGTAGAAAAAAAATTAAAATGGCTTTCTGATTCCCAACTCATAATTTCACACACACACATACTCACACACACACTTTTCTTCTCTTCAACAAATATTAATTTCTTAGTGTGTGATAAGTGTACACTCCAAATATGCCGATATATTTACATATCTGCAAAGTATCTGTTTATAATTAAAAGATATTGAGTTTTTTTTCATTTTTTATTATTTTAAAACCCAGAAATGTTTTTAGTCCCTTACTGATGATATGCTTCATCTTATATAGGATTATTACACTTATATATTTAATGCTTCCCTTGAATATAATTCTCATCTGATAATGCATCTATTTTTTAGTGCTTCAGTATATCACATTTACTTTTGTAAATCCTTAACAATGACATTGTATGGAAGATACATTGTATGGAAAGTAGCCTTTCTCATTACATCTAATGTGATTGAACAGCGACCTAATGCAATTTCAAAAATAAGAAATGTGAACATTCAAACTATCCATAGTAATAAATTTAAAAGAATTCCTCAGTGAGACAGTCAAATTAACCATGGTTTGGTAAATCTGGTATTTTTACTGCCTTCATGATAATTTTGTGCTTATGTAGTTTATTAACATGACTAGAAATGAGTATATCCTAAATTTTTAATAATCCCTGGTTGGTACAAACAGTCAATGTGCTTGGCTTCTAACCCAAAGATCGGATGTTCAAGTTCACCCAGAGGCACCTCAGAAGAAAGGTCTGGTGATCTACTTCTAAAAGATTAGCCATTAAAACCGTTGGAGCACAGTTCTACTCTGACACATACGGGGTCACCATGAGTCAGAGTCAACTCGACAAAAACTGGTACTGGTCAATTTTGTATACAGTTGAAATGTTATTGACAGTAAAATTAAGCTGCAGTATAATAATGTTATCTTGTAGAGGTACATTGTTTTGTTAAGTGATTTCATAAATTAGCTTATTCTTGAAACAGCCTGGTGATGTGGTAGTAAATCATTAATCCCATTTCACAGGTAAGGAAACTGATGTGCTATGGGTCCTTTGACTCCCAGCTTTCAGGTTATTCCCTGCTATTGAGTGCCTGACACAAGCATGTGTTCAAATACCATTTCCTTGTCTCCCATCCTTCCCCAAAGGGAAAGAACACTGTTTATACCATGTCCTCTGGGGGTATTGTGGCATAAGGGGCACCGGAAGAGTCCTGGCTCTTCCAGTCACCAGGACTTGCGAGTCAAGGAATCTCTTTTCTCATCTGTAAACAGGACTAGCTTTCTTTGCTAGAGGATCGTTGTGAAGACCACATTGAACTATGTGTGAAAGAACTTAGTACACTGCAGACAGTTTTTGAAAATGTTGGACGTCACCATTTTGCTCATTTAATACTCTTTCCAACACATGGAGTGAGATGAAATATGTCCATGATATTCTCTGCCCACTGATTCATATCCTCCTATAAGGCACCTGGGGCCAAAACAATAGACACTTTGCAATTGCTGCTAGGAAGCAGATTTGGACAGCTACAGTTGTGTCTCCAGCCTTGGCTCTGAAACCCGAAGTCTCTGCCCACAGCTAATATAATAAGCCTAGAGTGTCCATTCAGTGACCTCTGCCTTCCCAGCTAGAATATCCTACTATGCCAACCTGGGTCTTACCCACAGTAGGTGGACTTGGCACTATCTGTAACCCCATTTAAGAAATAAGAAGAGAAACGTGTCTAGCTCTACCTCTCATGGATGCGGAAATTTCTTTGAGTCACACTGCTTGAAAGAAAAACAGACTTGGAAACTCTGGGCTTAAATCACAACCACTGTATAAAAAACTGATAATGCTCCCTTTTCCAAAAGCTGCCCTTCAGTGGGCTGGAGAAGAGTACGAGAAGATGAGGAGAGTGAGCCAGGGGCCGTGGAGGAGAGTGAACTTCACAGGAAAGGAGAAAGACATGGCAAAATTCCCAGTGACTAGCACAGAGACACACAAGGTTCAGTGATAAAGTTCTCCCCTTCCATGTGGGAGACCGGGGTTCAATTCCCAGCCAGTGGACCTTATGCACAGCCACCACCCATCTGTCAGTGGAGGCTTGGGTGCTGCTATGATGCTGAACAGGTTTCAGCAGAGCTTCCAGACTAAGACAGACTAGGAGAAACAGCCTGGCAATCTACTTCTGAAAATCAGCCTATGAAAACCCTGTGGATCACAATAGAATACTATCCAACATAGTGCTGGAAGGCACTCAAATACACACTGGACTCGAGCATACCAAGAATCATGAAGATGGTGTAGGATCGGGCAGGATTTTTTTATTTTATTATACATGGGGTCACCATGAGTTGGGGACCAACTCCATGGCAGCTAACAACAATAACAACAGCACAAAGACACCTGTCACCCAAGGAAATGAAAAGGAAGGCCTTTCTGCAGTGCCAAAATAACACAATCTCATCAGGAGCTACCCTTGTTACTTTATCTTCTTCAATAGGACATCCTTCCTACTTTTTTAAGGGCATCTTCTAAGTTACCGAGAGCCACATCTTTTTCTGCATAGACTTAGAACCACTAAAGCCTCCTCCTCATGGTGGGTGGGGGTGGCTCTTGTCACGGAGGAAGTAAAGACACATTGGAGGCCTTCTTGCCCTTCTCCCTGCTGTTAGTGCTGCAGTGCTCAGAGCCACAGCCCTCTGCAGCTTTCCCAATCCAAATAGCTGTAGTTCCCCTAGAAACAGTCTGTTAGCCCATTTAGCAAAGAACAGGGGCAGAATCACCCTTAGAAATCCCCCAAGAAGTGGGCACAGATTCATCTAAAAATGACAAGTCAAAGTCAACATTATTTTTCATCATGTTTGACTCAACAAATTCACAATTCATACACAGCTAAATCCTCTGTGATGTGGTGAAAACCTGCCCTTTAAAGTCCCTCCCATTACAAAACCAAGTTGCTAAATACAGAATTCAGTCCCACAGAAAGCCTCAGCTGCAATTATCAGCAGAATAATCATCCTTCATGTCAGAATAAAACATGAGTCAGCAAAGATACTGGTTGGAAATGGAATCTTTGCAAATGGAAAAGTCAGATTAATTCAATCCATAAATCAATGGACAAAAACGTACGACATGGCAAGCATGGCAGATGTCGTTAATGACAGAACTGTGTGGGCACAATGTATTGTAGAAAAAGTCATGGTCACGACAGCCATTGTTTGACCTCAAATAGACTTCTCTGTAACTAACTACGTACATAAAGTGCACTTTATAACACACCAAAAGGTAAAGCTAAAACCAGTGCCACTTATCTATTGCATTTGTGTATGTGTGTGTTTAAAAATTTCCATATAAAATTTACAACAGAAATAATGCAGTATTTCAAATTTAGTAAGAAAAAAATATATAAATGATTCCCATATTGTGCAAGTTCCTCAAGAACATCTTGTTTATCTTTGGCTCTCCTACTCTGTCTGGGTCAGGGTCATGAATACAAGAAGTTTCAATAAAAGGTGAACATTCACCTTCAGCAATATCTAAGTAATAAAAATACAAAGCGAGTTAATCTAGCCTCAGATTTCAGCCTGTTTACTACCCGAGCTAATCTTGGGAGGCAGGGGGTGGGGTGCTAGCACTGGGATAGAGGCTCCTGAGAGTCTTAGATCTACTTTTAAAAGCAGCTCCATTTATCCTCAAAGATAAAACTTCCTACAAAAATAATATACAGGTGAATTTTTGAGCCCTCGTGGTGCAGTGGTTAAGTGTCTGGCTGCTAACCAAAAAGGTCGGAAGTTTGAATCCATCAGCTGCTCCTTGGAAACCCTATGGGGCAGTTCTACTCTGTCCTACAGGGTCACTGTGAGTTGGAATCAACTCCATGGCAACAGGTTTGATAGGTGAATTTTATGGTATGTGAATTATATCTCAATAAAACAAAACAAAAAAACCACTGCCATCGAGTCATTCCAACTCATAGTGACACTATAGGACAGAGTAGAATTGCCCCATAGGGTTTCTAAGGCTGTAATCTTTACGGAGGAAGCCCAGGTGGCGCAGTAGTTTAGCACTCAGCTGCTAACCAGAAGGTCAACCGTTGGAACCCACAAGCTGCTCCTAGGGAGACAGATGCGGCAGTCGGCTTCTATAAAGATTATAGCCTTGGAAACCCTATAGGGCAGTTCTACTCTGCCCTATAGGGTCACTCTCAGTTGGAGTGACTCATAGCACCAGTTTGGCTTAATCTTTATGGAAGCCGATCACCACATCTTCCTCCCACAGAGCCACTGGTGGGTTTAAACAGCCAACCTTTCGGTTAGCAGCCAAGCTCTTCAACTATTGTGCCACCAAGGTTCCTTACAAATAGATTACATGATTAAAATATACCTCTGATCTGATATGATCTGACTAATATGATTATTATCTTTCTTTTTGAAAGGAAAAGAAAATAATATTCATCCATTCATTTAAAAAATAGCTTCCATTTCAAGGGCCTACCACAGCCGTGCCAGAGACTTTACATACCTGTCATCTAATCTCTGTGGTAGGGATTATTAACCTATTATTTAGTCCCGTTTTAAGAAGCAGGAAAGTCTCTGAGAGGTTAAGTACCTTGCCCAGGGTCTGACCAAAGCTAGTACTCAAAACCAAGTCTATATGCCTCCAGATAACCAAAAACCAAACACATTCCTGTAGAGTGAATCTAGGGTTTAGCCCATAGCAAGGACTGAATATAGTTTTCATACTAATTGAAGCTGATTAAGATTTGTTCAGTCTAAAATCACTTTAAAATGTATTGCTTTTGGAAAAACAGTATGTGAAACCACCGTAGACTGCTTCAGCATGGATGGGTGGATAGGTAGATGGGTGGACAGAACAGGAAAATGACAAAACTTACTAAATGTCTACCATTGTGCCAAGTACTGTGCTAGATGCCTTCACGTACATTACCTCATGTCAGCCCTAGGACAACCGTGTGAAAAATGATCATCACCATCTTCTGACACAGGAAGGAACCGAGGCTCCCAGAAGTTAAGAGAATGTTCAGTGTCACGGAGCTAGGACATGGCACGAGAGTTGAACTCGAGGCTTCTGAGGTCAAATCCAGTGTAAAGCAACAATACACGAGCTGCCTCTGACACAAGCTAGCTTTGGTCTTTAAGAGCTGAAATTGGGCATTTCTTCCTACTATGTGAAGAACAGAAAACATCAGATTACTCATGGAAAAGCTCTTAAAAACCAAACAGCGTACAAGGAAAATAGGGAAATATGAAAAATCTGACTTGGTTTGTTGTTCGAAAAAGAGGCTAAAGGAGCCTTATCCAGGGAGAAAAGGAAAAAAAGGTAAAAATGTGGCCAGTCAAACCTGGGGGTGGAGGTAAAGAAAAGATGAAGGGGACCAACGAGGAAAGAGGAAAGGGACTTGGGTATCATTAGTTCACAGCATGAAGGAAGACTTCATGAGCAAGATTAGAGAAAGAAAGCTGTTATTTCTATGTAAAACTGTTATTGTTAGAAGTGGAAAGGACGGAATTAAAATCAAAATAATTGACATGTTAGAAACAAATGCAGCACTCTTGTCTGAGGCATTAGCCTCGTTTTAATGGGAGCAGGGGTGGGGGAGGAAGTAAGGAAAAGAGAGAGAGATGTTTTGTTACTAAAATTGGAATATGCTTTCCAAGAATTTAATGATCACTTTTTAGAACAAGATAAAATGACTAAGTGAAATGTTTTTTAACGAAGAGCAGGACTTCTAAATATTACTGTGTAACTATAAAACATGGTAACATTTAAGGGTATGCTGTTTAAAATGAGGACAAAATCAAACCAAACCAAACTCATTGTCATGGAGTCATTCCGACTCATAGCGATCCTATAAGACAGAGTAGAACTGCCCTATAGGGTTTCCAAGCCTGTAAACTTTACGGAAGCAGATAACCACATCTTTCTCCCACAGACAGGCTGGTGGATTCCAACCTCCCACCTTTCAGTTAGCAGCCAAGCCCTTTAACCATTGCACCACCAGAGTTCCTTAAAATGAGGACAACTGCTATAAATTAAACCATAGCTACTTTAAGAATCGCACTTTATTACGCAGAAAGGACTCTTGCGTCCACACACTGTCTGGCTGCAGTTGCGCCTTTGAGCCCACAAACTGCAGCCAAGGGTGGAAAAGACAATGACAAAGCCGGCTTGGCCAGGCTTCCCGACCACAAGTGCACGCCTCTAGTTACAGACTGCAGTCAGCCTCACCCGAACCCTGCAGGCAGCCAGCCCAAACCGTCCGTGGTAAAGGGACTCTAGACTGTATCACAGTGCAAAGAAAGAAGACTCTCTCACCCCTAATGACGGCGGATATCCTAAGGAAACTGGTCCACAATGACCCGCAAACAACTGCAATCACTGCCCTGGTTTCGGAGCCACTCTCAGCGGGTAAATGACCAAATGCACCGCTGGCCAGGCTATTTCTCCATATGCGTCTTCAATTACTCCTCTCGTTTTTACCTAGCTCGAGCCTCAGATACTTACCGGTCCCAGTCAGCATCCCGGTTCCTGTGCCTTTGTCTTCCTTTTGTAACATCAGCAGGTCCCAGCGTGACTGCTACTGCAGCCGCACTGGGTCCAAAACCAATTTGATGCAGCTGAGTCAGTAGCTCCCCCTCCCCAGAGGGCCTTTTTTTTTTTTTTTTTTTAAAGAGATAGGACCATCTTCAACCTGAGGTTTCAATAATGCTGCAAAATGCAATCTTGTTACTCAATGGGGTAGTGAAACATAATAGTATACTTTTTTTATTCTCTGCAAATTGCAATGATTTTTTTTTCTTTTTTATTGTTGTCAAAAAATAGATAACACAACATTTGCCAATTTAACATTTTTCACATGTACAATCTGGTGATATCAATTACATTAATCAACATGCTACCCTAGCCAATAATTGTTGCTAAATTTCCCATCACCATAAACAGTAATTCACTGCTTCCTAAACAATAATTCTCCTTCTCCCCCTTTCTTCAGCCCCTGCTAACCACTAATAAACTTTGGTCTCTATACATTTGCCTATTCTAGATATCTCATATAAGGAGATCATACCATATTTGTCCTTTTGGATCTGACTTATTTCTCTCAGCAATGTTTTCCAGGTTCATCCGCGCTGTGACATGTATCAGGTCTTCATTTGTCTTTATTGCTGAGTAGTATTCTATTGTATGTATATACTACGTTTTGTTTATCCATTCATCTGTTAATGGGCATTTAGGTTGTTTTGTCCTAAAAAACAAAAAGATCAGTTTTTAGGAGGCAGAGCTGGCTAACAAAGGACAGGCTCTATTGAATTCTAGCTGTGTGATCTTAGACATGTCACTGCGGGGTCTCACTTTCCTCATTAAAAAGGAAGAGTTTTAACGAGGCAATGTCCAGTTGGAAATCCTTTCATCCACTAAAAATAAATACAAAAACATCCACACACCAATAAAGAGAACGACGGAAAGGAAATCAGGAAAACAATACCATTTATCATAGCCCCTAAAAAAATAAAATACTTAGGAATAAATCTAACCAGGGTTGCAAAAGACCTATACAAAGAAAACTACAAAACACTACTGCAAGAAACCAAAAGAGATCTACATAAATGGAAAAACATCCCATGCTCATGGATAGGTAGACTCAACATTGAAAATGACAATTCTACCCACAACAATTTACAAATACAATGCAATCCCAATCTAAATACCAGCGACATTATTTAAAGAGATGGAAAAACTAATCATTAACTTTATATGGAAAGGGAAGAAGCCCCGAATAAGTAAAGCACTACTGAAGAAGAAGAAGAATAAAGTTGGAGGACTCACACTACCAGATCTCAGAACCTACTATACAGCTACAGTAGTCAAAACAGCCTGGTACTGGTATAATGACAGATACCTTGACCAACGGAACAGAATTGAGAACCTAGATGTAAATCCATCCACCTACGATCACCTGATCTTCGACAAGGGCCCAAAGTCCATCAAATGGGGAAAAGACCGTCTTTTTAACAAATGGTGCTGGCAAAACTGGATGTCCATCTCCAAAAAAATGAAACAGGACCCATACCTCACACCATAGACAAAAACTAATTCAAAATGGATCAAAAACCTAAATATAAAGCCAAAAACCATAAAGTTCATACAAGAAAAAATAGGATCAACGCTTGAATCCCTAATGCATGGCATTAACAGGATACAAACCATAACCAACAACATACAAACTGCAGAAGATAAGCTAGACTACTGGGATCTTCTAAAAATTAAACACTTACGCTCATCAAAAGACTTCACCAAAAGAGTAAAAACAGAACCTACAGACTGGGAAGAAGTTTTTGGACATTACAAGTCAGACAAAGGTCTAATCTCTAAAATCTACAAGAAAATCCAACACCTCTACAACAAAAAGACAAATAATCTGATTAAAAAATGGGCAAAGGAAATGAACAGACACTTCACCAAAGAAGACATTCAAGCAGCCATCAGACACATGAGGAAATGCTCGCAATCACTAGCCATTAGAGAAATGCAATTAAAACCACAATGAGATACCATCTCACCCCCACATTACTGGCACGAATCAAAAACACTGGAAATAAATGTTGGAGAGGGTGCAGGGAGATCAGAACTCTTATGCACTGCTGCTGGGAATGCGAAATGATAGAACCGTTTTGGAAAATGCTATGGCACTGCCTTAGAAAACTAGAAATAGAAATACCATACGGTCCAGCAATCCCACTCCTAGGGATATATCCTAGAGAAATAAGAGCTGTCACACAAATAGGCATATGCAGACCCATGTTCATTGCAGCATTGTTCACAGTAGCAAAAAGATGGAAACAACCTAGATGCCCATCAACAGATAAATGGATCAACAAACCATGGTACATACACACAATGGAATATTATGCAACGATAAAGAACAATGATGAATCTGAGAAGTATCTCATAACACGGATGACACGGGAGGACATTATACTGAGTGAAATAAGTCAGTCACAAAAGGACAAATATTGTATGAGACCACTACTGTAAAAACTCATGAAAAGGTTTACACACAAAAAGAAACAATCTTTGATGGTTACAAGGGATGGGAGGGATGGAGGAGGAACTAAATAGACAATAGACAAGTGGTAACTTTGGTGAACAGTAAGACAGTACACAATACTGGGGAAGCAGGCACAATTTGTACAAGGCAAGGTCATGGAAGCTCCGTAGACACATCCAAACACCCTGAGGGACCCAATTGCTGGGCTGAGGGCTATGGGGACCATGGTCTCGGGGAACATCTAGCTCAACTGACATAACACAGTTTATAAAGACAAGGTTCTACATTCTACCTTGGTGAGTAGCATCTGGGGTCTTAAAAGCCTGTGAGTGGCCATCTAAGATACTCCACTGGTTTCACCCCTTTGAGAGCATGGGAGAATGAAGAAAACAAGAGACAAGGGAAATATTAGTCCAAAGGACTAATGGACCACAACTACCATGGCCTCCACTAGACTAAGTCCAGTACAACTAGATGGTGCCCTGCTACCACCACTGACTGCTCTGACAAGGATCACAACAGAGGGTCCCAGACAGAGCTGGAGAAAAATATAGAACAAAATTCTAACTCACAAAAAAAGGCCAGACAGAGACTGGAGAAACCCGGAGAGTATGGCCACCGGACACCCTTTTAGCTCAGTAATGAAGTCACTCCCAAGGTTCACCTTTCAGCCAGTGATTAGATAGTCCAATAAAACAAAATCAGACTAATGGGGTGTAACAACGCAGGGACAAGGACCAGAAGGCAGGAGAGGACAGGAAAGCTGGTAATAGGGAACCTAAGGTCGAGAAGGGAGAGTGTTGACATGTCGTGGGGTTGTTAACCAATATCATAAAACAATACGTGTACTAACTGTTTAATGAGAAACTATTTGCTCTGTAAACCTTCATATAAAGTACAATAAAAAATTTTTTTTTAGAAATCCACAACACACTCACTAATAAAGTACAATAACACTTGATGTTTGCATTGCATGCCATAGCTCACAAAGCACTTTTTGTATTTTATTTGGATTTGGGTGTGAGGACCCCAAGTTTAAAAAAAAAAAAGCATTCACTCAAAGCGCTTTGTATATTGTGAAGTGTTAAGTTGTAAAGTGTTCTAGGTTTTTGTTGTTACTGTTAATTTAATAATAAAAAGATTGTAGTGATAAAGTAGAACTCTACTTTCTTGCCCGTGCAAGTGGGGGACATGAAATACCATTGAAGTCTACAAAAACAGCATCTCTGCTCCCTGACAACAACTACTCCCTGTGGGTGTACCGTAGTTCTTACCATTCTCAGTTCTCTTAGGAAAAGTGCCACCTTATCAACACATATCTAGAACTTAGCATGTCTAGAACTTAAGGAAGCTACAGGTTGCCTTACCTCTACAGAAAATACCTAACCCAGCTCAGCCAAGGCCAGACCTGAAAAGGCTCAAATGAACTCTCCTGAGGGAGACCAAAACAGGCCCAAAACATCAGCATTAACTTCACCAACAGATGCCAGAGTAAGAGCCAACTGCCTCTCTAGGCTGGACTGCCACGGGAGATGCCAAATCTAATGTGACCTTCACATCCTAGCCTCACAGATTTATATATATATTATTTTACATTAGAAATATATAATACATTATATAGCTATGAAATATATATAATAAAGTGTGTCTTATATAATACTATATCATATTTAAAAATCCATTTTATATATAATAAAAATTTTCTGGGACATAGTAGGAAAATGTCTTGTTCTAGCAAAATCACTATATAACAAGTTTCTATCAGGGGAAACAGTGTCTTAAGGGGACCTTTTTATCTGTCACCATAGTGCCCTGTGAGCCACGAGCAGTGCACCCTCAGCTATGGAAGTGAGTCTGTCCCCTCCAGAAGCTACTGCAACCCTAGCCATAAAGTTCCTTCGTAATCAAATAAATTAAGTATGCATCTATTGTGCATTGCTTATGGTTCCAGGAAGGTCCCTCGGTGGTGAAAGTGGTTTGTGCTTGGCTGCTAACCTAAAGATTGACTGTCCGAACCCACACAATGGCACCGGGGAAGAAAGGCCTGGTGATCTGTTTCTGTAAAGATCACAGCCAAGACCACCCTGTGAGCAGTTCTACTCTGTAACACATGGGGTTGCCATGAGTTAGAATTGATTCAATGACAACGGATTTGGTTTTTTTCTTTCGTGGTGTGGCACTCAGCTGTGTTGTTAGGCGCTGTGGAGCTGGTTCTGACTCATAGCGACCTACAAAAGAACGAAACCTGCCTGGTCCTGTGCCATCCTCACAATCATTGTTATGCTTGAGCTGATTGTTGCAGCCACTGTGTCAATCCATCATGTTGAGGGTCTTCCTCTTTCTCACTAACCTTCTACTTTACCAAGCATGATGTCCTGCTCCAAGGACTGGTCCCTGCTGATAACATGTCCGAAGTACGTGCACTCAGCTAGGCACTAGGAAATGAAAGATGAATATCCAGTTTCTGGCTCACCATCCTGGTCATCTGCCCATACCTTTAAAATACTGGAGTCTCATAGGAGCAAAAATGATACATTGTATTTGTAATTCCCTACTCCACCACCTTTCAAGGAAAGTGAGTCTCAAGGAAGATATATATAGACCCAAACCTGTTGCTGGTGGGCTCCAACTGCCAACCTTATTGATTACCAGCTGAGCTCTTAACCACTGCACCATCAACCTATAAAAAACCAAACCCATTGCTGTCCAGTCAATTACAACTCAGAGCGACCCTATAGGGACAGAGTAGAACTGCCCCGTAGGGTTCTGCCAACAGGGCTCCATATATATATACATATATATGTATATATATATAAAAGAACTTTGCATCCTTTTTTCCCCTGCTTAACATTATACTGAGAACGTTTTTCTCTGTCATTCTTTGAAAGCATACTTTTTAATAACTGCACAGTTATCCTTCTTACCGTTATACCATAATCTATTCCAACAATCTCTTCTTGTTGGAATCTAAGGTATATATATATTATTTTCAGAAAGGTTGTACCATTGTGCCTCCTGCCCACACTGCCTAAGAGTGTCCAGTGAAACACTAGTTAGGCAAAAGTAGTCTAGTAAGCCTGAGTTTTAAGTTTAAATAACTTCATGAACACTGCATATTATACATCTTTCTGCTACCACAACAAGCCACTTGCTTACACAGGTCTTTATAAACATTTTGAAGATGGTTTCACATGCACTGCAAGCTCTTTAACCCTGCCACTGCCCAGATACAGTAGTATACTCAATAAGGCATACAAGTTTAGTTAAATTTGTGGTACTATTTACTGTATTTATGGAGCGCTGGTGGCACAGTGGTTAAGCACTGAAAGGTCAGAAATTCGAACCCACCAGCCACTCTGTGGGAGAAAGATGTGGCAGTCTGCTTCCATAAAGATTAAAAAAAAAAAAAAATCCGTCGCTGTCAAGTCAATTCCGACTCATAGCAACCCCATAGGACAGAGTAGAAATGCCCCATAAGGTTTCCAAGGAGTGAATGGTGGATATGAACTGCTGACCACTACGCCACCAGGGCTCCAGTCTTGAAAACCCTATGGGGAAGTTCTACTCTGTCCTATAGGGTCACTATGAGTCAGAATCAACTCGACAGCAATGGTTTATATATGGTATTTGAAAGTTGCCAAAAGATTTAGACTTTGTCCTAAAAATGTTAAGAACACTAATTTGTAATTAACAACTCTAGGAGTTCTTAGGTGGTGTGAACGTTAATGCACTTGGCTGCTAAAAGAAAAATTGGAGGTTTGAGTCTACCTAGAGGTGCCTTGGAAGAAAGGCCTGGTGATCTACTTCCAAAAAATCAGCCATTGAAAATCCTAGGGAGCACAGTTCTACTCTGACACACACGGGTCTCCAAGAGTCAGAATCGACTTGAAGGCAACTGGTTAATTAGTGAATTACCAGTAACCAGTTGCCCTCAAGTGGATTCCAACAGATTTCCCATTTTTTGTCAAAGGTTGACTGATGGTTTACCAAGTTCAGAGGTCATCACCTCTTTACCTTACCTTAAGCGGAGCCAAGAAAATGACATAAGGCAGTATTACCTAGAGCCACTGTTGCCCAGAACCATGAAGGCTTGGCCAGAGTGGTAAGTCTTCACCACTTGTTTAGAGCTTTTAAAGAGCTGGCAACACCAGCACTCTGGCTCCATCTCCTGGCTTACTCCCTGCAATTGTTCATGCCTCCTTTTCCTTTCCAGCCACTTCATGTGGCTGAAGCTCTTTTCACACGTGGCCTTGAGACCACGTGGCTCTTTTGGCCCTCTTCCACAAACTTGTATGTGTCAGATTTAATCAACTCAGAAAGGACCACTGTTCAGCCTGAGCAATATCAGCTCAATCTTGGTATCTACTCATAAGTCTGAACACTTAGTAATTGTCTTTGTCATACATTCTGTTAATTTGCTGGCATATAATGCCAGTGCTCTCTTAATCTCATTAACTGTTTTTGGCTGCTTAGTCAGGCAAATATGGTTTCAATTCCTATAAACCAGTAAATGTCTTGGCAAGCTCCTTTTGCTTTCTGACCTTCTGTTTCTTCATCTGTAAAGCGGAAATATTACCTGCCAACATGGGAGCGCAAAGTACTTGGTAGATAATAAGTGCTTAAGTCTTGAAGTTATTAGCATTTCCATGTTGTTTTTCCTGCTTTAGGACACTTTATTTAAGCAGTGTTATTTTTTAGGAGTCCTAGTGGGGCAAATACATTTTTTAAACAACATAAATGGTGACTATACACGTGGATCTCACTGGTTGGAAAACACAGGAATCAAATCAGCAACATCTATGGAAAGAGATGATGGAAAAGTTCAATATCACCTATCAGAACAAGGCCAGGGGCTCACTGCAGAACAGACCATCAATTGCTCATATGCAAGTCAAAGCTGAAGCTGAAGGAAATTAAAACAAGTCACAAGAGCCAAAATACGACCTTGAGTATATCGCACCTGAACATGGAGACCATCTTAGAATAGATTTGACGCATTGAACACTAATGACCAAAGACCAGACGAATTGTGAGATGACACCAAGGACATCATACATGAAGAAAGCAAAACGTCATTTAAAAGGAAAGCACGAAAAGACCAAAATGAATTTAAGAAGAGACTCTGAAAAATGCTCTTGAATGTAGAGTCGCTAAAGCAAAGGGAAGAAATGATGAAATAAAAGAGCTGAACAGAAGATTTCAAACGGAAACTCGAGAAGACAAAGTAAAATATTATAATGACATGTGCAAAGACCTAGAGTTAGAAAACCAAAAGGGAAGAACACATTGGGCATTTCTCAAACTGAAAGAACTGAAGAAAAATTCAAGTCTCGAGTTGCAGTATTGAAGGAGTCTACGGGCAAAGTATTGAATGATGCAGGAAGAATGGAAAGAATACACAGAGTCACTGTACCAAAAAGAACTGGTCAACATTCGACCATTTCAGGAGGTAGCTTATGATCAAGAACTGATGGTATTGAGGGAAGAAGTCCAAGTTGCACTGAAGGCATTGGCGAAAAACAAGGCTCCAGGAAATAATAGAAACATTGAGATGTTTCAACAAATGGATGCAGCGCTGGAGGTGCTCACTTGTCTATGCCAAGAAATTTGTAAGACAGCAACCTGGCCAACCGACTGGAAGAGATCCATATTTGTGCCAGTTCCAAAGAAAGTTGATTCTAAAGAATGCAGAGATTATCGAACAATATTATTAATATAATATGCAAGTAAAATTTTGCTGAAGATAATTCAAAAATTGTTGCAGCAGTACATCAACAGGGAACTGACAGAAATTCAAGCCAGATTCAGAAGGGGATGTGGAACAAGGGATATCATTGCTGACATCAGATGGACCTTGGTGGAAAGCAGATGTTTACCTGTGTTTTATTGACTATGCAAAGGCAGTGTGGATAATAAAAAATTATGGGTAACATTGTGCTCATGTGGAAACTGTACATAGATCAAAAGGCAGTTGTTGGAACAGAACAAGGGGATACTGCATGGTTTAAAATCAAGAAAGGTGAGCACCAGGGTTGTATCCTTTCACCATACTTATTCAATCTGTATGCTGAGAAAATAATTTGAGAAACTGGGCTATATGAAGAAGAATGTGGCATTAGAATTGGTGGAAGACTCATTAGCAACCTGAAATATGCAGATGACACAAAATTCCTTGCTGAAAGTGAAGAAGACTTGAAGCACTTACTGATGAATATCAAAGACTACAGCCTTCAGTATGGATTACACCTCAACACAAAGAGAACAAAAATTCTCACAACTGGACAAATAAGCAACATTATGATAAATAGAGAAAAGACTGAGGTTGTCAAGGATTTCATTTTACTTGGATCCATGATCAATGCCTGTGGAAGCAGCAGTCAAGAAATCAAACAATGTATTGCATCTGGCAAATCTGCTGCAAAAGTCTTCTATAAAGTGTTAGAAAGCAAAGACGTCACCTTTAGGACTAAGGTGCACTTGGCCCAAGCCATGATATTTCCAATCGCCTCATATGCATGTAAAAGCTGGACAATGAATATGGAAGAAGAATCAATGAATTTGAATTGTGGTGTTGGCAAAGAGTCTTGAATACCATGGACTACTAGAAGAATAAATATATCTGTCTTGGAAGAAATACAGCCAGAGTGCTCCTTGGAAGCAAGGATGGCGAGACTTCATCTCACATACTTTGGACATGTTATCAGGAGGGACCAGTCCCTGGAGAAGGACATCATGCTTGGTAAAGTAGTTGTTGTTGTTCGGTGCCGTCATGTTGGTTCTGACTCATAGCGACCCTATGTAAAACAGAACAACTTTGCCTGTTCCTGCGCCATCCTCACAATTTTGTTATGCTTGAGTCCATTGTTGCAGCCACTGTGTCAATCCATCTCATTGAGGATCTTCCTCTTTTGGCTGACCGTCTACTTTACCAAACATGATGTCCTTCTCCAGGGACAGATCCCTCATGTTAACATGTCCAAAGTACGTGAGACGTAGTCTTACCATCCCTGCTTCTAAGGAGGATTCTGGTTATACTTCTTCCAAGACAGATTTGTTTGTTCTTTTGGCAGTCCATGGTATATTCAATATTCTTCGCCAACACCATAATTCAAAGGTGTCAATTCTTCTTCAGTCTTCCTTATTCATTGTCCAGCGTTCACATGCATATGAGGAGACTGAAAACCTCATGACTTGTGTCAGGCACAAAGAGGAAGACCCTTGAAGAGATGGATTGACACAGTGGCTGCAACAATGGGCTCAAGCATAACAATAATTGTGAGGATGGTGCAGGACCAGGCAGTGTTTCGTTCTGTTGTACCTAGGGTCACTATGAGTCAGAACCAACTTGATGACACCTAACAACAACAGCAACATTGGTGCAAATGGTTTGTGCTCAGCTGCCGGCAGAAAGGTTGGCGGTCTGAACGCATCCAGTGGCTCTGCAGGAGAAAGACTTGCCGATCTGCTCCTATAAAGATTACATCCTAGGAAACCCTATGGGGCAATTCTACTCTATCACACGGGGTCGTTATGAGTCGAGAACAACTCTATGGCACCTAACAACCACCACCACCCCATCATTTTAGAACTGGGGCAAACCAACTGCCCTTAAAAATCCCCCTATGTCTCTCAGTTTCAGACCTTTCAGAAAATTTCCAGTTACATTTCTAAAACAGTAAAATAATCCCATAACAGGTTCTAAGGGGCACTTACAGATCTCGAGTTACAAAAACATCAAAGACACTCATGTTGCAACTAACAGAAATATTGACCTCATAAGCAAGCCTCCTGGATACCACTGGGCAGGCACTTTGGAGGCCCCAGCCACACGGTTGATTTTGATTTTTTTCTGAATCCCCACACTGCCCAACTCTGACACAAGGAAGCTGTGTCGCCAACATTCGTTGAGTAGAGGAGACTCGGTAAAGAGCCACCTTCTTTCTCAACACAGTTTTGCCTCCCTGTCTAACCAACTGTCATGTTTCCCTGAGTTGGTTTCAAAGAAGTCAGTTCTTGAGCTCTGCTCTGACTTGCATGCCCCTCAGTTTTCTAGTACTGAGACGTTCCAGAATAAATGGGCTTTCGGAGGAATTGTCCTGTAGACAGACAAAGATCATCGCCCTAAAGCCTCCTTGAAAGAAAGCTTCCTAACAAAGCCAAAAGCATGTTCCTTTTGTTCCTCCTTCACAATATGCAGATAGTACAATGTAGAATTGCAGGCTTTGTGCATCTGAATTATAACGTATCCAGTTCTGCCACAGGATGCAGTGTAGGCAAAATTACAATCAGTTTCTAAGGTAATGCTTGAAGTTGCCCTGATCACCTAAAAAAAAAAAAAAAGTGTGCATCAATTTACAAGCTCATCAACTCTCTAGAAGAGGAATGCTGTTGTCATTAACCTAAACATCCCTGAGGCAACAAAACAAAATAGGGCCTATACGAGGAGTTTTCTCTTTAAAAAAAAAATCTTGAAAAATAGCTAATTTTATAAAAGATAATATTTTAATTAGAAAAATGATACTTGTTTAATGTAAAAAATGCAGAGAAATAAAAAAATAATTATTATATAAGAAATCAAGCATAATCCCACCAGTTAGAGAAACACTGCTGGCGTTTTAGTGGGTGTAAATCATTCCAGGTTATTTTCTAAGCATATGTGTGCAAGCAACAACTCTTTATTTACTAAGCACCCTCTATGTATAATGGGAGTACCCGGCTGGCAGGAACAATTAAAGCAGTTGGCTGCTAACCGAAAGGTTAGAAATGCCAGTCCACCCAGAGGTGCCTTGGAAGAAGAACCTCCCTAGGGAGCACAGTTCTCCTCTGACACACACAGGGCTGCCATGAGTCAGCTCAACTCAAGGGCCACTGGTTTCTTTGTTTGTTTGTTTTCTCTATGTGTATGTAAAGCCTTATTCCATGTTCTGAGGTAAACATAACAGGCAAAGGCTCTGCCCTGTAGAGTGTCCATTCTAGTGGGGAGAGACAGATTACAAACAAATAAACATGTATGTCAAGTAGAACGTAGAAAAGGCAGGGTAAGAAGGTGGTGGCGGACGAGTCGTCTCTGATTCATGGTGACCCCACGAGCCTCAGAGTAGAACTGTGTTCCATAGAGTTTTCCAGACTAATTTTTTAGATGGGGAGGTCCTATTTCAGACAGTTAGACAAGGAATGTGTTCAAACAAAAATTATTTACTGGCTATTTACCACATATGTTGTTGTTGTGTGCTGTCAAGTTAATCCTTACTCATAGCGACCCTATATGACAGGGCAGAACAGCCCCCATAGGGTTTCCTAGGCTGTAATCTGTACGGGAGCAGATTGCCAGGTCTTTTCTCCTGAGGAGCCCTTAACAAAGTGTTTCGTCATTGGGCCACCAGGGCTCCTGTTATCACATATAAAGCTTATCAAATTCGATTTTTTTTTTTCAGTTTAGAACCAGAGTTACAATTCTTAATTTAACAATGTTAAAGCTGACAATAATGGAAGGAAAAGAAAAAGACAATGACTATTCACATTTTTATATATTTCCTTTTCTTTATTCTTTCACATTTAAAATATTAAAGTTTATTTTTAACTACACAATTAATAGTTAATTGCCTTCTTCTTGAACATGAGTCAAACGCTACAGATAAAACCAATTCCCTTTATCACCAGCACATCCCCCATTTCTCTTAAACAGTCATCATCACCCCGCATGTTTCCTTCTAGAGTCAATCTAGACCTTTTTAAAAATGCGTATTCATACAAAGATAGCAACATATTATATTCAATCTTTAAAAGGATTTAAATTGTACTTTCTTCCCTCAACTCGCTTTTTCACTTAATATTCTGTCAGTAAAGAGCCCTGATAGCTCAGTGGTTAAGCACTTGGCTGCTAACTGAAACGTCAGCCATTCGAACCCACAGCCTCTCCATGGGTGAAATATGTGGCAGTCTGCTTCCATAAAGATTGCAGCCTTGGAAATACTATGTGGCAGTTCTACTATGTCCTATGTTGTCACTATGAGTCAGAAACAACTTGACAGCAACATGTTCTTCTGTCAGTAAATATTCTCATATTCCCATGCCAGTATCTCATTCTCTCACACTGTTGTATAGTATTTCACAGTAAGGACACGTCATTTATTTATTTATCTTTTTCTTTCTTGATAGATATTAAAGTTATTTCCAGTTTGCTTTATTAAAAAATAAGACTGCAACCTAAGTGCCCATCAACAGATGAATGGATAAACAAATTATGGTACATACACACAATGGAATACTATGCAACAATAAAGAACAATGATGAATGCGAGAAACATCTCACAACATGGATGAATCTGGAGGGCATTATGCTGAGTGAAATTAGTCAGTTATAAAAGGACAAATATATGTATGAGACCACTATTACAAGGACGTTAAGCGATTGGATGTTGTGTGAACACCATATTATATACAGGCACCCCCCATTTTACCTGTCCAGCTCTGAGAGCTGTTCTCTGACAGCCTGAGGAGCAGGAGAAGATGACCGGCAGCCACTGCTGCAGCCTGCCCAGCAGACAAAGCCTGGGAGCAGTATCCACTGGATACTGGAGGCTGGCCTTGCTAGGTGTGCAGCTGTGAGCCTGGTGGGGGCTGAGCCAGAAGCCCAATTGTGACTTTGCACACTTCCCGTCATGGGGGAGGTGCAAAGGGCACAAAGAGGAGGCTGCAAGGCCAAGCAGGGAGTGGGTGTGCGGGTGCCGAGAGCATGGCTGGCAGTGGTGGCCCTGACTGACGCCATCCTGTTGGTGCAGCCACTTCCTGATCATGTGCCGCTGCCACCACAGCCCAGAGCCGGAAGCCTGCCAGCACCCCAGGCCCAGCTGGCACCCACGGCAGGCACTGCCCTGAGCTAGGAGTAAACTGGTGCATGGCTGCTGGATGGGTGAATGAAGCCAGGAGGAGAAGAAGGAGGAGGAGGCGGAGGAAGAGGCCCTTCGGTGATTGGAATGCTCCCTGGAGCCCTGCTGCTCCTTCATTCTGGTGTTTGGGGTCTTTAATACCATTACAGGGGAAATAATAAACAAAAGGAGTGCTGCATTTCCTTTTCAAAACAAATTATGGGACTATGGATATATATATATGGTCACCCGTTGCCCAAACAACCGTTATGGGGCTCATGACTATACTAATACTATAGGCCTATGGATTCAGTATAGATTTCCTTCTCATTTCAATAGTTTTTTTCATTTTCCATTTCAATACCTTTTCAATTTCAATACCATTTCTATATATGTGTATATATACACACATATATATACACATACTTATATATAATATTGTTTTACTAAAACACCTGTACATTTTAAGTTATGAATAAGGAGTCTTGTCTTTAAAACAGATAATAGAAGTTCCAGAAAACAAGATCAAAACCAGAAAGTGTAACAAACTATATGCTACAAAGAATACTAAGTATATAAGTGCTCCAGAAGAGCAGACAGGACCAATTTCTGTGATGTCTGCCTGTGTGAGTCTGGAAAAGACAAAAAAAGGGGAGGGAGGCTCAAAACTCTGAATTTTGCTTCCTTGGGTACATGAGCAAGTAAGTGGACAAAGCTGATTTTAAGAAGGAATGGAAACCAGCATGTAGATGTTTTGCAGGCACTGTGTTGGATGCTCTAATGTTTTTCTTATTTATCTTCAGGGTAAGTATTATTATTCCCATTTTTAGAAGAGGCAGCTAACATCAGAGTAATGTACTCCCCCACACAAAAAAACATTCTAGTTGCCATTGAGTTGACTCCATGGTGATACCATGTGTGCAGGGTAGAACTGTGCTCCATAGGGTTTTCAGTGGCTGATCTTTTGGAAGTAAATCACAAGGCCTTTCCTCTGAGGAACCTCTGGGTGGACTTGAACCACAATCGTTGAGTTCATGTAGTGCTTAGCCGTTAGCACCACCGGGGCCTACCAGGATGCACTTGCAGGCCTACGCCACTGCTGCCCTCCTCTTTGTAATGAAAGCACCTCAGGCCACTGCTCAGGTACCTCCTGCCATGTATTCTTTATCCCAGGGCTAGACGAGACGTGACAACAAGGGCAGGGCTCTCTAAAGTGGCCTACAGCTGAGTCATCCTCTTTTGGTTTCAAAGAAGTGAGTGGTATTCTTCTTAAAAAGAATATGGAGAAACGTCAATATCATCAGAATATAGTAATGACAGACATGAAAAGGTACACACTCGGACCCATAAAACCCACACCTAGAATTTATCTTGAACAATTTAATAAAGCAAAACCATACAGTCATAAAGATATTTTTGTAGACTTTATTGTATTCAATACAGTTTAAACGTCTAAGCATAGAGTAAATTTTGAACCAATATGACCATTAAAATGAAAACAAAATAAAAATAGAAACCAGGGCCAGCTACATAACTTCTGGGGCCTAGTACATAATGACACATCTGTCAGTTTGTCGTACTGTGGGGCCTTGTGTGTCGCTGTGATGCTGAAATCTATGCCACAGGTATTCAAATACCAGCAAGGTCACCCATGGCAGACAAGTTTCAGCTGAGCGTCCAGACTAAGACAGACTAAAAATTTAGCCAATGAAAACTTTATGAATAGCAGCAGAACATTGTCTGATACAGTACAGGAAGATGAGCCCCTCAGCTTGGAAGGCAGTCAAAAGATGACTGGAGAAAAGCTGCCTCCTCAAAGTAGAGTTGACCTTAATGATGTTGATGGAATCAAGCTTTCAGGACCTTCATCTGCTGATGTGGTACAACTCAAGACAAGAATAGCTACAAACATCTATTAAACTAGCCCAAGCCAGATTTGGCTTGCCCTGCACACAGAGAAGGGCCAGCTGTGACCAGTAATTGACTTCAACAGAGGATGAAGCAATAGTCAGAACGTGGAATATACAAAGTATGAATCTAGTGTTACCAAACCCAGGAAAGTGGGTCCTTGTCCAGTGCCCTCAGACTTTCCAATTATCTGGACACTGGTCTTTGAGAAAGAGAAAGTAACTTTATCACAATGCGCAGAGCAAGGAGCTGGGAGAAAGTTAGTTCCTCAGATCTGGCTCCCGGAGCTATGGGGAAGCAGGGCTTATGTGTGGTTTGGGCAGCAAGATGGTGGCTGCACAAGCGAACTGGGGAGGGAAAATTCTAGAAGGCGGCCAGGAAACAGGAGGTAACGTGGTTCTTGTCGGACCTCTTGCTTTGGAATTGGGTCCGGGTGCTGATTTTCCTTCTGTTCATTCCACCTGTTGCTTCATCCACTGTTGAAGTCAATTACTGGTCACAGCTGACCCTTCTTTGTGCGTGGGGGGGTGGGCCAAATCTGGCTTGGGCTAGTTTAAAGACTAATGGAAATTTACTGACATTCGTAGGGTCAGGTTGCACTAGGAAAATTGGAAATCATCAAAAATGAAATGGAATGCATCAACATTGATATCCTAGGCATTAGTGAGCTGAAATGGACTGGTACTGGCCATTTTGAATCAGACAATCATATGGTCTACTATGCTGGGAATGACAAATTGAAGAGGAATGGCATGACACTCATCATCAAAATGAACATTTCAAGATCTATCCTGAAGTATAATACTGTCAGTGTTTGGATAATATCCATCTGCCTACAAGAAAGGCCGGTTAACATGACTGTTATTCAAATTTACACACCAACCACTAAGGGCAAATATGAAGAAACTGAAGATTTTTACCAATTTCTGCAGTCTGCAATTGATCATACATGCAATCGGGATGCATTGGAAACAAAGAAGAGAGATTGGTAGTTGGAAAATTTGGCCTTGGTGATAGAAATGATGCTAGAGATCACGTGATAAAATTTTGCAAGACCAACTACTTCTTCACTGCAAATACCCTTTTTCCAACAACATAAACAGCAACTATACATGTGGACCTCACCAGACAGAATACACAGGAATCAAATCAACTACATCTGTGGAAAGAGATTATGGAAAAGCTCAATATCACAAGTCAGAACAAGGCCAGGGGCCCACCGTGGAACTGACCTTCAATTGTTCACATGCAAGTTCAGGTTGAAGCTGAAGAAAATTAGAACAAGTACATGAGCGCCAAAGTACAACCTTGAGTATATCCAACCTGAATTTAGAGACCATCTCAAGAATAGATATGACACTCTGAACTCTAATGACCGAAGACCAGATGAGTTGTAGAATGACATCAAGGATATCATACACGAAGAAAGCAAAGGTCATTAAAAAGACAGGAAAGAAAGAAAAGACCAAAATGGAGTTCAGAAGAGACTCTGAAACTTGCTCTTGAACATTGAATACACTATAGCGAAGGGAAGAAATGATGAAATAAAAGAGCTGAACAGAAGTTTTCAAAGGTGGCTCTAGAAGACAAAGTATTATAATGACATGTGCAAAGACCTGGAGTTAGAAAACCAAAAGGGGGAAGGACACCCTCAGCATTTCTCAAGCTGAAAGAACTGAAGAAAAAATTCAAGCCTAGAGTTGCAATATTGAAGGATTCTATGGGCAAAATACTGAACGATGCAGGAAGCATCAAAAGAAGATAGAAGGAATACACAGAGTCACTGTACCAAAAAGAATTGGTCGACGTTCAGTCATTTCAGGAGATAGTGTATGATCAAGAGCCGATGGTACTGAAGGAAGAAGTCCAAGCTCCACTGAAGGCATTTGTGAAAAACAAGGCTCCAAGAATTGACAGAATACCAACTGAGATGTTTCAGCAAATGGATGCAGCACTGGAAGTGCTCACTCATCTATGCCAAGAAATTTGGAAGACAGCTGCCTGGCCAACCAACTGGAAGAGATCCATATTTGTGTCTATTCCAAACAAAGATGATCAAACCAAATGCAGAAATTATCAAACAATATCATTAATATCACAGGCAAGTAAAATTTTGCTGAAGATAATTCAGAAATGGTTGCAGCAGTACATCGACAGGTAACTGCCAGCAAGTCAAGCTGGATTCAGAAGAGGACATGGAACAAGGGATATCATTGCTGATGTCAGATGGGTCCTGGCTGAAAGCAGAGACTACCAAGAAAGATGTTTACCTGTGTTTTATTGACTATGCAAAGGCATTCAACTGTGTGAATTATAACAAATTATGGATAACATTTCAAATATTGGGAACTCCAGAGCACTTAATTATGCCCATGAGAAACCTATACAGAGATCAAGAGGCAGTTGTTGGAACAGAACAAGGGGATACTGCATAGTTTAAAGTCAGGAAAAGTGTGCATGAGGATTGTCTCTTTCACCATATTTATTCAATCTGTATGCTGAGCAAATGATCCGAGAAGCTGGACTATATGAGGAAGAACAAGGCATCAGGATAGGAGGAAGACTCATTAACAACCTGTGTTATGCAGATGACACAACCTTGCTTGCTGAAAAGTGAAGAGGACTTGAAGCACTTACTGATGAAGACCAAAGACTACAGCCTTCAGTATGGACTACACCTCAACATAAAGAAAACAAAAATCCTCACAACTGGACCAATAAACAACATACGATAAATGGAGAAAAGATTGAAGTTGTCAAGGATTTCATTTTACTTGGATCCATAATCAATGTCCCTGGAAGCAGCAGTCAAGAAATCAAAAGATGCATTGCATTGGTCAAATCTGCTGCAAAAGACCTCTTTATAGTGTTAAAAAGCAAAGATGTCACTTTGAAGACTAAGGTGTGCCTGACCCAAGCCATGGTGTTTTCAATTGCCTCAAATGCATGCAAATGGTGGACAATGAATACAGAAGACTGAAGAAGAATTAATGTTTTTGAATTATGGTGTTGGCCAAGAATGTTGAGTATACCATGGACTGCCAAAAGAACGAACAAATCTGTCTTGGAAGAAGTACTCCAGAATGCTCCTTAGAAGTGAGGATAGCAAGACTTTGTCCCACATAGTTTGAACATTTTATCTTGAGGGACCAGTCCCTGGAGAAGGAATCATGCTTTGTAAAGTAGCAAGTCAGCAAAAATGAAGAAGACCCTCAAAGAGATGAATTGACACAGTGGCTGCATCAATGATCTCAAACATAACAATGATCATGCTCATGATCATGAGGATGGCACAGGACTGGGCAGCATTTCGTTTTGTTGTACATACAGTAGCAGTGAGTCAGAACTGACTTGATGGCACCTAACAACAACGGTGCGTAATGAAAATGCAGGCCCCCACATTAAAAAATTAATAGGATTTCAAGGCAGCAACAGCAGAGCATTAAAGCAAGTGTGGGGCCCTGCTGAAAGTGAGCACTGTGTGAATAAGTCACACACCCATGAAGTTGGCCCTGGTAGAAACATAGAAAAGGTTGACATGTTTAACAGGAAACATAGCACCTAAAGTCAATGCATCATGATAATACATGAAACATATGCATATGCAGAAAGTCTGGAAATTAACTTCAAATCATCAAAATAGCTATGTCAAAGTGGTGAGATCATGGAGCTTTGGAAAAATCTTCCATAATATGTTCATTATATAATTCTTTGTGATAATTTTTTAATAAAGCAGATAGGATAGGAATCCATGTCTATAGAAACAAGAGAATGAGCAAGATTAAAAATATGAGTTAATGAGGTGTATCATTTAGTCTCTCTGCAAAACTCTGCATTTGAGTTCCCCTACACGCTCAACTGGAGCCCTGGTGGTGCAGTGGTTAAGTGATACGACTGCTAACCAAAAGGTCGGCAGTTCGAACCCACCAGCCGCTCCTTGGAAACCCTATGGGGCAGTTCTACTCTGTCCTGTAGGGTCACCCTGAGTCAGAATCGACTCGAGGGCAATGAGTTTGGTTTTTTTGTTTGTTTGTTTAAGCACTCAACTACTAGCTGAAAGGTTGGTGGTTCAAACCCACCCAAAGGTACCTCAGAAGACAGGTCTGGCGATCTGCTTCCAAAAGTCACAGCCTTGAAAACCCTATGGGGTAGTTCTACTCTGCACGCGTGAGTTGAAATCGACTCAATGGCAACTAACAACAACGTCACCATACCCTTATTGTTGCTAACAGCCGTCAAGTTGGCCCCCAACTCATGGCAACCGCATGAACGAAATGCCGCCCAATCCTGTGCCATCCTCATGATTGGTGGCAGATCGGATTGTTGTGATTCATCAGGTTCTCACTGGCTGATTTTCAGAAGTAGATCACCAGGCTTTTCTTCCTAGTCCATCTTAGTCTGGAAGCTCTGCTGAAACTTGTAAGCTTCCACTGACAGACAGGTGGTGGCTGTGTATGGGGTGCATTCGCTGGAAATCCAACCAAGGTCTCCTGCATGGAAGACAAGAATTCTGCCTGGGGTAAACTGCCAGTGTAGCCTGTGGCTACGGGAAGAGGCCTCACTACCACATTCTGGAGAGCTGCCACCATGTTGATGAACAAAATCATGCTGGGTTATCATGGCCATCACGAGCCTACACAGTCCAAGTATCTATCTCAGAACCCTACCTGAAGGGTTCTTTTCGCTCAGTCCATTAAGACAACCAAAAAGATTGGTTGAGAATGATTAGGCACTAACTATGAAAGCAACTAATAGTTAATAAAGATCAAGGTATTAAGCTAATATCTCAAGAAAATGTCTCCGTTCTGTCCTGCCCTGCTTGCTCACCAATGTTGTCTAATCATCCTCTTCTGTGTCTCCTACTGTTCTGTGCCCTGTATCACCTGTATCGGCTTCCTTCCCTCTGGGCCTGTATTACATATAGAGCATTTGCCCTCTTTTGTCTGCAGTTACTCAAAGCACAAGTGGAGAGCAGAATGGCTGGTATGAGGCAGGGAGAGCCTGGGTGTGGGGCTGCTGCTGTGAGCTGATCGTGAACAGGGTCTGGGAGAGAGGTTAAGCCTCTTACCTAGAAAGTTCTCCAAGAAAGAGCAAACACGTCACCAGTGGGAGGGATGTAAAATAAGACTGAACAGCACGTGAAGCTGAGGGAGGACATGTTTTGGCAGGTATCAAGACCAGTAGTCTGGGAGGTTCACTTAACCAGCAATCAGTAGAAGGTAAATAGGGTCGGTATTTCAGACTAGTTCAGCCTTCCCAAGAGCTTTCTGCAGGACTGCTTTCCCCTTGGATACTGGTCTTCCAAGTGCCTTAACCCTGCTGCCATCGAGTCCATTCCAACTCATGGGAATCCCATGTGTATCAGAGTGCTCCATAGGGTTTTCAGTCGCCAGTTTTTCAGAAGTAGATCAGCAGGGCTTTCTCCTGAAGTGCCTCTGGGTGGACTTGAACCCCCATCCATTTGGTTAGCAGCAGAGCATGTTAACCCTTCGCACCACCCAGGGACTCTTCTGAGCCTTAAGTAAGAGCATAAGGACACAGTAACTGACAATAGTTATACCATGGAGCCTTATTTGGACTTGAAAGTTATTTAATTTTTACCACATGACACTTCACAAGGCAAATCTAGACCCAACATACCCAACTGTGCAGACTCAGTCTGTCTGCTTTGTAACAGTTTACAGGTGTGCACACAACTCTCTTCAGGCAGAAATGTTAAGGACCTTGCCCGAGGTCACACAAAGTGAGTTGCAGATCCAGAAATCTAACCCCATTCTGTCTGAATTATATCCATCAAACTCAGCCACCTGTCCCTGCCCTTGGAGACTGTGGACATTGTCTTATTTCTCAGAGCTTAACTATTACAGCATGGCCTGATGTTCCATTCTTATGAGTGTTTATGGAACATTCCCATGCCTTTTCCTTGCCTGTGGACATCTGACTTTAGGTTAGACCTTCAGGATTTATTTCAGCACTCTGCTGGCCTCCATGCTGGTCCACGTCCAGCTGACGTGAGCAGAGTCACTGCCAGCTGAGCTACCATTGCGGTCATCTGGCTTCACTCCAGGCTCCTGCCCCCCAATCCTCTCATGCCAAGTACTGTTGAATGTGGCATGCAGATGTCCCTGGTAAAACCACTTAAGAGATTCACTACCTACAGGAGGTACTTCCAGATTTAACATTTGATCCTTAGTTAGGTTTCAAGTAACGTAAGCTGGATTTTCCATCATTTGTTAAGAAACTGCTGAGGCAGTGGAAAACAGGTATGAAATAAAATTACAAGTTTTTGTATGAAAACAGAGAGTTCACTTGCCCATCACACTAAAGGTCATCTTATTAATGTTAGAAACCTATGTACTGTATAATCATAAATACATAATGTTTAACGCCCATAGCTATGCCTTAAACTATAACTAACCATTAGAAGCAGTTGTCTTGTATAATTGTATTTAGGTGATCAGGCTCACTGAAACACTCGAAACTTATTCTTTCAGAAAACAATTGAAGATTAATGAACGTGCCCTGTTTCCAAGACTCCAGAGGTCTTGCAATCACAGCTCACTGATCTTGTGATTATCTTAGTAAGGCTCCTATTGAAGCTTTGATAATGTTTGAGCACATAAATGAGATTTATGTATTCTGACATATCGTCAACTAATCAAAAATTTTTTGTTCAAAGTTCCTAATGAAGTTATATATAAGTACCCTGAAAATCTTAATTAATCGGAGCACTGACTTACTCAGTGCTGCCCAACTTTAACATTGTCGATTAAGCTTGCATGTTGTTGTTGTTGTTAGGTGCCATCAAGTCAGTTCTGACTCATAGCGACCCTATATACAACAGAACGAAACACTGCCCAGTCTTGATTCATCCTCACAGTTTTTATGTTTGAACCCACCGTTGCAGCCACTGTGTCAATCCATCTCATTGAGGATCTTCCTCTTTTTCACTGATCCTCTGCTTTACCAAGCATGATGTCCTTCTCCAGGCACTGGAACCTCCTGATATCATGTCCAAAGTATGTGAGACAAAGTCTTGCTGTCCTCACTTCTAAGGAGCATTCTGGCTGTACTTCTTCCAAGACAGATTTGTTCCTTCTAGCAATCTGTTAATGGTGTTCTGAGTTGTTTATTTTTGACACAGGTTGACTTTCTATTACATTTTTAAAAAATATTTGTGTTTCATTTTATGCTTCTTCAGGCTGATTGTGGCAGACTCACAAAATCACAAATCCTCTAATTATTAGACATAAAGCATGGAGCCCAGAGAAACTAAGTGACTTCCCAAGAGTAATACAGCTAATAAGTTTCACCTCTCTGGCAATACTTTTATTAGAGCCTGTATCTCCTGACGCCTACTGCAAGACATCTTCCTTTCATTACTCCAGGATGCCCTCACCCATACACACATCATCATGTATTTATATGCTGTTATTTTTGTTAGTTGCCATTGAGTTGGATATGACTCGTGGTGACCCTATGTACAACAGAACAAAGCATCACCCAAACTTGGACCGTCTTCATGATCCTTGGTATGCTCAAGTCCATTGTTGTGCCCATTGTGTCTTAGTTTGAGTGACTTCCAACCTAAGGGGCTCATCTTCCAGCACTATATCAGACAATGTTATGTTGTGATCCACAGGGTTTTCATTGGCTAGTTTTCAGAAGCAGATCTTTCTAGTCTGTCTTAGTCTGGAAGCTCCACTGAAACCTGTTCTACATGGGTTACTGTGATGGTTAAGATTGTGCGTCAACTTGGCTGGGCCATGATTCTCAGTGGTTTGGCAGTAATGATGTAGTTTGGCAGTCATATGATGTTGTGATCACTTCCATGATGAGATTTGATATAATGTTATAACCTCCATGATGAGATCTGCTGTGAGTAGCCAATCAGTTGAAAGGGAGTTTCCTTGGGCTTGTGGCTTCCATCAAATATAAGTGGACATTCTGGCAAGGCTCATGGGCTTTTTCTCACTCTGGCTCCTGCAGCTGGCTCCTGCTTGTCTGATCTCCAGTCCTTGGAACTTGAGCTAGCAGCTTGCCTGTAGTCTTGCCTGCTAATCTTGGGATTCATTGATCTTTGCAACCTGTGAGCAAGGGCTCTGCTGTCTGACCTGCCTCTATCCTGACCCACGGATTTAGGACGTTCCAGCCTGTACAACTGCATGAGCCATTTCCATGATATAAATCTCTCTCTATATATATATATTCATATGCTTTACTGGTTTTGCTTCTCTAGAGAACCTAGCCTAAGACAGTTACCCTGTTGGTATTTGAAATATCAGTGGCATAGCTCCCAGCATCATAGCAACACACGAGCCATCACAGTACACAAACTGACAGAAGGGTGGTGGGTGCAATAAAATAAACTAAGGGCTCATAGTAAGATCTATCACCCAGATTTACTGGAAACATACAACAGTATAACTTTATTTGTAGTTTCTTTTTGGAGACCTGGTGGCACAACAGTTAACAGTCAGCTGTTAACCCAAAGGTCAGCGGTTCCAACCCGCTAGTGTCTCCGCATGAGAAAAGACCTGGTGATTTGTTCCTGTAAAGATTACAGCCTCAGAAACCCTATGGGGAAGTTCTACTCTGTCATATAGGGTTTTGATGAGTCAGAATCAACTCGATGACACACAACAACCTGAGTTATTCAGTCATGAAAGTTTTCAAATGTAATTGCTTAAAGTTTTGTAACGTAGTTCCATAATTCTCTTAATTTTCCCTACATTTTTGTTTATTATGTTTGGATATTTCTAATTTTATTATTTATGCTGTCTCTTGTTTTCTTGGTTACTAACTAGTAGTTTATCTGTACTAACTGTCTTTTAAAGAACTAGCTATTGGATTTGTCAATTCTTTTTTTCTATGTTCTAATTTATTTCTACATTTGTCTTTATTTTTTCCTTCTGTTTTTCTTTGGTTTATTTTGGTTTTACCTTTCCTAGCTTTTGATTTTAAGACTTTATTCATCTATTTTTACTTTTTAATTTCAAATAAATATATCATTTAAGGTTATGAATGATCCTCTGAGTACAGCTTTAACCAATTCTTGTTTTGATATACTGTATTTTTACCCAAATAAATGTGCTATGCTAATTTTTTTACAGCAACTTGTAAAAATATTGACAGAGTGGCACTTATGAAAATACCTCTCAGGAGGAGGGAGTGGTTGGCAAACAAACATAGAAAGTGTGTGTTATTTGCGTAAAAATATGATACAGTGTTTTTATCATAATTATTGTCTGGGCATTCAATAATTTTGGTTTTGATTTATTTCTTTGAAGCATGCAGGCTTAAGAAAGAGTTTTGTCATTTCTAAGTAGTTAAAATTCATTTTGATTCTATTTATGTTAAAAATGTGAGCCCAGGTACTATAGATTATGTTATTTAAATCTTTGTTAATTTGGGGATTTTCTTTGTGACCTTAATAATATATCAATGTACCATGAATCTAATTAAAATTGTTATTGTGTTTCTGTTTGTTTCCTTTGCATTTCTGACAGTTTTTGCTTTATATGTTTTATGGTATTATTTGGTCCATAAAGATTAAAGTTATTTCATTATTGCAGAATTATTTTTAACTCTCCCTCATTTAATAGCTCTTGCCTTCAATTCAACCTTGTCTGATAGTAATATCTATCATGTGTCTGTCATTTTGTTGTACTGTGGTGGCTTGCGTATTGCTATGATACTGGAAGCTTTGTCACTGGTATTTCAAATACCAGCAGGGTCGCCCTTGGTGGACAGGTTTCAGCTGAGCTTCCAGACTAAGACAGACTAGGAAGAAGGAACTTGCAGTCTACTTTTGAAAAAATTGGCTAGTGAAACCTTGTGAATATCAGTGGCACATTGTCTGATACAGTGCCGGAAGATGAGCCCCTCAGGTTGGAAGGCATTCAAAAATAAAACTGGGGAAGAGCTGCCTCCGCAAAGTAGAGTTGACCTTAATGACGTGAATGGAGTCAAGCTTTTGGGACCTTCATTTGCTGATGTGGCATGACTCAAAATGAGAAGAAACAGCTGCAAACATCCATTAATAATCGGAACATGGAATGTATGAAATATGAATCTAAGAAAATTGGAAGTAGTCAAAAATGAAATGAAAAGCATACACATCGATATCTTAGGCATTAGTGAGCTGAAATTGACTGGTATTGGCCATTTTGAATCTGACAGTCTTATGGTCTACTATGCTGGGAATGACAAATTGAAGAGAAATGGTGTTGTGTTCATTATCAAAAAGAACATCCCAATATCTCTCCTGAAGAACAACGCTGTCAATGATAGAATAATATCCATATGCCTACAACGAAGTCCAGTTAATAAGACTATTATTCGAACTTATGCACCAACCCCTAAGGTCAAATACGAAGAAACTGAAGATTTTTACCAACTTCTGCAGTCTGAAATTGATCAAACAGGCACTCATGATGCATTGATAACTACTGGAGATTGGAATGCTAAAGTTGGAAACAAAGAAGAATGGTAGTTGGAAAATACGGCCTTGGTGACAGTAACAACACTGGAGATCGCATGATACAATTTTGCAAGACCAACGAATTCTTCACTGCAAATACCTTCTTTCAATAACATAAACAGCAACTATACACGTGGACCATGCCAGGTGGAATACACAGGAATCAAGTTGACTACATTTGTGGAAAGAGACGATGGAAAAGCTCAATATCACCAGTCAGAACAAAGCCAGGGGCCGACTGTGGAACAGACCATCAATTGCTCATATGGAAGTTCAAATTGAAGCTGAAGAAAATTAGAGCAAGTCCAGGAGAGCCAAAGTATGACCTTTGATATCCCACCTGAGTTTAGAGACCATCTCAAAAAGAGATTTGACAAACTGAACACTAATGACTGAAGACCAGATAAGTTGTGGGATGACATCAAGGACATCATACGTGAAGAAAGCAGAAGGTCATTAAAAAGACAAGAAAGAAAGAAAAGACCAAAATGGTTGTCAGAAGAGACTGAAAGTTGTTCTTGAATGTTGAGTAGCTAAAGTGAAAGGAAGAAATGATGAAGTCAAAGAACTGAACAGAAGATTTCAATAGGCAGTTTCAGGAGACAAAGTAAAATGTTATAATGAAATGTGCAAAGACCTGAAGTTAGAAAATCAAAAGGGGAGAACATGCTCAGCATTTCTCAAAATGAAAGAATTGAAGGAAAAATTCAAGGCTTGAGTTGCAATACTGAAGGATTCTATGGGGAAAATATTAAATGATGCAGGAAGCATCAAAAGAAGATGGAAGGGATACACAGAGTCACCATACCAAAAAGAATTGGTTGACATTCAACCATTTCAGGAGGTAGCATATGATCAAGAACCAATGGTACTGAAGGAAGATGTCCAAGCTGCACTGCATACATTGGAGAAAGACAAGGCTCCAGGCACTGATGTAATACCAACTGAGATATTTCAACAAATGGATGCAGCGCTGGAAGTGGTCACTCATCTATGCCAAGAAATTTGGAAGACAGCAATGTGGCCAACCAACTGGAAGAGATTAATATTTATGCCTATTCTAAAGAGAGGAGATCCAACCAACTGTGGAAATTATCGAACAATATCATTAATATTACACACAAATAAAATTTTGCTGAAGATCATTCAAAAGCAGTTGCAGCAGTACACGGACAGGGAACTGCCAGAAATTCAAGCTGGATTCAGAAGAGGATGCGGAACCAGGGATATCATTGCTGATGTCAAATGGATCCTGGCTGAAAACAGAGAATACCGAAATATGTTTCCCTGTGTTTTATTGACTATGCAAAGGTATTCGACTGTGTGGATCATAACAAATTATGGATAACATTGCAAAGAATGGGAATTCCAGAACACTTAATTGTGCTCATAAGGAACCTGTGCTTAGACCAAGAGACAGTCGTTAGAACAGAAAAAGGGGATACCGTGCATCAGGGGTGTATCCTTTCACCATACTTCCTCAATCTGTATGTTGAGCAAATAATCTGAAAAACTGGACTATATGGAGAAGAATGGGGCATCAGGATTGGAGGAAAACTCATTAACAACCTGTGATAGGCAGATGACACCTGAAAGTAAAGGGAATTGAAACACTTATTGATGAAGATCAAAGACTACAGCCTTCAGTATGGATCACACCTCAACATAAAGAAAACAAAAATCTTCACCACTGGACCAACAAGCAACATCATGATAAAGGAGAAAAGATTGAAATTGTCAAGGATTTCGTTTTATTTGGATCTACAATCAATGCCAATGGAAGCAGCAGTCAGGAAATCAAACAACTCTTTGCATTGGGCAAATCTGCTGCAAAAGATCTCTCTAAAGTGTTAAAAAGCAAAGATGTCACTTTAAGGACTAAATTATGCCTGACTCAAGCCATAGTGTTTTCAATCACCTCATATGCATGTGAAAGATGGAAAATGAATAAGGAAGACCAAAGAAGATGCCTTTGAATTATAGTATTGGAAAAAAATATTGAATATACCATGGACTGTCAGAAGATCAAACAATCTGTCTTTGGAAGAAGTACAGCCAGAATGCTCATTAGAAGCAAGGATGGGAAGACTTCTTCTCACAATGTTTGAACATGTTAGCAGCAGGGACGCGTTGCTGGAGAAGAATATCATGCTTGGTAATGTAGAGGATCAGTGAAAAAAAGGAAGACCCTCAATGAGACGGACTGACACAGTGGCTGCAACAATGAGCTCAAGCATAACAACAACTGTGAAGATGGCGCAGGACCGGGCAATGTTTCGTTCTGTTGTACATAGGGTCGCTATGAGTCAGACCTGACTCGCCAGCACCTAACAACAACATTTAATAGCGCTTGCCTTGAATTCAGCCTTGTCTGATGATAATAATATCATTCTCCCAATGGTCTTTTTGCTATCATTTTCTTAATCATTCTAAGTTTTATCAGCAATAACTGCATTCTCAGATAGTTATTTAGATTTATATCTTGTATTATAGTATATAAGCTCCCTGGTGGCACAAACAGTTTGCTCTCGACTGCTAACCTAAAGGTTCAAACCTACCCAGTGGTGCCACAGAAGAAACTCTTGGTGATTCGCCTCTGTAAAAATGAAAGCCAAGGAAACCCTACGGAGCTCAGTTCTGGTCTGTAGCACATGGTGTTGCCATCTTACTTATTTTGATATTCCTTTTCTTTAGTAAGGTGAGTTTATCCCACTGACATTAGTTGATGTAGCATATTTTTGGTTTAAATTCTCTCAGTCTACCTTAGATGTTAGAAAGTCACTGGTTTAGGAGAATGTTTTAGTTACACAGAGGCTTCTCCAAAGAGATGATAGTCCAACTTATTTGATAAATTCAACAAAAATATTTTGATATATGGCAGACAAACAAGAAGTATCACATGCAAAGTCCCTGAGATGGGAACAAACTTAGAATGTTTAAGAAACAAAGTGATAGTGAGAGCATAGTGAAGAGATGGAAGAGATGAGGGAGACAACCAAAGAGGTGAACTAGGGCCAGATCATATAGGAACTTGTAGGGCATGGAATATATCAGATTGTATTCTAATCCTAATGGAAAGCTTTGGGTCTGATTTATACTTAAGAATAATTACTGGGCACTTCTGTGAGGATGAATTGTAGCAGGGCAAGAGTGAAGGCAGGAAGTTCACCTAGAAGGCTTTTGACTTCGTTCAGGTGAGAAATTGTGGTGGCTGGAACTTGGGTTGCAGACATGGCGATGGTCAGAAGTAAACAGATCAGGCATATATTTTGATAGATTTTGTTGGTAGACTGGCTGAGGTAAAGACAGAAATCAAGGATGACAAATGATCCTTTAAATCTATTACTGAGCAAATGCGTACTGGTGATACAATATAGTGATATGGAACAGGCTTTGGGGAAGCAGCAAGGGGAGCCAACAGCTTTGCAATAGTCAGAATTAGGTATTTTGTTTTTAATGTCATTTCTTTTTACTCTGATTTCCATCTTGTCCAATACAGTCTTGTTTTTCTTCCCCTAAACATTCTGAAAATTTGGGAGGTTTACATTCTGCTTTTAATTATTTATACAATTATCTTTACAACATTAATTAGCATGCCTAAATGTCTCTTTCTCAGTGTATCAGCTTTAAAATAGAAGTGGAACCCATAGGTTCTCTGTCCTAAAAAATGGGGAAATTAAATCTCTTCCCCTTCTTTCCTTCCATTTTTCAAAGGTAAATAGCGCCCGTTAGGCAGGGGAGGGGTTATCAGAGAGGTTAATGGTTGGGACTTACCGATATATAAGGACCCTCTTCCTATCACGTTGCACAATAGGAAGGGTTAATGAAAGACTCTTGCAATCCTACAAAGATACTCAGATCCCTCAACAATGAAGGTTTGGGTAACTCAGATGAGTTACCAATTGCTGATGTGCTCACTAAAGGCAAAGGGAATCCAGAATGAGCAGTGAAGATGGAAACTCTTAAATGCTAGTAATAGCCTTGTTACTAGCTGCATAAACAGGGACTATAACCTCGACCCATATTACTTACTAGCACAGGGGATGTTGGTAGTGATGAACCTTACAAGTTAATCTATGAGTTGCATATCATAAAATGAGTTTGAGAGAATGTAAGGAAGAAAGGATACCAGCCAGATATACAGGGCCTGGATCTGGGTAAATCAATGAGATGTGCTGTTACCTTTCTGAGGTATGAATGTCTTTTTGGTTTTATAAGTGATAGTTGCATTATGTAAAGGGAGAACATTTCTTTTTTTTTTTTTTAACTGTAAATATGGAAATAAGAGAGTATGTATTTGTTATCTATTGATGTGTAATGAAGTACTCCCAAACTGGGTGGCTTGAAACAACAAACGCTTATTACCTGATACTTTCTGAAAGTCGGGAATCCAGGAGTAGCTTGTCTGGTGCTCCAGGTCAAGGGTCTCTTGTGAGGTTACAGCAAGATGTTGACTGGAATTGTACTTATCTGAAGGCTGGATTGGAGAGGCAGAATCCTCCTCCAAGATGGTCACTCAGGTGGTTGTTGGCTGGAGGCCTTGGTTTCTTGCAGACTCTTAGCAGCAGGCCTCAGTTCCTCCCCAAACGATTTCTTCCTCAAGTTGCTTGAATGTCCTCATAACATGGCTGCTAGCTTCCCCCAGAGCAGGAGAGGACAAGGAGGAAGCCACAATGCCTTTTATGTCCCAGTTGCAGAAGATACACACTGTTACTCCATTGTGTTCAATAGAAACATGTCACTAAGTACAGCCCACACTTCACCTTTTGAAGGAAGGAGTGTCAAGGAATTTGTGGATGTATTTTTAAACCACCACAGCGTATATGGCCTGAGTCATCTGGACACGTTTTCATTCTTTTCAACCACCCAGCAGCTAGGCAGCAGACCTATTTGGGGGATGCACCCACTGTGGGACACTTCTATTCTGATTCCTGGAGGCCAGGACACAGGACATCTCCCAAGCATAGGTGTCTTAGTGTCCTGGGGCTGCCAAGACAAAATACCACACCGTGAGGAGCTTTAAAGGACAAAGATGATTTTCTCACAGTTTTGGAGACTAGAAGTCCAAATTCAGAGTGTCACTCATGTTGATTCCTTCTAGGGGCTTTGAGAGGAGAACTGTCCCATGCCTATTTCCTAGCTTCTGGTGACTGCTGGCAATCCTTGGTGTTCCTCTTCTGTTTGTAGACGCATCTGCCTCCATTGACACATGGCATCTCTCCTTCCCGTGTATGTGTACTTCTGCTTCTGTGCCTGTTTCCCTCTTTGATAAGACTCCAATCATATAGGATTAGGACCCACCCTACTCCAGCATGACCTCATTAAGTGATCATATCTGCAAAGAAAAATTCTATTTCCTCAAACAAGGTCACATTCACAGATATGGAGTTAGGACTTCAACACATCTCTTTGGGGAACACAATTCAATCTGTAACACGCAGGCAGTTCAAATCCATGCTTTGGCCTTTGACACTTGAGGATAGTTGGGGAAATATCTGTGACAATTTGTGAGAGCAGCTATATTCATACTTCTGGGCAGTGGCATCAAATAGACATTTGATGTCTATTTTGAGAAAGTTAGGGCGGTTGGCTCCTGAGTAATTTCAATTTCCCTGCTGTCCTTTCCCATTGCAAAGTCTTCCCTGCTCTTCCATGGGTCCCATAGAACATGGGAGACAGGCCCCAGCAGCATACTCATCAGACCCGGCTGTTCCCTACTGCCCAGTCCTCTCCTTGGTTCCACCTATTCCTGAGCCTTCCTGACAATGCCATGAGCTACCCAATGTCCTTCCAACAGGTTTTGTCTCTGCCTGTTAACTGCCAAAGCTATCAAGCTGCTCTTGTTGGGTCCCTTCTCCTGGCAGGTACAAATATATTAAAATACCAGCAACATATTCTACTCAGAACCCCACCAGAGAACCAAGTGCAATGAAACATCTCAATGCACGTATCACTGGGAAATATACCTTGTTTATGTAGTTGTTTACTTGTGCATCATCTGCCTCCACCTGAGTGCCAGCTCTATAAGAGATGACCTCGTCTGTCTTGTATCTTCAGGTCCAATGTCATAGTGCCTGGCACGTGGTAAGTACCCAACACATTCTTGCTGAATGAATGAAAGAATGACAAACAGTAGTGACAGTTGGTGAAATAAGATGGACATTTTTAATACCAAGTTGTAGCCTCAGCCCTGGGGAAAAAAAAATAGTGTGGCCACATGTTAGGATGCCTGGAGAAAGAGGAAGGGAGGGAGCAAAGGTGCAGCAGTGGTTGGGTCACAGTTCATGGAAGTCAAAGGTAGTACAGGCACAGAGTGAGATTTTTTCAGCATGATGATGGGTGAAAAGGAGTGCACTGCATAAATCTCTTCAAGAAAACCTACAACAAAATATTCACTATACATCAAGGCTTTTGGAGAAAGATTTGAATTTAATTTAAATGCATCGAAAAGTGGAGATGATCCTCAAGGCAGTACAGATACATTGGGGGCATGTTATCATAAGAATAGAGTCCTTGGGTGACGAAAACAGCAGGCTCAGCTTCTAAGCAAAATGTTGGAGGTTTAAGTCCACCCAGAGGCACCTCAGAAGAAAGGCCTGGTGATCTACTTCCCAAAAATCAGCCATTGAAAACCCTACGGAGCACAATTCTACTGATACCCCTGGGGTCATAATGAGTTAGAAATGACTGAACAACAATTTTTTTTTTTTTAACCTTTCTAACAATTCTTCTTGAAACTCTAAGGTCCTCATTGGAAGAAAAGAGAAGGATGGCTAGTAAAGTCCCACCCACACTGTCAAATCCTTGACTATTATTGAAGCAAAGGAGGCAGGGCTGTAAGGGCAGGGAAGGCTGCCCTGCACTCATCCTCTTCTGTGGAAGTTTCTGAGGGTGTAGCAGCAAGACCTCTAAGGGACCCCTAAGGGACACCTAAAAGACTGAGATCACAGTCACTTACCATGCCACGGATATTTGTGAAGTGAGCCAGGGCCCATGGAAGAACAGGGAGGGCTATACAACTGGGAAGAACAGCAGTGAAGTTAAAATTACACAGGAGCAGACCACCTTAACTTTTCCAAAAATACTACTCTTAAGGTGAAATGAAAAACTGATATTGGGTTATATTATATATTAACCATATTAATTCATTAATTGTATAATTACTATTATATAATTCAATATATTAATTATTTAATTATATATTCATTAACAAGGAGCTCTGGTGGCACAGTGGTTAAGTGATTGGCTGCTAAGCGAAAGGTTGGTGGTTCAAACCCACCAGCCACTCCACAGGAGAAAAATGTGGCAATCTGTTTCCATAAAGATTACAGCCTAAGAAACACTATGTGGCAATTCTACTCTGTCCTATTGGGTCACTATGACTCGGAATCTGCTGGATGGCAACCAAAACCAAAGCCATTGCCGTTGAGTTGATTCCGACTCATAGTGAGAGAGAGTAAGTGTATTCTGAGTTATATGTATATTCATGCTTATTTGTATGTTCATACTTCTGTAGTCTCAAATATTTTCAAAATAATTTATTTGTGATCTTAAAACTAATGACTCATGCAAAAAAGAAAGAAGAAAGAAAGAAAAAAGTTGATTTGGTCCCGGATAATCAGATTTGGTTCCTTGAATAATTCCAGACCCACTCAGGAAATTTTCCCAAACTGAAGACTGCACATTATGAATTGAATTGTGTTCCCCCAAAATGTTTTGAAGTCCTAACCTGTAAATGTGACCCTGTTTGAAAGAGGGGTTTCCTTTTGTTGTGTTAATGAGGCCATACCCGAGTAAGGTGGGCCCTAAACCTAATCCTTTGTAACTGGTGGTGTTGTTAGGTGTCATAGAGTCGTTTCCAACTGATAGCAACCCTATGTACAACAGAACGAAACAATACCCAGCCCTGTCCCAGTCCTGTGCCATCCTCACAATCCTTGCTATGTTTGAGTCCATTGTTGCAGCCACTGTGTCAATCTATCTTGTTGAAGGCCTTCCTCTTTTTGGCTGACCCTCTACTTTACCAAGCATGATGTCCTTCTCCAGCGACTGGTCCCCTCAAGATAACATATCCAAAGTATGAGAGACAAAGTCTTGCCATCCTTGCTTCCAAGGAGCACTCTGGCTATATTTCTTCCAAGGCAAACTTCTTCTTTCTTCTGGTAGTCCATGGTATATTCAATATTTTACTTGCCAACACCATAATTCAAAGGCATCGATTCTTCTTCAGTCTTCCTTATTCATGGTCCATCTTTCCCATGCATATGAAGCAATTGAAAATATCATGCTTGGGTTAGGGCACCTTAGTCCTCAAAGTGACATCTTTGCTTTTTAACACTTCAAAGAAGTCTTTTGCAGCAGATTTGCCCAATGCAATGGATCGTTTGATTTCTTGACTGCTGCTTCCATGGGCATTGATTGTGGATCTAAGTAAAATGAAATTCTTGACAACATCAATCTTTTCTCCATTTATCATGATGTTGCTTATTAGTCCAGTTGTAAGCATTTCTGTTTTCTTTATGTTGAGGTGTAATCCATAGTAAAAGCTGTAGTCTTTGATCATCAGTAAGTGCTTGAAGTCCTCTTCACTTTCAGCAAGCAAGTTTGTATCATCTGCATATTGAAGGTTGTTAATGAGTCTTCCTTCAGTTCTGATGCCTCGTTCTTCTTCACATAGTCCAGTTTCTCAGGTTATTTGCGCAGCATGCAGATTGAATAAGTATGGTGAATGGATGCAACCTTTCTTGACACACACCTTTCTTGATTTTAAACCAACTCTTTTCGAATGACCGCCTCTTGGTCTATGTACAGGTTCTTCATGAGCACAATTAAGTGCTCCAGAATTCCCATTCTTTGCAATGTTATCCATAATTTGTTGTGATGCACACAGTTGAATGCGTTTGCAGAGTCAATAAAACACAGTTAAACATCTTTCTGGCATTCTCTGCTTTCAGCCAAGATCCATCTGACATCAGCAATGATATCCCTTGTTCCATGTCCTCTTCTGAATCCAGCTTGAATTTCTAGTTCCCTGTTGATGTACTGTAGCAACCGCTTTTGAATGATCTTCAGCAAAATTTTACTTGCGTGTATTATTAATGATATTGTTCTGCATTCTGTTAGATCACCTTTCTTTGCAATGGGCACAAACACGGAACTCTTCCAGTCGGTTGGCCAGGTTGCTTTCTTCCAAATTTCTTGGCATAGATAAGTGAGCACCTCCAGCACTACATCCCTTTGTTGAAACATCTCAGTTGATATTCTGTCAATTCCTGAAGCCTTGTTTTTCACCAATGCCTTCAGTGCAACTTAGACTTCTTCCTTTAATACCATTGGTTCTTGATCATATGCTACCCCCTAAAATGGTTGAATGTCGACCAATTCTTTTTGGTACAGTGACTCTGGGTATTCCTTTCATCTTCTTTTGATGTTTCCTGTGTCATTCAATATTTTTTCCATAAACAAACAAAAAAATCCATTGCCATTGAGTCTATTCTGACTCATAGCAACCCTATAGGACAGAGTAGAACTGCCCCATAGGGTTTCCAAGGAGTGGCTGGTGGATTCAAACTGCTGACCTTTTGGTTAGC